>NW_006921622.1:18181474-18228915 GCF_000298275.1 Orycteropus afer afer | reverse complement strand
TATCTTGGTCCCTTGTTTTTCCTGCTTTATCTTGCTTCTTTGTGTGGACTGTGATGCTCTGTTGTCTCCGAGGCATTGTTACATGTTTGTGTTTATATTTAATTGGTGATTATATATTGGAGTTACTTGCCTACAATTTTCATTTTCTTTGTTGTGTTTGTATGTCATCTATACAGGTAGGGTACTATGCTCTGCTCCTCTATTCACTATTTGACAGCACTTACCTCCTGTCTCCTTTCCTGTTGTCAACCTCTCGTATATCCTTGCCGACCCTGGCAAACAGAGCCTGTTCTTAGGTCCCTGGAATCTGAATGAGAATGCTATCACTTTAAAATCCAAAATGGTTGCCACTTGTAAAGATTCAAAATGGTTGTGCCCTCGGTCACTTTAAATATCCAAAATGGCTGCTTCTTGTAAACATTCAAAATGGCTACACCCTCGGTCACTATTAATCTCCAAATTGGACACCGCTTTGTTATTCAAAATGGCGTGCCCTCAGTCACTTTAAATCTCCAAAATGGCCACCACTTGTAGACATTCAAAATGGCTGCACCCTCGGTCACTTTAAATATCCAAAATGGCTGCATATGTAAACAATCAAAATGGCTGAGCCCTCCAGAGAGCAGAAAGTCCATAGGTCAGGTTGTCTCCCTCCTTGCTGTTTCCCTTCCTAGTCAGAGGCCACCAGAGCAGTTGTCCCTGCAGCCCTTGGTTACCAGGACTGATCTTTAGGTCAATTCTCAGGTTCCAACACCATTTGGAAATATTCAGACTTTTGGTTTCGTCAGAGTAGCTGACAGTCCGCAGCTCCGACCATCTCTGTACTCACTGTTCTCGTTCAGATTTTCCACTAGTTGGTGCCTAATCCAGTTCTCTATAGTCCCTTTCAAAGTTCAGGATTCCAGGATTATCTTCTGTATCTCTGTCAATTGGTTTCTCTTTTCTTTGTTCCTCTCTACCCTTTTTATCAGCTCCCTGAAAATGGAACTAAACGCTTTATGTATTTTTCTTTTGCCAGCTGGAACAACCTGTGTCTATAGAGGGCTCTGGACAGACATTGTAGAAGCGAAGGGTTTTGGTTCTTGGTTTGGTTGTCCTCACTCAGTAGTAAGCTCTTGTCTAACATGTCCAAGGTTTCCTCCAGCATCTGCCTCCTGTCATTTGTGCAATTTCTCTAAAGCCTGGCTCCTGCCATGCAGTGGTCAAAAGCAGCCAGCAGCTTCCCTGGGCATCACCCTGCTTAGTCGTTCTTAGCAGATTTTCTCTGGCAAGACACAGCTCATGAGCAGCTTTCCTGAGAATTCTAAAGGACAAATTTCCCAGATTTCCAGCAAGTATGGCTGGAGTAGCACCACAGCAACTTCTCTGCCATTCAGTGAGCCTTCTCAAAAAGGTCAAGATTTCAGCCTGGGGTTAGGGAACTTTCCTGGGTTGCTCCAGCGGCCCTAGGAGTACTATCTACGCCTTAAACCAGCCAGTCCTATATATTTTATTTACTTCTTACTAGACAATCCCTTATTATACTGATCTCTTGTTATAGTTAATAATTTTTTATGATTAAATGTTCATTGTTCAAAAAATTTTAATTTCTTTCTCCTAGTTGGAGACTGATACTTTAAGATCAAAAACAGTAAAATTTTGGGATCTCAGCTTTGGATATCTTAAATTTGAGGTCCTGGAAGTAGGCCTGGGCAGTATTTCATTCTGCTTTACATAGGGTCAGTCAGAGCCGACTTGACAACACCTGACATTACCAACAACATGTTTAACAAATGACTAGATAAATTAGTCTAAAATTTAAGAGTTGTTAGGATTGGAGATATATTTGGGAGTGATCAGCATACAAATGTATACAGATATTAACTGAAAACAGATTACCATAACTTGAAAAGAATGTACAGAATTAAAATTAGATTGAGAATAAAATACAGTAAACTCAATATTTATGTAGTTTGCAATTTAAAAAGCCAGCAAAACAGAAGAAAAAAAATCATGAAAGTAACATCCCCAATTCAAGAGCATATTTTGAAGGCTTGGGATGTTCAGCAAGGTCACATGTTAAAAGAAAAGTTTTAAAAGATGTGATTTTTAAAAAAGACCTGAGTTAGGGACTAAGGAAATCACCAGTGACTCACAAAATAAGTCTGTAAAATCATAAAGACATTAGCCAAATTATGAGAAGTGGTGTGAATAAGTTTAGACTACTTTGTCAATAAGTCTGGAAGGAAAGGGAAAAAAAAGTCTGGAAGGAAATTTTAAGGAAGATTTTTGCTTGCTTTTCTGGGAATGGATGTTTGGATGGACAAACTTCACAAAAGCCAAGAGGATGAGTGTAGCAATGAGGGAGGATGTTCAGAATGAAAATATTTTGTGAAACAAGAAGGAACACAGACTAAAGATAAGTAAAAAGACTAATGAGAGTAAATCCCAGGTTAAGATCACCAAGTCTATATTTGAGACTGCCAGTCTTAAGTAGAACATTAGCTTCTAGAGTTTCACCACTTTTCAAGCCCTAAAAATGAACTTTGCCACAGACCCAGCAATTTCACTTGATGAAAAATATCAACAATTTAACAAGGTTAGTAACAATGGTGCTTATTTATAGCAGTAACAGCAACAAAAAAATGGAAACTATCCAATAATAAGACATAGTTAAGTAAAGTCATACAATGGAATACCTCGAAGTCACTGAAATCTAGAAAATGAATGGTGTGGATATATGACCACCATAATAACATTAGGAAATGGGAGGACACTGAATTGTGCACTTAAGAGATAGACGACAGAAGCTAAAACCAACCAATATGTCCACAATACTGCACTGCCATTAACACCAAACACTAGGTTATACAGATAAACACATAAACACCCAAGATGATCAGACAGGGGTCAGTGAACAGAATTATACTCTAGACCAAGACTAGATTCAGCTGAGGCTAATCTTGCACTTACACCAGTGATACAAAATACCTGCAGTCCTTACAGAAACAATAGAAGACAGACACAGAGTAATCCCTCACAGACAACCAGACACTATGGGAGAGAGATCCAATAGATCTACTGCCTCAGGACCATAGTACTGGGGGACTGCAAAAAGGGCAAGGAGGCTACACATTCTGACCTCCTAGAACCCCACAAGAGGAAGGCAGAATCACCATCAATAGCCCAACGCCTATTACTACAAGACCAGACATGCTGCCTCCCTCCAGCCCTTTCACCAACCGTTCCTCCCAAAGCACCCACCACCTCTCTCCTGGGTTTGATAATTCACTGCAGTGGCCACACAGAACTCATAGATTACGGGGTTTATTAGGGAAGCACCAGGCTACAATTCAAGTTCAGGAAGAATGCTCAGTCTCTCTCCCAGCCCACCGTCTCTCAGCCAAGTCTCTCACAGTCTCTCCCCCAGCAGTGCATGTCCCTCGGTGTCTTACTCAGCAACGCGTGTCTCTTGCATCTCTTTCCCAGCAGCACATGTCTGTTTCAGGAGCGCATGTCTCTTTCAGCAGCATGTCTTCCTCAACCAGAAGTCAGAGAGAGTTCTGTCTCTAGGAGGCCTCCTTTTGAGCCTGGCAGAGTGGTCAAACTAGCCAACCATAGCATCAGAACTCAAAGCACCTGGGAGAGAGTGGGAACCTCCCAGAAGATTGTTTTTGTTCCACTCTCAACAGAAATACTCCAGGTGGACAACTTTAGCAATTAGGAGCTCCTCAGTTGCTCATAGCAAATCCCACCTTGGAGTTTACAAAGACTTACAGGTAGAAAAGCCACACTAAGTAATTTACCACACCACAGGGACACCAGACTCGATTGGCACAACAAAATACATAAAAGCGTTACTCCACATCCTACATTGGTGAGCAGCGAATGGGGTCTTAAAAGCTTTCAAACGGCCATCTAAGATACAGCTAATGGTCTCCTAGCATCAGATGTGAAGAAGAATGCAAAAAAAAGGGGCATTTAGAAGCAATCAGCCCTAGGACACGATGGCCCTCAAGACCAGAATAACTAGATGGTGCCTGGCTACCAATGCCAACCACTCAGAAAAGGATCAAATCTGGAGATACTGGATAGAGTGGGAGGGAAAATGTGGAACAAAATCCAAAAACTCAATAATGACCAGAATTACTGATCAGATGAAATCTGGTGAGACTCCCAATACTATGGCCCTGGAATACATTCTGCGCCTGGAAAAAAACTCACGTCCAGGGGTAGGCTTTCAGCCCAATAGTTAACAAGATGTACATGCAGACCACTCAACCCAGGATGACGCCCCCACATACTCTATGGTAATAACATCCCTTAGAGCAATAGACCACGGGACACCAGAGGACCAACATCCAAACTGAAGAAATGCAGGACAAACAGGAGTACATAAATATGAGGGGCTCAGAGGGAGGGTTACAAGGTAGGGAACAGAGGAGACTGGGCTAGGGTTGGACATAGTAAATGGGGAATGAAACTAAATGTACTCATTACATTGAATGTAAAACAAGCTCTTAAAAAAAAAAAAGTATGGTATTAACAAGTTGTTCATAACAGACTATTAATGGAAAAAAACAGAATCTAAATGATCATGTATAGAGTGTAAGACAAAAAAGAGACACGCAATATGAATACCAAAGTGTTAATGGAATTATATCTGGGAAATGGGATCAATACATTTTTATTTCTTCCACCTACATTAGAATTTTCCAAAATTTCTAAAATATGTATAATTATCCTGCAGGTATCAATTTTGATACAAGTACAGTTTGCAGTAGGAAGGCTCTCTTGGACTACAATTAGGAAGAAGGGAATCAGGAAAGTAGAAGGAAAAGACTGCCTATAGAAAGACACAATAGAACAGTGCAAACAGAATAAAATCCACCGCCATAGACTCGATTCTGACTTATAGTGACCCCCTATTGGGTTTCCAAGACTATAAATCTTTACGGGAGTAGATTGCCTCATCTTCTTCCCACCGAGCAGCTTGTGGGTTTGCACCATGCCTTTCTGGTCAGCAGGCAAATGCCTTACCACTATGCCACCAGATGTAAAGATAAGCTTTTCATCTAACTAAAATTTTAGCCTGAGATTGATCCTACAATCAATCAAAAAGTAAACTCATTTTCAATTCTCCCTACTGTCCTTAGCCTTACTGCTGTTGCTAGGTGCCACAGAGCCACTTCCAACTCACAGTGACCCTATGTCTAACAGAACAAAACACTGCCCAGTCTTATGCCATCCTCACAACTGTTGCTATGTTTGAGTTCACTGTTGTAGCCACTATGTCACTCCATCTTACTGAGGGGTTTTCCTCATTCTCTCTAACCCTCTATGTTACCAACTGTGATATCTTTCTCCAGGAACTGGTCTTTCCTGATAATATGTCCAAGATGTCTCACCATCCTCACTTCTAAGGAGCATTCTGGTTGCACTTCTTCCAGCAGATTTGTTCATTCTTCTGTAGTCCAATATTCTTTGCCAACACCAAAATTAAAATGCATCAATTCCTTTGCAGTGCTCCTTATTCACTGTCTAGCTTTTGTGTGCACATGAGGAGACTGAAAATACCATAGGTTGAGTCAGTCCCAGCTTTGTCCTCAAGATGACATCTTGGCTTTTGAACACTTTAAAGAAGTCTTTTGAGCAAACCAGCACAATGCAAAACATGGTTTGATTTTTCAACTGCTGCTTCCATGGGTGTTTCCAAGTAAAATGAAATCCGACTACAATATTTTTTTTATCATGATGTTGCTTAGTGCTCTAGTTGCAAGGATTTTTGAGGTTTAATCCATATCGAAAGCTATATAGTCTTTGATCTTCACTGGTAAGTGCTTCAAGTCATCTTCACTTTCAGCATGCACTTTCAGCATATTGCAGGCTGTTAATGAATCTTCCTCTAACCCTGATGTCACATGTTCTTCTTCTTATAACAGTCCAGCTTCTCAGATTATTTGCTCAGCATACAGATTAAAGGATACAACCCCAACACATATCTTTCTTGATTTTAAACCATACAGTAAATCCCCTTGTTCTGTTTGAATGAATGCCTCTTGGTCTAGGTATAGGTCCCACATGAACACAATTAAGTGTTCTGGAATTCTCATTCTTTGCAATGCTATCCAAACAGTCAAATGCCTTTGCATAGTCAATAATACACAGGTAAACATCGTAGTGGTATTCTCTGCTTTCAGACAAGATCCATCTGATATCAGCAATGTTAACCCTCAATCTATGTCCTCTTCTGAATCCGGCTTGAATTTGTGGCAGTTTCCTGTCAATGTACTACAGCAACCATTTTTGAATTATCTTCAGCAAAATTTTACTTCTGTGTAATATTAATGATATTGTTTGACAATTTCTACATCCTATTGGATCATCTTTCTTTGTAATGGACATAAATATGGATCTCTTCCACTTAGTTGGCAAGGTAGCTGTCTTTCAAATTTCTTGGCAATGAGTGAGTGCTTCTAGCATTGCATCCATTTGTTGAAGCATCTCAATGAAGATTCCATCAATTCCTGGAAGGCACCCCCCCCTTTTCTTTTTTTCTTTTTTTGCCAATTCCTTTAGTGCAGCTTGGGCTTCTTCCTTCAATACCATTAGTTCTTGATTATATGCTACCTCCTGAAATGGTTGACTGTAGGGCAATTCTTTTTGGTACAGGGACTCTCTGAGTGTTCTTGTCCCTTTTGTTTTTCTAATTCTAGGTCTTTGCACATTTCTTTTCATAATTTACCTTATCTTCTTGAGCCATTCTTCACATTCCAGAAGCTCACTTCTTTTACTTCAGATTTCTTCCATTTACTTTAGCTACTCTATGTCCAGGAGCAAGTTTCAGAGTCTCTTCTGACATCTATTTGGGTTCTTTTTCTTTTCTGTCTTTTTAATGACCTTTTGTTTTCTTCATATATGATGTCCTTGATGTCATCCCACACTCATCTAGCCATTAGTGTAAAATGTGTCAAATCTATTCTTGAGATGGTCTCTAAATTCAAGTGGGATACACCCTAGATCATGCTTTAGCTCTCATGGACTTGTTTTTCTTTCTTTAGCTCCAAATTGCATATGAGTAAATGATGGTCTATTCCACTGTCAGCCCTTTTCCACATTGTCTATTTTTACAGATATAGTCAATTTGATTCCTGTGTTTTCCCCTGTGAGGTCAACATGTATACTCACCATTTAGTATTTGAATAAGACGTTGGTCTTGCAATCCTATCATGCAATCTCAGTATCATTTCTATCACCAGGCTATATTTTCTAGGTACCAAGCTTTCATCATTTCCAATTTTCACATCTCAATCACCAACAATTATCAATGTACCTTGTTTGCATGTTTGATCAATTTCAGACTTCAGAAGTTATTAAAAATCTTCAATTTCTTGAACCCACACTTGTGGCTTCCAGCCAAACAAGAGACAGGCATATGAGTTGAACATTTACCTGAGGTAGATACACTCCTTGGTGAAAACAATCATGGGAGAAAGAAGGGCTGCTTACGTACAGGAAGATAGCTCAGGGGGCAGGAGTGCATGGAGGTATGGACATAAGGAAGAGGTAACTATCATGAGGAAGTGGGAGGGGAGCTGTTGCATTGTGGTAATTTGTGGCCAATGTCATGAGACAAAGTGTATGTGAACTGCTGTATGAAAAGTGAATTTGCTCTGTAAATTTTCACCCAAATCACACACACACACACACACACACACACAAAAACAACTTCAATTTCTTCATTAGTGGTTGATGCATAAAATTGAGTAATAGTTGTATTAACTGATCATCCTTATAGGTGTATGGCTATTATCCTATCACTGACAGTGTTGTATTTCAGGGCAGATTTTGCAATGTTCTTCTTGACCATGAATGCAACACCATTCCTCTTCATTTTTTCATTCTCAGCATAGTAGAACATGTTTTCTCATTCAAAATGCCCAATACCAGTCCATTTCAGCTCACTAATGCCAAAGATATTGATCTTTATGGGTTCTATTTCATTTTTGACAACTTCCAATATTCTTAGTTTCATAGTTTGTACATTCTACATTCTGATTATTAATGGATATTTACAGTTATTTCTTTTCATTTTGAGTCATGCTACATCAGCAAATGAAGATCCTAAAAGCTTTAGTCCATCCATGTCACTAAGGCTGACTCTACTTTAAGGAGGTAGTTCTTCCCAAGTTACATTTTAAATGCCTTCTAACCTGAGGGGCTCATCTTCCAGCACTGTATTAGATAATGTTTCACTGCTATCCATGTTTTCCAGCAATATATCAAACAATGTTCTGCTGCTTTTCAGAAGGTTTTCACTGGCTAATTTTTTCAGAAGTAGATTACCAGGTTCTTCTTTCCAGTCTGTTTTAGTCTGCAAGCTCTGCTGAAATCTGTCCACCATGGTCACCCTGCTGATATGTGAAATACCATGGCATAGCTTTCCACATCACCACAGTATGACAAACTGACAGACAAGTGGTAGATATCAGGATTAGGAACATAGCTATTTATGGGTTAAAGAGGCTTTTGAGAAACTTACTACAGATTATGTTTTCTATGAAAAATGTTTTCTGAGGTAAAGCAACTATTCTATTAAGAAATCTAGATGAATGTTGCAGCTAAATTTTTTGGGGTTCCTGAATTATTTGGTTAAGTTCTTTTGGAAAAGCTGAACACTGATCTTTGCTAAACACATGTGGCAATGCAACTCTAGAATGTACTTGCATGTTTCAGTGATAGACTTTAAAAAAATATATTAATGGTCTTTGACTTAAACTTTCTTGTCATCTTCTCATTTTTTCAGAGAGACAGGATCCTGGACTTAGAGTTGGAAGACTTGGATTTGTATGTGGAATTACATTTCTTTAACTACATAGGAGATTAAGCAAAAGTAGAAATCACTTTGTCACAAATGCCTACAGAAAGATTTTAATCAAACATGACTGATTAAAAATTACTGAATCAAAAAAGTTTTCTCACACAACCAGGGTAAAACCTATTACCTCACTGCTGGGAGCCTCATGGTCAGTAACTACATCTCGATGCTGCTTTTGAGAAACTGATGCACTGATAGAAATAGATGTGCTTTTTGGTGAATGGAAGGCATTGATGAGATGACTCAGAGGAACTGTAACCTAGAAAAAGATAAAGGTTGAAATTAAATAGTGTATTTTCAAAATGAAAAAGAAAAAATATTATTTCTCTTTTCAGGATCTGAGAGTTAAAGAGTTAAACATTTAGCATATAACAAACTGTAATAAATTCTCTGATTTATTCTTGGTAGGGGAAAAAAACTGGTATTATCTGGACAGGATTCTCATTATAGGAATTAAAAGCATTAAAATTACATACATTTCATTGTCTCATCAATCTAACTTCTAGGAATTTATTCTAAGAAAATATTCTGATTAATGCTTACCCATGCAAAACAATGCCTTCCATCATAGCATTTTTATAATAGCGAAAGCTGGAAATGTTCACCATTAGGGGAGTGACTAAAAAAATTATGATACTGCCAAAAAATGAAATATTCCAGAGATATTAAAAAAATAATAGTAGGCAAATATCCAGAATTTAACTGCTTCCCAGTTTCTCCACTGCTACCATCCTGAAGGAAGAGCAAGTTAAGTCACCATCCATGTATACCAAACTAAGCTAAATTAACTGCTGTTGAGTTGATTTCGAATTGGATTTCTGAGGCAGTATCTCTACGGAAGTGGACTGCCTAATCTTCCTTCAGAGGAGTGGCTGGTAGCTTTGAACCGCCGGCATTCTGGTTAGCAGTCAAATGCCGTAGGCAATACGCCACTGGCTGGATTTCTCCTAACAACTATCCCTTCATCTACTCTTGTCCAGTTGCAGTATATTCTGAGCACAGCATAAAAGTGAACATGTTAATACCAAAGTCAGACCCTGTCACTAGAGTAAAGCCAAAGTCCCAACAACTGTTACCTATAGTCATGTAAGATATGGCTATTTATTACAGCTCCAAACGCTGGCAGTTCAAACCCACCAGCCACTCCTCGGAAGGAAGATGGGGCAATCTACTTCCGTAGTGATACTGCCTTGGAAACCCAAGGAGGGGTCGCTATGAGTCAGGTCCGACGCGATGGCACATAACAACAACAACAACAACATGCTCCCCTTTATCCTCTCTGCTCCATATCCACTGGCCTTCCTTGATATTCCAGGAACACATTTGGCAGACTCTCATCTCAAAGCCTATTGCATTTGCTATTATTCTCTTTTATCCAGTTAGCAACATCAACATAGCTTGCTCTTCCTTCAGCTTTTCACACAAAAGTCACCTTCTCATGAGTCCCCCTTTATCTAAAATTTCAACAATCCTTTCCTGAAAAACATTTCTTACCCTCTTCTCTGCTATGTATTTTCTTCTTGGCACACTTAACTATCTAACACATTTTATATATTACTTGTTATCTATCTTTCCCACTAGAATATAAACTTCATAAAGCAAGGAAATTTTTTCTATCTTATACAATACTGTAGCATAGTGGCTAAGACACTTGACTGCTAACCAGAAAGCTGGCGGTTCAAACCCACCAACCACTCCTTGGAAGTAAGATGGGGCAATCTACTTCCGTAGTGATACTGCCTCGGAAACCCAAGGAGGGGTCGCTATGAGTTGGGTCCGACTCGACAGCACATAACAACAAACAACAATACAATACTGTGTCTATCTAGTAGTAGTAGTAATAATAACAACAATAATAAAATCAAACTCACTGCCACTGAGTAGACTCTGACTCACAGCAACCCCCCTTGGGTTTCTGAGCCAGTAAATCTTTATGGAAGTAGATTGCCGTCTTCCTTCCATGGAGCAGCAGGTGGGTTTGAACCACCAATCTCCTGGTTAGCAGCCAAATGCCTAAGGCACTGCGCCACCAGAACTCCTTCTCCACTAGCCTTAAGTTGATACTAGGAACCTATGAGACATAATAGAATTGCCCCACAGGGCTTCCAAGGCTGTAAATCTTTAGGAATGACTGCCATGCTTCTCCCAGGGAGTGGCTGATAGGTTCAAACCACCAAACTTTCAGTTAGCAGTCCAGTGCTTTAACCACCTGGGTTCCTGCCTGGCATATAAAACCTACTGCCATCGAATCGGATCTGCCTCATAGCGACCCCTCTTTGGGTTTCCGAGGCGGTATCTCTACAGAAGTAGACTGTCCAATCTTCCTTCAGAGGAGTGGCTGGTGGGTTTGAACCGCCAGCCTTCTGGTTAGCAGTCAAATGCCTTAGGCACTATGTCACCAGAGCTCCCGCCTGGTATATAAAACAAACAAACAAAAACCAAACCCACTGCCATAGAGTCGCATCTGACTCACAGCGTCACCTCCTTGCCTGGCAAATGTTGTTGCTGTTGTTAAGTGCTGTTGAGTTGGACCCAACTCATAGCGACACCTCCTTGGGTTTCTGAGGTGGTATCTCTACACAATTAGACTGCCCAACCTTCCTTCCGAGGAGTGGCTGGTGGATTTGAACCGCCAACATTCTGGTTAGCAGTCAAGTGCCTTAGGCACTATGCTACCAGAGCTCCTCAGACAGTAATATAACACATTTATTTTTTTGAGGCCACAGTTTGTGGTACTTTGTTACAGCAACCCTAGGAAACTAATACACCATTTTTTACAGTAAAAATGTATAAGGGTCCTATATTTAAACACAGAATGCCTTTAGTACCTAAAGTCTCTTCATCTCTATTAACATCTATTGTCATCTACTAACTCTCAATCCAAGGAGCTCTGGTGGCATAGTGGTTAAAATATTCAGCTAACCAAAAATTAGGCAGTTTAAATCCACCATCGATCCTGTGGAAGAAAGATGAGGTGGTCTGCTTCTACAAAGATTTACAGCCTCGAAACCTATGGGGGTAGTTCTACTCTGTCCTACAGGGTTGCTATGAGTAGGAACCGACTTGATGGCAGTGGGCTTGGTTTTGGGTAACTCTCCATCCAATTAGTTGATGGTAATTTCTGAAATCAGGTCTTCTTGATGTGAACTAAGTAGTTTAGTTTCAAGAAGTTTAATACTGTATTCACCAGACTTGAGTTAGATTTCTTTTTTCAAAAAGTTGCCACATCTCTTTTAGACACTGTCATCTTGGTAAAGAGCACCTTCATGCATCTAGCTGATCAAATCAGAAGCACCTTTACCCCTTTATCCCTCATATCCAGTCCCTCATGGTATTCTTTTCTTTCTTCAAAATGAATACTATCCATTTTTTCCACCATTTTAGTGGGGGCATCATCACTCTCTTGGATTAGTATAACAGCTATTGTTGTTGTCGAACCAAAAAAAAAAAAAAAAAATCCAAATTAACTGCCATAAAGTCTATCCCAACCATTAGCAACCTACTGGACAAAGCAGAACTGCTCCATAGGGCTTCCAAGGCTGTAAATCTTTACAGAAGCGACTGCCTCATCTTTCTCCCAGAGTAGCTGATGGGTTCCAACCACCGACCTTTTAGTTAGTAGCCAAATGCTTTAACACTATGCCACCAGAGCTTCTTTTGTTGTTAGTTGCAGTCAAGTCAACTGATAAGGCTTCAAGTCTTGTCCTCCCCACCCCACAAATATCTTCCATACAGCAAGCTGCCAGAGTGATCTGCTGAAAAGTGTACATCTGATATTATTCCTCTGCTTAAAAACCTTCAATGGCTCCAATAATTTGAAATAAAACCCAAACTTCCTTAGCATAACCTGCAACCAACTACTATAATTTGCCTCAAGGCTTTTCTCAAACTTCATCTGTCACTGCTTCCTTTAATCACAGTGCTCTACCCACACTGGTCTTATTTTTGTTCCTCCCATCTGCTTAAACTCTTTTCTATCCCAGGAGTCAAATATTCCTCCTTCTGCATGGGATGCCTGTTAGCTTTCTTTCAGTCTTCATCTGGTGAACTCCTACCCATCTTTTACTTCATATCTTCATTAAGACAAGATCCTACACTTGCTTTTATTCACAGGGCACATACTTGATGGCCAGTAAATAATCACTTCATTTTCTATTACTCAGCCATTACCAGCAAACAAAAGGAGAGGGTTTGAGGAAAGGAATTACATGAAGGAACACAATCATGTTAAACCAAGAAACCAAGAGTGTCAAAAAAAAAAAAAAAAAAAAGAAGAAGAAAGAAAAGAAATGGTCTAAAAAAACCCTGTTTACTTGGAAAACTGAGAATCCTCAAAAAAAAATTGCTACATTTTAAGTAAACCAAGAACAAAACAATGTCACAAGTGATTACTTCAAAGAGAGGGAATAATCAAAATCTTTGAATTCAATTTTTTCTCTTCTTTCATTTTACAAAAAAGATGAGGCTGAGTCGAAAATTTTAATCACAAGGAGTCAACGGCTTGAAAATGTTAGTCATTTCTTATCAAAAAGAAAAATCATCTGTGGCAGGCCACTGAATTATTATAACATGTTTCGGCTATATTCCATGTAAAGGGAAAGAAACAGTAGAGGATTAGGGGTGTAAATACCAAAGACTGTTCTGGAGAGGCAAAAGGGTAGAAAGGAAACATTATCTGCTTCCTTTACAACTACTGCAGACATTTTCCCCACCCTCACACCTAGAATGCCCAACAATGCCTGACATATTCTCACGCAGAAACTCCAGGCAATCAGCTCAATAAGCCAATGTCTCCATCATACTCTTAGCACGCCTCTGCCCCCCAACAGCCTCATCTTCTGCACTTATATTAAGTCCCAGGCAGGACTCTCAGCGTGTTCCGATTCACTTCTCAACCCAGGGACTCAAAGATGAGTGAATCATTCTCTTCTACATCCCGTTCTGGGAAACTGTTTCTATGAAACACAACTGGCACACCGCTGTGATCAGGGACGGAGTAAAATGGACTGGATGACGGACTCACCTGGGGCTGCACAGTGCTTGACAGGGAAAACATCTCCTCCGGGCCCTCAGCGACCTCACCCGCCTGCCGAAAAGGCCCCTCTGTGCACGGCCCGGCGGGGAGGCGTTAAGCCCTTTCTTACTTTCTTTTGCTTCCTCCCTTTATCCCCTCACTACTCCCAGACGGAAAATGGCCTCCCCTTTCCACAGCTGCTGCAACGACAGACAAATCTGCCCCGGAAGGCTAGAGTCAAGATCAATAGTACTTCCGGGTCAGGTGAGCGCTAGCGCCTTGGGATGTGCGTCAGAGTACCGCCTTCCAAAACCTGGCGTTTATGCTGGCCGATCCTCTGTGGGAAAACCGCTGGCCTTCAAAGTAGTTAATTCGCACTGACTAATACACGTTTTTTAACCTCTAACCTCTTGACTGTGGAAGGTTTTTTGTTTGTTTTAAGGAAGAATTGCATGAACCCTGATAAATATCTCCTAAATTTTCTATAGCGTCCTTATCAAATCTTGCAATTTATTGCCCTTCTCCGACTAGACCTTGAGTCTTTTACTACGATTTAGTCCTCTTTACCTTCCGAAAAAACAAACTCACTGCCTTCATTTGGATGCCACTCATTGCGATCCCTCCTTGGGATTCCCAAGCGCTTTCACTGCGGAAGTAGAGTGGCCAATCTTCCTTCGGAGGTGTGGCTGGTGGGTTTGAACCGCCAGCCTCCACGTTATCAGTCAATGCCTTAGGCACTACGCCAGCAGAACTCCCATCTTCCCCATAAAAATTTAAAATAGATTCTTCCTGCTTGTCCTCGTAATTTCAGTCAGGCAAGTTACATCCTGTTAAAACATCGATTACAGGATCAGCACCTGCTTCCTACTCATCCAGTTTCTCCACATTCCATAACTTAACAATCTTCCAAACCTACTCCCTGATTTGTCACTTTACAGAGGAATCAATTAGTTTTTATTATTTGCAAGAGTTGGAGGACTCGAGTGGGGAAAATAGATCTTGAATGGGATGAAAGCAGGGTCTCACTAGCCTTATTTGTTGTTGTTATTTGCCATCGAGTCGGCCCGACTCATAGCGACCCCTCCTTGGGCTTCCGAGGCAGTATCACTACGGAAGTAGGATTGCCCAACCTTCCTTCCGAGGAGTGGCCTTATTTGGAGACTAAGAAAAAATCTACTGAAAAACCCACGATTCAGATTTAAGTCTGGTTGTCCTTTTCAAGTCATTCAAGAACTATTTTTCACTCCCCCTCATTACAAAAGAAATAAGTGGGCCACAGGCACCACCACACAACTGCTGGTAGTCCTCTGGAGTCGTTTCTAGCAGCCCCACCCTCACTCCCAAGGGTTTTTTCCAGCATCTACCAAGAAAAATTGGCAGGGGGCGGGGCTACGCATGGCTGACGCCCGAGCGCGGTAACGCGGTGACGTCACTACAGGAGTGCGTGAGGGGGCGGAGCCTCACTTTGAATCCAATTGGCGGGAGTTGCTGCTTGGAAAGGGGTGGTGGCGGCTGCTGCCTGTTCCCTTTTAAGCTGGGATGGAGCCCACCGCGAGTTGCGAGGAGAGCGAAGGAGGCGCGGCGACTGGGGAGTGCGTGAACCGGGTCCTCGTGCCAAGACCACCTTCCATTGAGGAATTCACCATTGTGAAGCCCATTAGCCGTGGCGCCTTCGGGAAAGTGTATCTGGGGCAGAAAAGCGGCAAGTTGTATGCAGTGAAGGTAGGAAATCAGGAAGGAGTAAAGGGAAAGAGACCGGCGCTTTGGCCCTTTTTCCTGCCCTTTGACTTAGGCAGGTCCAGAGACTGCTAGAGCCACTAGTCCAAGGGGTTGAGCTTGCTAAATAAAGCCTTCTGAGCCCAGTGAGCTCACTCCACTTGGAGTGACAAAAGCGGGGGCAAGTCTGTGTCTAAACTTTGCCCCGCCCTCTTCGCCACACTTCGGATGTTTGTTGTTGTTGTTATGTGCTGTCGCGTTGGACCCGACTCATAGCGACCCCTCCTTGGGTTTCCCAGGGAGGAAAGTTGGGCAATCTCCTTCCGTAGGGATACTGCCTCGTCAACCCAAGGAGGGATCGCTATGAGACTCCACGGCACATAACAACAACATCACTACGGAAATAGATTGCCCATCTTCCTTCCATATACCACTCTCCTTTATTTTAGGTCACTGTGAACATGTGGAGATATACATACATATATATATATATATATATATATATATATACACACACACACACACACATATACACACATATGTTGTTGTTGTTATGTGCCGTCGAGTCGGACCGACTCATAGCAACCCCTCCTTGGGTTTCCGAGGCAGTATCACTATGGAAGTAGATTGCCCCATTTTCCTTCCGAGGAGTGGCTGTTGGGTTTGAACCGCCAGCCTTTTGGTTAGCAGTCAAGTGCCTTAGGCACTACGCTACCAGAGCTCCCTCGGATGTTTAGGAGTCACCATAACTGCTAGTGAGAATAGCAAACTTAGCAAATGAGGAAACTGAGGCCAAAGACTAAAGTACTAGGTAAAAGAGTTTAAAGTCAAAGCCCTGGTAGATAGTCTAAACCAGACTTTTACTCAGGTTTCTAAATCCAAAAAGTTTTAAAGTAGTTGGATGGTTTTGTTTTTGTTGTTTGCTTGCTTTTCTAGTACATAATCGCTGAACTTAGACCACAGAAGTGATTAGTTTCTAAGTACTCACTTCTCAACTTTGACATCCTGGTGTAGATTTGTTACTAATAATAGGCTAACAGCTTATTTGGCCCTAACCCTTAGAAAGCTGCATTGTTTTCTGTTAAATCTGTTATGAAAATTTTAGATGCTATTATTATGTACTCATTTTATATATCTTCTTAATCATTATGATTTGACCTTCATCAGGATTAAGTTTGAAACACTCTTAATTTTCTCCAAACTTTCCATTATTATGAAACTTAGAATGTACTTTTATTTAAAAACTAAGCAAAAATATGTCCTTTATCCATACAGTAGTATACATCATTCTAAAAACCTTCAAGAGCTTTCAATGTATTTAAACTATTCTGCCTACTCTTGGTTCTCAGCCCACTCCCATAGATAATAAAGGAAAAGAGAAATTAGCAATCTGAGTGCTAGATGCAGTTTCAACCTGTCGTTGGACATTGCCATGTTCATGTCTAGCAAGCACTTTCAAATTATATTTCCTTAAACTTGAGCAGTCCTCTCCATGTAACCACCTAAATTCTGAACCTACTGTATTCCTTCTCTCTTTCGCCATCATCCCTGTCATTTAGACTAGAAACCTAGTCATTTTACCTTCTGTTTTATTTGTATATCTTATCTCAACTAAAAAAAAAACAACTCACTGCCATGGAGTCCATTGGACTCATAGTGACCCCGCCTTGGGTTTCCAAGGCAGTATCTCTATGGATGTAGATTGCCCAATCTTCCTTCTGAGGAGTGGCTGGTGGGTTTGAACTGCTAGCCTTCTGGTTAGCAGTCAAATGTCTTAGGCACTACGCCACCAGAGCTCCCAATTCTCTGTGGTATCTCTCACATTCATTCATTTTACCTCTTTTTTTCCATTCCCAAATACAGACTTTCATTTCTTAATTAAAGAATTGTGTAAGTATCAATACAATTCAAGTAAAACATTTCCGTCACCCTGAAAAGATCTTTTCCACCCATCTGCAGTGTCTTTTCCCTTACCACACCCAACCCCAGGTAACCACTAATCTACTTTCTATCTCTGTGATTGTTAGTTGCCTTGGAGTCAGCTCTGACTCATAGTGACATTATGTATAAAAGAATGAAGTGTTGCCCTGTCCTGTGCCATCCTCACAATCTTTGATATGTTTGAGCCCATTGTTACAGCCATTGCGTCAATCCATCTCCTTGTTTGCTGACCCTTTACCAAGAATAATACCTTTCTCAAGTGATTGGTCCTTTTTGATAACATGTGCAAAGTAAGCAAGACAAATTCTCTCCATCCTCACTTCTAAGGAGTATTCTGGCTGTACATCTTGGAAGATTAATTCTAATTCTATACGTTTACCTTTTCTAGGCATTTCACATAAATGGAATCATGCAATATGATCTTTTATATCTGGCTTTTTTCACTTACCATGATGTTTTTGAGGTTTATCAGTCATTCGTTTCCCTTCCTAGACTACTGGAATAGCCCCCAACTGGAATCATTTAAGTATTGAGTTTCATCTTAACTCTTCTTCACACCTTCTCTATTTTTCAGACCTACCCCATTGGAGTTAATTGTCCTTGTTTCATATACTCTAAACATGTTTTGCTTTTCTTTCTACTAAACTTACTGTGTTGTTAGCTGCCATCAAGTTAGCATTGACTCATGATGCCCTATGCAAAACTGGATTGGACTATTGTGATCCGTAGGATTTTCACTGGCTGATTTTTGTAAAGAAGATCTGGAGTGCAATGTTTAAGGCACTTGGCTGCTAACAAAAAGTTGGCAGTTTGAACCCACCAGCTGTTCTGTGGGAGAAAGATGAGGCAGTTGGCTTCTGTAAAGATTTACAGCCTGGAAACCCTATGGCTTTCTCTACTCTGTCCTATAGGGTCACTCTGAGTCAGAATGGACTTGATGGTAGTGGGTTTGGTTTTTGATTTGATATTTGGAAGTTGATTGCCAGGCCTTTTTTCCTAGTCTGTTTTAGTCTGGAAACTTTGCTGAAACCAGTTTGACATCATAGCAACATGCAAGCCTCCACTGATAGGTGCATGGTGGCTATGCTTTTAAGTGCGTTGACTAGAAATTGAACCCAGGTCTCCCACTGTATGGAAGGCGGAATTCTACCACTGCTCTCGTGAAATTTAATAATCAATCTGTAGTAATTGTTGAAATGAAAACACAAATTCATTTGTTTGATATTTTTTGAGCATACCCTTTTTGTATAGAATCTGGAGTACAGTAGTAAACAATACAAACTTGCCCTCAAAGAGCTGCCAATTCAGTGGAATGATAGACAGAATCATGTCACAGGCTTACTTTGTCCATTTCCATCAGCTTTGTTATGGAAAGGTGTTAAGGCTGGAATTGACAGTATATGAATTATTTTATTGAATACTTGAATGAATCTTTGTAAGAAATATGACATTTTTTTTCTTGTCATGTTCCTGAGAATTGATCCCAATTGTCACTATTTAGTTTAGTGCTCCAGCATTAATGTAGATTATAATTTTGTTTCTGTAGCAATTTTTCTGAATTTTGAAAAGAGTAATTTGTTTTCTATAGGATAGCATTTGGAACTGGTAAGTTTCAGCACTTCTAACTATTCTTGCTTAAGACTTTTTTCACTAGGCAAACAAATTTCCAGCATTCTTCCTGTTTCTAATTCTATTCCATTGGTTTTAGTTATTTAGTGTTAATGGGAGCTCTGGTAGCATAGTGGCTAAGGCACTTGACTGCTAACCAGAAGGCTGGCGGTTCAAACCCACCAGCCACTCCTCGGAAGGAAGGTTGGGCAATCCTACTTCCGTAGTGATACTGCCTCGGAAACCCAAGGAGGGGTCACTATGAGTCAGGGCTGACTCGACGGCACATAACAACAATTACAGAAATACCACAAAGCGTAGCTTTAACAAAAATAAATTTATTTCCTCACAGATAAGAAGTTAAAAGTCTGAATTCAGAGAGCCAGCTCTAGGGGAAGGCATTTCTCTTTTGGCTCCAATGGAAGGTCCTTTTCTCTGAGCTTCTGTTCCTGGGCAATCTTAGTATGGCTTGGCATCTGTCTTCCCCTATCTCTCTACTTCTTAGCTTGTTCTGATGGTTTAGTGCCTAAGGTATTTGACTGCTAACCAGAAGGCTGGCAGTTCAAACCCACCAACCACTCTTTGGAAGGAAGGTTGGGCAATCTACTTCTGTAGTGAAACCACTTCGGAAACCAAAGGAGGGGTCACTATGAGTCGGATCCAACTCAGTGGCAGTGCATTGCATTATATCTCAAAAGAGATTGACTCAAAATACACCTGACAATAATCATAACAAAGACAGCCCATTCCCAGATGCGATTATCATCACAGAGGTTAGGATTTACAGCACATATTTTTGGGGAACAAAATTCAATTCACAGTACCATCTATCAAAGAATCAGAAGTAATAAGGAAATATATTAGCTCCTATTACTTGTGCCTAGGTTCCCAATTATCTTGGTTTTTAAGGTAGAATGTTTTATGGTCTTATTGAGTATCTATTTCTGATTTGGTTTTAGAGTTGATGTCACATATCCTGGTTTTGCTGATCTCTGTTGTGGGTTCTCTGTTGGTAGGAGTTCCTTAAGCATTTCTTGTAGGGTTGGTCTGGTTTTCACAAAGTCTCTTAATTTCTGTTTATCTGAGAATGCCTTGATTTCGCCCTCATATTTGATGGATAATTTGGCTGGATATAGGATTCTTGTTTGGAAGTTTTTTTTCCATCAGAGTTTTATGTATACCGTCCCATTGCCTTCTTGCCTGCATGGTTTCTGCTGAGTAATCAGAGCTCAGCCTAACTGTTTGATTATTTTAAGTGATATTTCTTTTTTCCCAGGCAGCTCTCAAAATTTTTTCTTTGTCTTTGGTTTTAGAAAGTTTAATTATAATATGCCTCAGTGTTTTTCTTTTGGGATCTATCTTGTGTGGGGTTCTATGAGCTTCTTGGACAAATATCTTTTCTTACTTCTTGATATGGGGGAAGTTTTCTGTTAGCAGGTCTTCCACAATTTTCTTGGTGCTCTTTTTCGCCTCTTCCTATTCTGGAATTCCAATGAGTCTTATATTGTTTCATCTCATGTCATCGCATATAATTCTTAGACTCTCTTCATTTCTCTTAAATCTTTGTTCTGATTTTTCTTCATATAGGCTAGTGTCCAGGGATTTGTCTCCTAGTTGGGATATGCGTTCTTCAGCCAGTTCTAATCTACTCTTTTGAGCTTCTACTGTGTAGTGTAGTTCTGTCATTTTGGTGCTCATGGTTTGCATATCAATAGACAACTTCTGCATTTCTAACTGCTATTTTTGTAGGAGTTCTGATTGTGCATTAATCTTAATATGCTGTTCCTCAGTGATTTTCCTGAGTTCCTCCAGGGAACTGTATTCTCCTTGTTTCTGTTTGGGGTTTCCTTAGGCTCTTGTATAGCTCTATAAACATATCTTCTAAATTCCTTCTCAGATAATTCTATTGCCTCCTCTTCCTCCATGTATAATGAGACCTTTGTTTGTGGTTTTGCTTCTAATGCCTTGTTCTGTTTTTTTGTTTGATTTGAGGTTGCCTGTTGTTTCCTAGACATTTTGAGGTTGTCTTCAACTGCTGGTTATGTGTTTATTTGTTTTGTCTTGGTTTTATGGTTTAATATTTTGAAAAGGTGAAGCTGGTGTATTTTATTATTGATAAGGTATGCTGGGTCACTCTGCAGTTTTCTTTGTGATGGTGGAATCACTGTGTGGAATGTGGATATGTGTTTCTGTTTGTCGTGAAGAGGGTTTAGAGTTCAAACTGGGAGGTTTTATGGTAATTGGCTGAATATGGTTTCTTCTATTGATTGAGTGAAGTTATTGGTGGAGAAGGTGGGAGCAGAAGAAGGAAAGCTTGGTGTTGCTAGGGTTGGTTTCTAGGGCTTTGCGTGGGCCTCTGCTGATGAGGTGGTACTGTTATTTACAAGCCTGTGGCTCAATTTCAGGAAATGTTCCTGTTGTTAGTGTGTCGTCACTTTCCACCAGGCTCAGGCACACTCAAAGACCCTGCTTCCGAGGCCCCTCAGCACCAAAAAGCTGATCCAAGGCAAATTCCCAGTCCGCACTCGGCCTGCGGATTCGTCTCTCTCCATCTGGTCTGCCCACAGCACCCGCCCAATTCGCCCAGACCTCAAATGGCTCAGGAGTTGTCTATGATACCGCCCACCTGCAGCGCCAAAGATGTGTGCGATTTCAGCTGCGCTGGAGTCGGGAGAGTGCCTGCTAGTAATCTGTGGTCCCGACATCAGTGACAAAAGACAAGCACAGACCTCTTAATGCCTCCCAAGCTGACCCAAGCTTACTCAGTGACCTGCTGAGGGGGGAGCAACCTCACCCTCCTGGAGCACCAGTGAGCTCTCCGCTTCAGTGGTGCTGCACACGCCAGTTTGTACCTAGCCGACCCAAGTTACTGATAAAGTCAGGTGCTGAAGGTAGATCCTTGGGGTGTTTGCTGGTGTGGTCACTGGTATAGTGATAAAGGGTGTCTTCTTCCTTGGCCCATGGAGATCTCAGGTGGCTGCCCAAGTCTGCCAGTCAGTGGCCTCTCTCTGCTGCCTGTCTGCCCTCTGTGAGGTAGAACTACCTTAAATTTTTTCCCTGTGCCTTTCCTCTAATTCAACTCTTATATATTTGGTGCACTCTGATTCAGTGAGCTGTTCAGAGCACCAAAACCCTAATTCAAACTGCTATACCTAGTTTTTCAAGCACTAAGATGCTAGAAGGAAATAGCATGGTGATTACTGATGAGACTCCATTTTGAATCCTAATTATCTTGGGACTTACTAGGAACATTAGGAGCTCTGGTAGCATAGTGTCTAAGGCACTTGACTACTAATCAGAAGGCTGGTGGTTCAAATCCACCAGCCATTCCTGGGAAGGAAGGTTGGGCAATCTACTTGCGTAGTGATACTGCCTCAGAAACCCAAGGAGGGGTCTCTATGAGTTGGGTCCCACTTGATTGCACATAACAACAACAACAGCAACAAAGAACATTAATATCTTTTGTACTTTGATAAAGAAACACAAAACAGAATTTTCTACTAACACATAGGGCAGTCAGGTAGCATTTTCTTAATTCTACCTTCCCAAAGGGATATGCCATGTAATGCTGAGGTAACCAGTTCTGTCTTGAAGATAGCTTTTTACTATCTTAGCTATTTTTCTGGTAGAGTTTTCTGGTGTCAATGTGATCAATATATTTCCCTTCTTTGGATGTTTTTGTGATGGCAACTTTGAAACCTGAGAACAGTTTGTAATAAAGAAAAAATGAATATGTCTGTTGTAATATTCTCTATTATAGGTTGTCAAAAAGGCAGACATGATCAACAAAAATATGACTCATCAGGTACAAGCTGAGAGAGATGCACTGGCACTAAGCAAAAGTCCTTTTATTGTCCATTTGTATTATTCACTGCAGTCAGCAAACAATGTCTACTTGGTGAGTCAATAATTTTACTTTTTTCTTCATTCAGCAATCAATAAGCTCTGTGGTTTTAGAGTACAATCCCTGGGTTCACAGTGCCTGGGTTCAAGGTCCACCTCTGGTACTTACTTGCTGTATGAATTTAGCTAGGTTATCTCACTTCTCATACCTCATTCTTCATCTGTAAAACAAAGATAATAATAATACCTACCTTAAAGGTTGTTATGAAGTTTCACTAGTCACTTAAAACAATCTGGCACATAGTACTCAATGTATTTGTTAAATGAAGGATACAAAATAGAAATACTTTTAAAGTTGAGTGTGTAATAAGAAAGTTACTAGGAAATGGTGAGTTTCCAGTCTTTGGGCATTGAGAATTGTTTGATTTTCATTTATAGCAGCATCTTACACTCTGGTAATCCTAATGAGGAATTTAATGTGAGTATTTAGGAGCTCTGGTAGCATAGTGGCAAAAGCACTTGACTGCTAACCAGAAGGCTGGTGGTTCAAACCCACCAGCCACTCCTCGGAAGGAAGGTTGGGCAATCCTACTTCCGTAGTGATACTGCCTCGGAAACCCAAGGAGGGGTCACTATGAGTCGGGGCCGACTCGACGGCACATAACAACAACAACAACAACGATTGACATAAAATATTGAACGATGCAGGAAGCATCAGAAGAAGAAGGAAGGTATACACAGAGTCTCTACCAAAAGGAATTAGTCGTCACTCAACCTTTCCAGGAGATGGCATATGAGCAAGTACCAGTGGTACTGAAGGAAGAAGTACAAGCTACACTGAAGGAATTGGTAAAAAAACATGACTCCAGGAGTTGATGGAATACCTGTTAAGATTCTTCAACAGAAGGATGAAGTGCTGGAGGCACTCACTTGTTTATGCCAAGAAATTTGGCAGACAGCTACCTTGCCAACCAATTGGAAGAGATCCATGTTTGTGTCCATAAAAAAGAAAGGTGATCCAACAGAACGTGGAAATTATTGAACAATATCATTAATATCACATATATCACATGCAAGTACATTGACAGGGAACTCCCAGAAATTCAAGCCAGATTCAGAAGAAGAAGGCATGGAACAAGGGCTGCTATCATTGCTGAGGTCAGATGAATCCTGGCTGAAAGCAAATAGTACTAGAAAGATGTACTTTTGTTTTATTCACTACGTAAAGGCATTTGACTGTGTGGTTCATAATAAATTATAGATCACATTGAGAAATATGGGAATTCCAGAACACTTAATTATGCTTATGTGGAACCTGTACATAGACCAAGAGACAGTTATTTGAACAGAGCAAAGGTGTACTGCATGGATTAAAATCAGGAAAGGGGTGTGTCAAGGTTGTATGCTTTCACCATACTTCTTCAATCTATATGCTGAACAAATCATTGGAGAAGCTTGACTATATGAAGAAAGATGTGGCTTCAGGATTGGAGAAAGACTCATTAAACAACCTGCAATATGCAGATGACATAACCTCATTTCCAAGAGTGAAGAAGACTTGAAGGACTTACTACTGAAGATCAAAGACTACAGCCTTCAGTATAGAATACATTCAAACATAAAACAAAAATCATCAGAACTAGATTAATTAATAAGCAACATGATAAATGGAGAAAAGATTGAAGTTCTCAAGGATTTCATTTTACTTGGGTCCATAATCAACCCCCATGAAAGCAGCAGGCAAATCAAACGACAGCAGTGCACAAGAGGTACAAACTACAAAGATAAACATTTTTACATATGCAATACTGCATTATCAGTAATAGCAAACATTAATCTATAGGTGGATACATAGGTAGACAGGCTGAATGATCAGGTATGTGTAGGCTAAAGGGAATATACCTATGACTGTATGCAAGTTTGGCAGATGATATTTCTATATATGTATTTGTATGTGCTATAAGAGTATCCATATTTATGGTAGAGCGAGGAGGGGGCAAAGTTTTGATAACTTCTTGATCACAGCCAACCACGCTGAGGGAGCAAGTAGTTGGGCTGGTGAGTCCAGTACCATGGTCACAAGGGAAATCAAGCTCAGCTGACATAAAATTCTATACAAGAACATTGTTCTACATCCTACTTTGGTGAGTAGTGACTGGGGTCTTAAAAGCTTGTGAGCAATCATCTAAGACGCAACAATTGGTCTTTCCTTGTTCTGAGCAACGAAGAATGAAGAAAACCAAAGACACGTGGAAACAATTAGCCTACATAATTCTGAGATTAGAAGAACTAGTTCATGCCCAGCTACCATGGTCAACCACTCAGAAAGGGATCATTGTAGCAGGTTGTGGATAGAGTGGGAGAAAAATGTGGAACAAAACTCAAAATTATAATAAAGACCAGGTTTACTTGTCTGACAGAGACTGGTGAAACCCCCGAGACTATGGCTTTTAGTCGCCCTTCAGGACTAGAATGGAACTCATTCCCGTGGCGTTCACCCAAACGTTGTTGTTGTTAGGTGCCATCAAGTTGGCTCTGACTCATAGAGACCCTATGCACAACAGAACGAAACACTGCCTGGTCATGCACTATCCTTACAATCCTTGCTGTACCTGAGCCCATCGTTGCAACCATGTCATGGTCTCTGATAACATGTCCAAAGTAGGTGAGACAATGCCTAGCTATTCTCATTTCCAAGGAGCATTCTGGCTGTACTTCCAGGACAGATTTGTTTGTTCTTCTACAGTCCATGATATTTTCAATATCCTTTGCCAACACCACAACTTAAAAGCATCAACTCTTCTTCAGTTTTCCTTATTCGTTCTCCAGCTTTCACATGTGTATGAGGTGATTGAAAATACCATGGCTTGTGTCAGATGCACCTTAGTCTTCAAAGAAACATCTTTGTTCTTCAGCACTTTAAAGTTTTTGTGTTAGGTTTGCCCAGTGCAATACATCATGTGTTTTTTGGCTCTTTATCCATTGGTGTTGATTGTGGATCCCAGTAATATAAAACCTTTGACAACTTCAGTCTTTTCTCCATTTATTGGAATGCTGCTTATTGGTCCAGGTGTGAGGATTTTCATTTGTTTATATTGAATTGTAATCTATACTGCAGACTGGAGTCTTTAATCTTCATCAGTAAATACTACAAGTCATGCTCATTTCCAGCAAGCAAAGTTGTGTCATTTGCATATCACAGGTTGTTAATGAGTCTTCCTCCAATCCTGATGCTGTGTTCTTCTTTATATAATCCAGCTGTTCAGATTATTTGCTCAGCATGCAAGTTGAATAAGTACGGTAAAAGGATACAATCTTTATGCACTCCCTTCTTGATTATGAACCATGCAGTATTCCCTTGTTCTGTTCGAATGACAGCCTCCTGATCTATGTACAAGTTCCTCATGAGTACAATCAAGTATTCTGGAATTCCCATTCTTCTCAATGTTATCCATAATTTGTTATGATCCATATAATTGAATGCTTTTCCATAGTCAATAAAACATATGTAAACATCTTTCTGATATTCTTTGCTTTCAGCTAAGATCCATCTGACATCAGCAATGATATCCCTCATTCCATTTCCTCTTCTGAATCCAGCTTACAGTTCTGGAAGTTCTCTGCCAATATACGGCTGCAACTGTTTTTGAATTATCTTTAGTAAGATTTTGCTTGCATGTAATGTTAATGATATTATTAGATAATTTCTACATTCTGTGGGATCACCTTTCTTTGGAATGGGTACAATATGGATCTCTTCCAAGCAGTTGGACAGGTAGCTGTCTTCTGAATCTCTTGGCACAGCTGAGTGAGTGAGTCCAGCAGGTCATCCGGTTGTTGAAACATCTGAATGGGTATTCCATCAATTCCTGGGGCCTTGTTTTTCGCCACTTCCTTCAGTGCAGCTTCAAGTTCTTCTTTCAGTACCGTTGGTTCTTGATCGTATGCCACCTCCTGAAATGGATGACAATTGACCAATTCTTTTTGGTATAGTGACTGTGTATTCCTTCCATCTTCTTTTGATGTTTCCTGCATCATTCAATATTTTGCCTATAGAATCTTTCAGTATTTCAACTCAAGGCTTAAATTTTTTCCCCAGTTCTTTCAGCTTGAGAAATGCCAAGCATGTTCTTACCTTTTGGTTTTGTAATGCTAGGTCTTTGCACATTTCGTTATAGTAATTGGCTTTATCTGCTCTTTGAAATCTTCTATTCCGCTCTTTTATCTTGTCATTTCTTCCATTTGCTTTAGCTAGTCTCCATTCAAGGGCAAGTCTCAGAGTCTCTTTGGCATCCATTTTGGTCTTTTCTTCCTTTCTTGTCTTTTTAATGACCTCTTGCTTTCTGCGTGGATGATGTTCTTGATGTCTTCCCACAATTCTTCTGGTTTTTGGTCACTGGTGTTCAATGCATCAAATCTATTCTTTAAATGGTTTCTAAATCAGGATAGATATTATCAAGGTCATATTTTGGCTCTCATGGACTTGTTTTAATTGTCTTCAACTTCAACTTGAACGTGAATATTAGCAGATAATGGTCTGTTCCACAATCAGCTCCTAGCCTTTTTTTGGCTGAAGATACTAAACTTCTCCATTGCCTCTTGCCACAGATGTAGTCAGTCTGATTCCCCTGTATTCCATCTGGTGAAGTCTACATGTATAGCCATCGCTTATGTTGTTGATAAAAGGTATTTGCAATGAATAAGTCGTTGGTCTTGCAAAATTCTATCCTGTGCTCTCCAGCATTATTTCTATCTCCAAGGCCCTATTTTCCAACTTCCAGTAACTCTTGTTTCCAACTTTTGCATTCCGGTCACCAGTGATAATCAACACATCTTAATTACATGTTTGATCAATTTCAGACTATAGAAGTTGGTAGAAATCTTCGGTTTCCTCATCCTTGGATTTGGTGGTTGGTGCATAGATTTAGTAATAGTAGTATTAACTGGTCTTCCTTGTAGGTGTATGGATATTCTATCACTGACAGCGTTGTACTTCAGGACAGATCTTGAAACACTCTTTGTGATGATAAATGCCATACCATTCCTCTTCAATTTGTCATTCCTGGCATAGTAGATTGTATAGTTGTCTGATTCAAAATGGCCAAAACCAGTCCATTTCAGCTCATTAATGCCTAGGATATCAATCTTTATGCATTTCAGTTCATTTTTGACAACTTCCAATTTTCCTGGATTCATACTTTGTACATTCCATGTTCCAATTATTAATGGATGTTTGCATGTTTCTACTCATTTTAAGTCATGCCACATCAGCCAATGGAGGTCCCAAAAGCTTTACTCCATCCATATCATATAGGTTATCTGTAGTACTCTGAGGAGTCAGCTCTTTCCCATTTCCCAGTCATATTTTGAGTGCCTTCTGACCTGATGGGCTCATCTTCTGGCACTGTAGCGAATCATGTTTCAGGGCTATTCATAAAGTTTTTCAGACAGTGTTATATCGGATGGTGTTTCACTGCTATTCATAAGGTTTTCACCATCTCCAATTCTTTGAGAAGTGGATGACCTCTTCCTTCTTCCTAGTCTGTCTCAGTCTGTAAGCTGCGTTGAAACTGTGCACCATGTGCAACCCTGCCAGCACTTGAAACACCGGTGACACAGCCTCAAGCCTCACAACAACACACAAGCCACCACAGTACAACAAACTGACAGGTTTGTCTCGCTTAGCTGTTTGAACCCTCTCCACCCTCCCCTTATCTGGATCCCTGGCACTGCTCTGCTCCGTGGTCACCCTGGCTTTTCTTTCCCCCACTTTCCTGCCTCTTGGGAGTGGTGCCTAGGTCCCTCTCCTTATCTCGATCACTGGTGCTGCTCTGCTCTGTGGTCCCCCTGGCTTCTCTTTCTGCTGCTTTCTTGACTCTTAGGGGTGAGGCCTGGGTCCCTCCCCTTACCTGGATTCCTGGTACTGCTCTGCTCTGTGGTTGCCCTGGCTTCTCTTGCCCCTGCGTACAATACACACACACACACACACACACACACAGAGAGGATATGAGACCCTTATTGAATATATTGTTCCCTCGAATTTTTCCCAACCTGTAGCTTGTCTTTTTCTTATTTTGATAAAATCCTTTGATGAACAAAAGTATTTTTTACAAGATCCCATTTATCTATTTTGTTACCACATACTTTTTTATGTGCAGTGTGTATGATTCCCCAATGCCACGGCTGTAGTTGGAGCATCAGTTCTGACTTAGCCCTATGGAAGCTAGAGTTTCCCCAACCTTAGTACAACCATGGTAGTTGAAGGGCTCCATTGAATTACTGAACTTGGTAGATAAATAACTGTAATATTTTATTTCATATTCCTGAAATTAGGTAGTGAACCATATCTTGTCTTCCTAATTTATCAGTGGTGTAGATCCTTGATGCTCAAAGTACGGTCCACAGACAAGCAGCATCTGGGAACTTAGAAATGCAGAATCTCAAGCACTACCCAAAACCTGCTGACTTGGAGTACTCATTTTAATAAGATCCCCAGGCACATTAAAGTTTGAGTAGTATTGTTTAGACAAAACAAAAACTCTTTAGAAATGTGAAGCTATTTTCAGGCAAAGAAATAAGATATAACTGAACATACAATAAACCAAAACCCAACCAGTTGAGTTAGTTCTGACTCATGGAGACCTTATGTTTATCAGAGTAGAACTATGATCCATGGGTTTTCAACGGCTGATTTTTCAGAACCCTAGATCTTTCTTCTGAGGTACCTCTGGATGGACTATAACTCCCACCATTCATTTAGTAGCCCAGCGTGTTGACCATTTACATTCATAACAACAAATAATTGACCACTATGCACCAGATAATATGCTAGATGTGATATTGTTGTGTACAGGGAACAGGAAGAGAGAAAAGCATTTTTATTATGGAAACTTTCAATCCAACCTTACAAAAGAGTAGAAAGATTAATATAATGGATCCTCATATACTTATCACTTGACTTTAGCAATTTTCAGTATTTTGCCAAATTTGTACCATCAGCCTTTTCACTGAATGGTTTTAGCATCCTTTGATTTATTGCCTAGATTGATGATTTTATTTGTAAAATGATAGTTGTCTGATTCTAATTCCTCCCACTTTTATTAACTTAAAATCTTCTATGAAGACCTTTCCCTTATCAAATTTATTACTCTGATAGTTTGTATAAGGAAAGCACAATAAGTGCTTGATTCTTTCCTATTACTCACCAATTTTCAGACTTGCAATTTCCAAAACCTCCAAATTAGTATACTTTTTCCTGTACTTTTATGAACTAATGGATTTTTATAGGTATGATGTGAAATTCATTTCTATGCTCAAATTGTTCATCGTTAGCCAGTGGTAGCTACTTTAGCTATCTTCTGTGTTCTTTTACACTAACCTAGTATTCTGATGAGGAGCCCTGGTGGTAGTTTGAACCCACCAGCCACACTACAAGAGAATGATGTGGTAGTCTGCTTTTCTAAAGATTTCCACCTTAGAAACCTTATGAGCATATTTCTAATCTGTCCTGTAGGGTCACTATGAGAATCAAGGTGCTATCAGTGGATTTGGTTTGGGTTTTTTATTGTTTTGTTGGGTATTTTTTGTTTGCTATTTTATTAGCATTCTGATAATTTCCTTACTTGTCTAGTGTGATAAGCCATGTAAGGGTCATTTAGTAAATTTCCTTCCCCAGGCCTGGGCAAGGGGTCTAGTTGCTTTTATTGTGAAATAATGTTTAGATACCACAATCTCAGTGATGGCAATTCGTGAAGTTTATTGTCAATGGGTTGCCATTGCCTTTAGGCCTATTCAGTGTACAGACTAGAAAATACTTGTTTTTGTAGGAAGGGAAAAGTATACCATGAGTTACTTCCAACTCAATTAAAGATTGCTGTTGTTACTGTTAGGTGCTATTGAGTCAGTTCCAAATCATAGTGACCCTATGTACAACAAAACCAAATGCTGCCTGGTTCTGTGCCATCCTTACAGTCATTGCTATGTCCTGAATCCATTGTTGCAGCCACTGTGTCAATCATCTTGCTGAAGGTCTTCCTCTTTTTCTCTGACCGTCTACTATACTAAAAGTGATGTCCTTCTCCAAGGACTGGTCCCTTCTAATAACATGTCCAAAGTATATAAGATAAATTCTTAACCATCTTCAATTCTAAGAAGCATTGTGGCTGTACTTTTTCCAAGAGAGATTTGTTCATTCTTCTGGCAGTCCAGGGAATATTCAGTATTTTTTGCCAATACCATAATTCAGATGCATCAGTTCTTCAGTCTTTTTTATTCATTGTCCAGCTTTCACATGCATATGAGGCAATTAAAAACACCATGGCTTGGGTCAGATGCACCTAGTCCTCAAAGTGACATCCTTGCTTTTTAATACTTTACAGAGGGTCTTTTACAAAGATTTGCCTAGTGAAATATGTTGTTTGATTTATTTACTGCTTCTTCCATAGGTGTTGATTGTGGATCCAAGTAAAATGAAATCCTTGACAACTTCAGTCTTTTCTCTGTTTATCATGATGTTGCTTATTGGTCCTGTTGTGAGGACTTTCTGTAAAGATTACAGTCTTGTAAGCCCTATAGAGCAGTTCTCCTCTGTCCTATACAGTTGTTATAAGTCAGAACTGATTCAGTGACAATGGATTTTAAAGAGATATGAAAAGTAAATACAATGGATATTTCTGACAGGAGGGGATAGAGTGTGGGGAGACACACTATAAAGGACAATACTTGAATGATCAGTGAAACTTGAATATGTACTATACATTGTGTTGTTGTTGTTATGTGCCATCGAGTTGGCCCTGACTCATAGCGACCCCTCCTTGGGTTTCCGAGGCAGTATCATTATGGAAGTAGGATTGCCCAACCTTCCTTATTAGGTAATAGCATTATATTGGTGTCAAATTGACTAAAGTTTATTCCACTGTAATTGTATAATAATATCCTTACAAGGAGTTATATGATGAATTTACTGGAGGTCCTTTTCTCTTTAACTTCATTCTCAAATTGGTCAGTGGGATAAAAACAAAACTTGTATATTAATACAGATATTATTTTATACACATATATGTGGAAAGGGAAGGAAAAAAATGAGCAAAATGTTAATGGGTGAATCTAGATGAAGGATAGATGGGAAATTATTCTAATATTTTTGCAACTTTTCTGTTGGAAAAAAAAAAGACTTTTTCTTTAGACTAAATAGCTTAATTAAATTAAAAAAAAAAGAAAACCGGAAACCTCTATATTGCAATTTGAGGAAAACTGGTACTAATGTGTAATGGGTGATACCAAGAAAACTTTTGTCATAGAACCATACTAAAAATATATACCAAAAATATATTTATTTGTGAAGTTTAAGCAATTATATTGATTTTAATTGTGCAACACTTACTTTTTTTGTGTGTGATTTGGGTGAAAATTTACAGAGCAAATTTACTTTCCATACAGCAGTTCACATATACTTTGTCTCATGACATTGACCACAGTTTACCACAATGCAACAGCTCCCCTCCCACTTCCTCCCCATAGTTACCTCTTCCCTGTGTCCACCCCTCCATGCACTCCTGCCCCCTGAGCTGTCTCCCTGTGCATAAGCAGCCCTTCTTTCTCCCATGATACACTTACATTCTTTTTGATAGATAATGGAATATCTTATTGGTGGAGATGTCAAGTCTCTTCTACATATATATGGTTATTTTGATGAAGAAATGGCTGTGAAATACATTTCTGAAGTAGTACTGGCTCTAGATTACCTTCATAGACATGGGATCATCCACAGGTAATGACTTTCCCCTAAACTACTGTTTAAAAATACAAGTAATCAATTAATGTATTATATGTTTGAGTCTCAGATATTTACAGTAAGCACTTGTCCATATATCCAGGTTATCTAAAGTGCTAACTTGTATGACTTTAGAAATTTCATCAGCTCTTCTTTTGTCTGTGATTTTTGAGTATGTTGCTTTGGTCTTCAGTATAGCATTTTATTTTTTAATTATTTTATTGTTATTGAAAATATGTGCAGCAAAAACATATACCAATTCAAGTTTTTACACTTACAATTTAGTGATACTGATTACATTCTTTGAGTTGTGCAACCATTTTCACTCTCCTTTTCTGAGTTGTTGTTTTGTGCCATCGTGTCGGCCCCGACTCATAGTGACCCCTCCTTTGGTTTCCGAGGTGGTTTCACTACAGAAGTAGATTGCCCAACCTTCCCTCTGAGGAGTGGCTGGTGGGTTTGAACCACCAGCCTTCTGGTTAGCAGTCAGGTACTTTAGGCACTGTGCTACCAGATTCCTCCCTTATTAACATAAACTCACTGACTCATAAGGTTCCTTTCTATTTACTGTTGTCAATTTGATCCCATATAGATAGATCTTAAAATAGCATAATGCTCAAGGTAGAGATTCTTTACTAGTTCAAGCTAAACTATTGTTTGGTTTTAAGAAGACTTCCAGGAATATTTTTGTTTAAGGTTTAAAGATTAATTAAGGGCAGTAGTTTTGGGGTTTGAGTATAGCATTTTAATGTGAAGTATGTTGTATCCTTTTCCACTTCTCTACCATTGTACAAAAGTGCTGTTTTTTTTAGGCCCAGATGATTACAATATTTTTCTTTCTGTGAAGAAAGTTAGGTTAATAGGCTCTGCTCTATTAAAGGCTTAATCTTACTTTCTTTTGCAGAGGTAAATGTGATTTTTGTTTTACTTGACTTGAGATTTATTTTATCTAATGAAACTTAGTAAGTAATGCCAAAGATGATCTAGAATTCACCAGCTAACTTTTTTTTTTTTCTTAAATAGATTCAGGTATACAAAAGATATTTTGCTTTGAGATTTATTTTCTGCACTTTTCAAAACCACTTGTGAGTGCCATATTTTAGAGAAGATAAATAGGGTCTGTAACTTTATCTTTCTTGGCAATTCTAAAATTAACACTGGCCCTTTATTAGTTATCTGCTCTTTGCTTTTTTTATGTGCAGGGATTTGAAACCAGACAATATGCTTATTTCTAATGAGGGTCATATTAAACTGACAGATTTTGGCCTCTCCAAAGTTACTTTGAATAGAGGTAAGTAAAACAACCTTTTTTAAAAATAACAAATTTTAAACACTGTATTTCCTTACCTGAAACTACTTTGTTAGTTTATATTGAATAAAATTTATTGATTATTTTTTCCAAAATAGACTAGAATGGTGTAAAGGTATCTTTTTTTCAGTTAAAGATGAAAAATGGGAATAATTATTCTTGGATCTTCAGAGATCCTTGATGATCTCTTGGAGAGAATCATTTCTATTCTACTGATTTTTTAAAATTTCTACTGAAACTAGTTCTTACCAATAAACCATCAGTAAAATTACTAAAATATCTATAATGTGATAAAGGATTGATAGCTGAAGAACTTATGCAAATGTACATTACCATCACCAAGACCTTAATAAACAAACTGTCAGAGAAATTCACATGCAGTTGATCATGTATATATGTTAGTTACTGAGTACTCCCTAAAATGTAAGTATTTGGGTCATTTTACTGTGCTCCATTCATTTTAGAGCAAGACTTGATCCTTTGAAACTTTTTAATGATTTCTACCAGTTCACAAATTATTTTTCCTTTACAGTGTGATAGCTTCCCTGGGTATATTTAATTTATACTAGCCAGTTGTAGGTAAGGTTAATAACATGGAAAGAGAAACAAAGTTCAGAACATGTGATTATTGACTTAGTTGACGACAGCTGAGTTTTTAAAGAATTTTATATACTTTGCATACATAGATATCAATATGATGGATATCCTTACAACACCATCAATGGCTAAACCTAGACAAGACTATTCAAGAACTCCAGGACAAGTATTATCTCTCATTAGCTCTTTGGGATTTGTAAGTACTTGATGAGAAAAAACTCACATAACATGCCTTTTCTGTGGTGGCCATTTAAAATTTTAAATCCTAGCATTTTCTTTCTTATATTCTGAACTGCCTTTCTTTTCTTTTTAAAAAACATTCTAAAAAGATTTAAATACTCAAGCATGTTGAGTTACTTTTAGCTTAATAGTATATCTATTTAGAGGTATCATAGTGTACCTACTTTGGAGGGATTTTTGTGAAGGTAAATCTCTAGCTTTTTTTTTTTTTTTAATGTTTCTCTTTTTAATAGTACACACCAGTTGCAGAAAACATTCAAGACTGTACAGATATTCTTTCAACCCATGTATCTGAAACATCACAGTTTTCTCAAGGACTAATTTGTCCTATGTCTGTAGATCAAAAGGATACTACTTATGCTAGCAAACTACTAAAATCATGTAAGTATAAAATGAAAAGGTAGCTTTTTCTATTAAGTGTGTCCTTTGAGAAACTAAATGATTTAAAATTTTTAAATTTTGAGTATCAATGTTAGTAATTTAAATATGCACATATTTGAAGTCTCTGGCAAGTGTATGCATGACTATAAAATATTCCTCCTCAACCTAATTAAATGACTAAAAGAAGAAAAACATGTCAAGGTATTTGGTAACAAAAGAGCCCTTGTGACACAGTGATTAAGTGTTCAGCTACTAATCGAGAGGTTGGTGGTTAGAACCCACCAGCTGCTCTGTGGAAGAAAGATGGACAGTTTGCTTCCATAAAGATTTACAGTCTTGCTAATCGTATGGGCACAGTTCTACTCTGTCCTATTGGAATCATTTGACAACAATAGGTTCTTATTTTCCTCTATTTCATTGTTAAAATGGTTCTAAATAATGATATAGCAATAGCCAAGCTGGACCCAGAATGAAGTAGGATGTTAATAATGGCAATATAGTGGAAAGGGCATTTCTAGTTGAGGAACTAATAGAGCAGAGAGACAGGTGCATGAAAGTACATTCCACATTTAGACAATAGGGATTAAATGTAATGTGGAGGATTATTATAAAAGTCAAGGCAAGGTTTATACATGGAAAGAAACATTCTTTGATAGTTAACAGGAAGTAGAGGGGAGGGGAGGAAAAATTACTAGCTAAGAGACACATTCCTAGTAAGAGACACATTGATTTGGGTGAAGGGAAAGGCAATATACCAAAAGCAGGTGACCGGACAATATCACTAAGGAAAAAGAACTCATGGTAAGGTGCATAAGAATTACACACAACAAAGGTAACACTATTACAGTATTGCATTATCAGTAATAACAAACATTAAACTACAAGTGGATAGATAGGTAGTTACGTAAGATGATCAGGTAAGTATGTGAATGAGACTATACCATCACCATATATACATTTGGTGGACAGTATCTCTACATTTGTATTTGTATGTGCTATAAAAATGTCCATATATAAAATAGTGTTAACAGGGGGAAAGTTATGATAACTTCTTAGGCAAAACCAAGTACCTTGAGAGAATCAGTACTAGTTGCAGCGGACATCAAGGTCATGTGGCATAACATAGTCCACAAAGACTGTGCTCCACATCCTACTTTGGTGACGAGCAATTAGGGTCTTAAAAGCTTGTAAGCAGCCATCTATGGTACAAATACTGGTCCCTCCTTGTGCGGAACAAAGCAGGGTGGAGAAAATCAAAGACACATGGAAACAATTAGCCCAAGGGACTAGTGGACCATGGGAACCTAAGTCTTCACGACACTGAGACCAGAAGAACTAGGTGGTGCCTGACTACCACTGTCAACCACTCTGAAAAAGATAAAACTTACAGATCCCAGATAGAGTGGGAGAAAAATGTAGAACTAAATTCAAAATAATAATTTAAAAAACAAACAAACAACAACAACAAAAAAAAAAACAGGCTTACTAGTCTGATAGAGGTTGGTGAAAGCCCTAAGACTATGGCTCCTCATCACCCTTTGGTGCTGGAAATGAACTCACTTCAATGAGTTCAATTGGTTTACTTCAGCTAAATAATAGACAGGTCTACCAGATGAACAATTACACCAGGGAGGTAAGCACTCCTTAGCATAATCAAGAGATCAAAAGAGTAGCATTTGTACAGGGATAAAGTTTATGGCAGGAATGCATAGGAAAGAAGGACACAGGGAAATGGTAACCACAGGTAGGAAGTGGGAAAAGAGCTGTTACATTGTGGGGACTGCAATCAGTGTCATGAAACAAACTGTGTATGAACTTTGAATGGAAAATGAATTTGCTCTGTAAACTTTTACCCAAATCAGAATAAAAAGTCAAACACATATATTAAGTTATAGAAAATGGGGAGCTATCAAAGATTCTTAAGTAAGGAATAGTATGATTATTTCAGTGGTTCAGACAGAACTCATAATAACCATATAGTATGTACATGGCATTCGATTAGATACAAGTTCCCATAATACTGAGGGAATGCAGCTGAGCAAATTAGCCAAGTAGCAAGGTCTGTGCTCAGTGAGATTCAGGAATTCCACTGAGAGAATGCATGCACCAAAAAGAAGGTTCAATAAGATAGACGAAAATTCTCCTTTCAATGTTAAAGTTCTATGCTTGATAGATCACAAAGTTGTAAGACTAAGAATTTTCTTGAGATTAGAGTCATATCCACCTTTCTTGGGAAAGAGAAAAGTTATGTAAAATGCATGTGTTATGGTCCTTAATAAAATTCCAGTTGTCTTATTGTATCTAATTTTAAGTTGAGAAGGAACAATTTTTTAAAAAAATTGTGATTTGGGTGAAAGTTTACAGAGCACATTCACTTTTCATACAGCAGTTCATACATATGTTGTCTCATGACATTGACCACAATTTACCACAATGCAACAGCTCCCCTTCCACTTCCTCCCGATAGTTACCGCTTCCCTGTGTCCATCCCTTCATGCACTCCTGCCCCCTGAACTGTCTCCCAGTGCATAAACAGCCCCTCTTTCTCCCATGATTGTTCTCTCCAAGGAGTGTATCTACCTCAGGTGTATGTTCAACTCATATGGCTATCTTTTGTTTGGCTGGAAGCCACAGGTGTGGGTTCAATTCTAGACCTGAAGAGCAGCTAGGGGCCATAGTCTCAGTGGTTCCACCAGGCTCTATCAGACCAGCAAACCTGGTCTTTTTTTTTTTCCCCCGAAATTATTTTGAGTTTTGTTCCACATTGTTCTCCCTCTCTATCCAGGATCTCCTCAATAGACCCCCTCTGAGTGGTTGACAGTGGTAGCCAGGCATCATCTAGTTCTTCTGGTCTCATAGTCATATAGACTGAGGATCGCATGGTGTACTGGTCACGAGGACTAATTGTTTCCATGAATCTTTAGTTTTCCTCATTCTTCTTAGCTCTGGATGAGAAGAGACCCATTGTTGCGTCTAGATGGCTGCTTGCAAGCTTATAAGCTCCCAGTCACTACTCGCCACAGTAGAAGGTGGAACAATGTTTTGTGTAGTATGTTATGCCAATTGAGCTTGATGTCCCCTGTGACTATGGTCCTGAGCCCACAGGTTCAACTACTTGCTCCCTCTGGTTAGCTGGCTGTGACCAAGAAGTGACTACAACCTTGTCCATTGTCAGCTCTACTATACCCCTGGGAATTCTTATAGAACATACAAATACACTTGTATAACCATTGTCTACCAACCCTATACATGGTCTTGGGTACACTCCCTGCTGCACAGACGTACCTAATAGTTCAGCCTGCCCACCCATCTGTCCATGTGTATACCCGTGTTTGGAGAAGGAACAATTTTTAACTCATTATTCATTGACATATCATAAAAGAATATCACGTGGATAGTATTGCTTTATTGTACCGGTTCATTGTCTGCCAGTTTACCATTACTTATTTGTTTTATCCAGTGATAATAAGGAAATATCTTAAGGATATGAATTGTTCATCCTTATAAATGTATAAACCTCAACATTAAAATAAAGCTATAATTTTAATTAAATAGAAATTGAATTAAGTAAATCTGGTCAATTTCAACCTTATAGCATATCTGGATATAGCATTTCAGTAATGTTTCTTTATCAAGAATAATTTCAAATTGGATAATGGGTATTCAGAATTGATTTCCTCCAAATTATAAATTGTTTCCTTTGTCCTGATTTTGATTTCACTAATGTGGAGGGGGTTTTGTTTTGTTTTAAATTTTCAGCACAGTACTAGTATTTATAACAATTGGTATACCTAAACATAGGAAGCATGCCAGAAAGACATGCAGCCATTCCATGTGGATTGAATAGTATTTATGTAGAAATATTTATGATATGCAGTTCCTTATTTTGTTGCTAATTACCTATAGAAGAAACATTCAGGCTAGGAACTAAGGAAGATGTGACATAAGCTTAATTTTTTTTTCTCTTTCCCATAGGTCTTGAAACAGTTGCCTCTAACCCAGGAATGCCTGTGAAGTGTCTAACTTCAAATCTACTCCAATCTAGGAAAAGGTTGGCTACATCAAGTGCCAGTAGTCAATCCCATACTTTTCTATCTAGTATGGAATCAGAATACCACAGCAGCCCCAGATGGGAAAAGGATTGCCAGGTTAGGGTGAATTTTATCTTACTTAAAATAATTATATATTTCAGATTGATAGATAAACATTCATACCTTTTCATATAAATTCTGTAAGGAAATGAAATTGTTACATGAATGGCAGTCAAGATACTTAAAATTCTTCACTGTCTTGTACATTCTGTCAAATTATTTTGAAATATTTCATTACTCATTCAGCTATGAAATTGTTCTTGTTTGACTATATAAGGAGATGCCAATTTTTAAAATTCTTGTAAATTGATGTATGTTTGGCTTCTAGGCATCTAAATATTGCTCCTTCTTTTTTTCAAATTCCCTACTCAGCTGGCTATATTAGCTAGTTGTTTATTTTTTAACTTTTTATTGTTGTTTAGGTCAAAGTTTACAGTGCAAATTCATTTTCCTTCAATAGTTCATACACATTTTGTTTCGTGAACCGATTGAAATCCCCACAATGTAATAACACTCCTCCCATCTGCTCCCTGGGGTTACCATTTCCCTTTGTCCTTCTTTCCTATTCACTCCTGCCTTCTGAGTTTTATTCTTGGGCAAATGCTGCCTTTTTGCTCTCCTATGGTTGATTGTTTTAAGGAGTGCTTACCTTGCTGATGTTGTTGTTCACTTCGTAGGTCTGTCTTTTGTTTGGCTGAAGGTTAAGCCATTGGAGTGAGTTCACTTCCAGGCTTGAAGGTGACTAAGGGCCATAGTCTCGGGGGTCCCACCAGTTTCTATCAGACTAGTAAGCCTGATCTTTTTTTTTATTATTTTGAGTTTTTTTCTACATTTTTCTCCAACTCTATTCAGGATCTCTAATTTTGATTCCTATCAGAGTGGTAGTTGGGCACCATCTAGTTCTCAGGGTCATGAAGGCTGAGATTCCCACGGTCTACTAATCCCTTGGAGTAATTGTTTCCATGTATCTTTGATTTTCTTTACTCTTCTTTGCTCCAGACAAGGAGAGACAAATAGTTGTGTGTTAGGTGGCCGTTTGCAAGCTTTTAAGACCCTAGTCTCTAGTCACCAAAGGAGGATGTAAAACAGTGACTTTGTGGACTATGTTATGCCAGCTGATCTTGATATCCCCTGCGACTATGGTCCTGAGCCCACAGGCCCAGTGACTCATTCCCTCAAGGTGTTTAGTTTTGGCTAAGAAGTTTTCACAACTTTACCCCCTGTTAGCTTTACTATATGCATGGACATTTTTATAGCATGCACAAATATGTATGTAGAATATCCTCTGCCAAACTTATATATGGTTGTGGGTATAGTCCCATTTGCCTGCTGTTTTGGTTCTCTAGTGTTGCTCTTACAGAAAATACCACAAATGGGTAGTTTGGTTTATTCTGTTACAGTTTAAGAGGCTAGAAGTCTGAGTTCAAAGCTCTAGGGGCTGGGTGAAGGCCCACTGACTTTGGGCTTCAGCTCTGCCTCTTGCTCCTGGCCCACTGGAGCTAGAGGCTTCTCTTAACTCAGGCAGCTACTGGCTGGTGAGGCTGACAAACCCAAGGTTGACAAGTAAAATGAGACAGTCCCAAGATTATCAAGCAACATGGCACGCCACTAGTTCAATTCCAGAAACAGTCCCAAGATTGGCAGACAACATGGCAGGTTGCTGAATGAAGACTCAGCTACATGCAAGGGTCCAAGTGTGCCAAAAAGCTTAGAGACCTTCCCCAAACCTGTCTTCTTATATACTAGAAGCAGACCACATTCTTAAGCAGCTACTCAGCTGCTCCAGTAGATTCCACCATGGAGTTGATGGGGAATCAACTCCTCATGGGGAATAACTACACCCAGCTGCCTAGCCACTCAAAACCAGGCCCAGCCAAGCTGACACACAACCTTACTGCCACACCTACCTATACCTGATTGTTTTGCATGTGTACCTAGGTATCCGTTTGTAGACTGATGTTTGTTATTACTCATAATAATATATATAAACATACACTCTAATGATTTATTTTTCTTTTTCATTCTCTATTATCATTGTTCTTCTGTTCCACTGAAAAGTGGGAATAGGTAACATAGGGGTTAATGAGGCCATTTATCTCATCTACGTGTACAAAAGTCAACAAAGTTAAAAATCTTAGCTTTAAAAAACTAAAATAACTTATTTTTCACCTCTCAGGAAAATGATGAGGCATTGGGCTCTACAGTGATGAGTTCAAATGCAATTGAAAAACCTTTATGTACAAAATCTACAAATGCCATCGAGACCAGAAATTTCCATAAAAAGGATCTTGAGTTAGCCCTTTCTCCCATTCACTCCAGCACTGGGATTCCTGACACTGGAAGCTCTTTGGTAAACGTTGCAAAAACATGCTTCTCTGGGAAAGTTTCTTGGGAAGCTAGGGAACTGGATGTAAATAATATTAATATGCCCACTGATACAAGCCAGTCTGATTTCCATCAGTCACATCAGTGGAGTGTTGATTCTAGTAATATGACTGATGATCACCGGGGAAAAAAGGGTTTAAAAAGAAATTTTGAGTTCATTGATTCTAGTCCTTGTCAGAAAATTATACAGAATAAAAAAAATTGTGTAGAGTATGATTGTAGTAATGAAATGATGGATTGTCATATAAATCAAAGTACAAGCTTAACAGCTGAAGTCCAGGACCTTAAGATATCAGTATACAGAAGTCAGCAAAGTGACTGTGATAATAAGAACATTGTCAATTCTTTTATTGATAAACAACAAACACCAGAAAAATCACCTATCCCAATGATAGCCAAAAACCTTCTGTGTGAACTAGATGAAGATTGTGACAGGAACAGTAAGAAGGATTACTTAAGTTCTAGTTTTCTATGTTCTGATGATGATAGAGCTTCTAAAAGTATGTGTATGGATTCTGATTCATCTTTTCCTGGGATTTCTATAATGGAAAGTTCATTAGAAAAGCAGTCCTTAGATCCAGAGAAAAGCATCAAAGAAAGCTCTTTTGAAGAATCAAATATTGTAGATGTACTGAATGTATCACCAAACCATCAAGAAAATGCCTTGCCAAAAGGTGATGAGAATCCTGCAATCCAAGACAACAATGAAAAAATGTTAGCTCCCTCTTCAGAGGTGTTGAAAACATTAACCGTGTCTAAGAAAAATGTTGTAGCTTTTCGAAGTTTTAACAACCATGTTAATGCATCCAATAACTCAGAACCATCCAAAACGAGCATTACTTCTTTAGATGCTATGGATATTTCATGTGCTTACAGTGATTCATATCGCATGGTGATAACCCCCAATCAAAAAAGAAGATCCTTTATACCATATCAGGTATGTTACAATTTTTCTAAGACTCTGTTGTTTTGATTATGGGGAAATAAACTAAGGTCAGAGACTTGCCTCTCAATTGGACTGTGCCTAACATATATTTTTGTTCCCTTTGTTGAGAATCTATGGGTTTGGGGAATTTTAATATAGAAAGATAAAGCTGGTAATAATAACATTTATAATTATTATTTGAGTACAATGCCTTCTTCCATTTGCATAGCTCTGTATACTTACTAAGAAAATAACAATCACATATTTTCACTTGATCCTTGCAACACTCTGATACAAAATTTATGTCCATTCTACCTCACTGCCTTCTAAGATTAGATAATCTCTTTTCTTTATAGAAAAGAAATTTAAAACTTTGTATTTCAAATCTTATTTTGTTTTTATTTTTTAGACTTTTATCTTATAAACCCACAGTGTCATTTTTTTTTTCTTACTATTGAGAGACATCATAATATAAAAACTATAAACCTTGAACTTATGGTTACAAGACTTGGGTTTTCTATCTGAAACTTACTGAGTGACTTAGAAGTCCCTTACTATCTATAGGGGATAATGGTCTGTCCTACTGATCCCACAGGATTGGTGTGAGACAACAAAATATCATGAAAACTTTTAAATGCCATTTAGTACAAGACATTATTCTATCTTATGTACTGTCCTAATATTGCAATCATTTATTAGTCATAGCCTCCCTCAGTGGCTGTTAGCCTTGTATTAATCCATGCTATCAAAGAACTCTTTCTTGTGGATTTTTTCATGGTTTCTTGCATATATAAATCTTATTGAAAGGATTGGAGTTATCTAAGGTATTAAACTTCATTAGCTATTAGGACATTTCATGATTATACATAGTTACTGTGTCCATATTCAAAACTGGCAAAGGAAAGGTTTGAGTACATATTTTATGCCTGGCAGCCTATGCCCTCAATTTCCTTTTATTTCAGCATTTCTATACACTGTCAAAGGAATTAATATATTTGCTGTCTTTCAAACTCTTTGTAAATTAACAGACCCCAAATCAAAACAAGTCAGGAACTCCATACCGAACTCCAAAGAGTGTGAGAAGAGGAGCAGCCCCAGTGGATGATGGACGAATTCTAGGAACTCCAGATTACCTTGCACCTGAGTTGTTATTAGTCAGGGCCCACGGTAAGAGATGCATGACTTGAGTTCTTGAAGTGTTATTTATCTAAGGCCACATTTTCTTTCGAGGTAAACTTGTTTTAAATTTCTTTGGTATTTAGATTGCCTAAAGTAAAACAAAATGTAAAAAGGATGTGGGAGCAGCATCCTCTGATTTCCTCTAACCTCGTGAGAGGGAAAGAGTCACCATCAGCAGCCCAAGGCTTATTCCTATAATGCTAAACATACGACCACCCTCCAGCCTTTTTACCAACTCTGATACAAACCATCTACTCCTTCTATAGCACTCATTACTTCTCTGCACGGTTGATAATTCATTGCATTTGCCACACAGAACTCAGAGACAATACAAGATTATGCAGTTTATTAGGGAAGTAACAGGTTACAGTTCAGATTCAGGAATGCTCTCGGGATGCAATTTTTCCTCAGGATAGTCTCTGCGGTGTAGTAAATTACTTTGTGTGGCTTTTCTACCCATAAGTCCTTGTAAACTCCAAGGTGGGATTTTCTATGAGCAACTGAGGAGCTCCTGATTGCTGAAGTTGTCCACCTGGAGTATTTCTGTTGGGAGTGGCACAAAACAATTTTCTAGGAGGTGCCCACTCTCTCTCAGGTGCTTAGAGTTCTGATGCTATGATTGGCTAGTTTGACCACCCTGCCGGGCTCAAAAGGAGGCTTCCTAGGGGCAGAACTCTCTCTCTCTCTGACTGCTGGTTGAGGAAGACGTGCTGCTGAAAGAGACACGGGCTCCTGAGACATGCTGCTGGGAAACAGATGCAAGAGACATGCATTGCTGAGTGAGACACTGAGGGACCAGCACTGCTGGGAAAGAGACTGTGAGAGACTGTTGGCTGAGGGACGGTGGGGCTGGGAGAGAGACTGAGCATTTTTTCCTGAACTTGAATTGTAGCCTGTCGTGCTTCCCTAATAAACCCCATAATCTGTGAGCTCTGTGTGGCCACAGCAGCGAATTATCGAACCCAGGAGAGAGGTGGTGTATGTTTTGGGAGGAACGGTTGGTCAAAGGGCTAGAGGGAGGCAGCATGTCTGGCCTTGCAGTAATAGGCCTTGCGTTACTGCTGGTAATCCTGTCTTCCTCTTGTAGGATTAGAGGAGGTCAGAACATGTGGCCTCCCTGCCCTTTTTGCAGTTTCCCCTCCACTTTGCCCTCAGGCATGCTTCCCTTGTCCTTGGCCTCTTGGCCCAACCTCTGCTTTGCTCAGGCAAGTGTTATAAAACTCTGCCAACAGGGACACTTGCATGCAGCCCACTCTGCCAGTAAGCCTCCTGCCCAAAGGCACTCAGCTTTCTCACTTTGTGGGCCAGCAGGCCAGCAAGCCCGTTGCTCTGTTTCATGCCTGTTGGTTCCTCAGCTGGTCGTCTCTGCTGGTCTGCCAAGAGGTCCAGCACAGGGATCTCAGGTCTAAGAATGCTCTTTATTCCACCTCTACTCTTCTTCCTTGATGGCAGTGAGATCCCCCTTTCTGTCTCTAGGAGGGCTTATTTTAAGCCTAGCCAAATTACAAAACCAATCCCCACATTGTTGTTGTTGTTGTTGTTATGTGCCGTCGAGTCGGCTCCGACTCATAGCGACCCCTCCTTGGGTTTCCGAGGCAGTATCACTACGGAAGTAGGATTGCCCAACCTTCCTTCCAAGGAGTGGCTGGTGGGTTTGAACCGCCAGCCTTCTGGTTAGCAGTCAAGTGCTTTAGCCACTATGCTACCAGAGAGTTCCATATACCTTATTTGCATGGTTTCACCCAGTGGTGGGAGTCACAAAGACTGGTTAGAAAAGCTATACCAACTAGTTCACTGTACCACACAAAATAAACTCATGCAGTCCTCTTGTTTATATGGCATTTATTGTAGGAGAGGAAAAAAGAAATGGCCATGGCTGTCTTATTCTCTGAATGTGGAAGGCCAAACATTGAATAATATGCAGCCATTTGTCCTTTGCCTTCTGAATCAGTCTCAGTGATCCAGAGAAGCCCCACCTCCCACCCCTTTTGCCTGTTCCTCTATTAACTTTGTTCTAATGTTTCCTCAAGTCTGTTCTAATTTGCACTCAGAAATACAAAGGTGGTTCTGAACTTCTGTTCACTGTTCTGAAATCTTTTTCTGTTTTAATTCTCATTTATACTCTCAGCAGAAGGGTTAAACCAGAAATGAGCCATCCTTAAAAATGGAACATAAAAGAATTGAAGAATGACATTTTATTTCCCTTCTTATATTCTGAAATCAGCCCCTTCTACATCTTGATATTAATTACTTCCCCTTTTCTTGGGCCCCTTTCATGATCACCTATCTCATCCTTCCCACTCCACACACACTCCTTCTTCCATTTTTACTTCTTTGCTGGCTCTTTTCCTCAGCCTAAAAATGTTACCAACCTTCTTTTCCCTCATTGCCTAACTTTTCAAATGTTTCCTGTTTTCTTTCCGTGATTATTTTTGCTCTGACAATCTTACTATGTAACAAAAACTCTTCCATACCATCACCAATGATGCCCTTATTGTCACATGTACCAGTCCTTTCTCAAGGTCATTCCTCTTACATCTGTTGCTTCTCAGTATCTTTGTCTCTTCTAAATATAGTAGTTCTTCTGGACTGTTCTTTACCTTATCTTCCCTCACACGTGCTTCCTGTTAATCTCATCACTGTCATGACTTCATCTATCTCTCTCTAAACAGCGTACTCATGTCTAAACTGCCTACTCAATAGTCTATTGGTCTTTCAAATGTTGTATCTCAAAGATGAGCTTATCAAGCTTCCTCATTCTGTTCACTGTTTTATCTTCTTCGTAGAGACAGTCACCTTAAATCTTGTAACTTCAGCTGATTTCTATGTAAGAATTTCATCTTTCACTTAATTTTAATACTTCCGTAGTGATACTGCCTCGAAAACCCAAGGAGGGGTCGCTATGAGTCGGGGCCGACTCAATGGCACATAACAACAACAACAACAACTGATCTCTTCACTTGCAGCCTATTGCCTCTCATAATTGTCATCAGATTTCTTTTTCTAAAACATAATATGGTTCTCATACTTCTTCCTCAAAAAGCTATGCTTATTCCCTCTTACCTGCAAAATAAAATCCAAATTACTGAGCATAGTATTTTAGGCTCTAAGCTCCCATAGTAACCTCATCTCTCAAAGAATCTCTTTATATGCCTTGTTTCCCCATTCTGTTTTTTATTCCTAAGTCATCTTTATTTTGCACATGCATTATATATATACACTGGTTTAGAAAAACCAGTACCCAATAATTTTCAATTAAATTTCTTCTAATCTTCTCACCCATCATCAGCTTAAATATCACCTTTTCTGTAAAGCATCCCTTAACCAACTAATTTATTATTCAATCAATTTATTATTCATTCCTATATCACTTTATTAGAAACTGCTTAAAATATGTGTCATTCTTCCTATGTTGTATAAATGTCTTTGTCTACCACAAAGCTTAACAAAATTTCTTAAGAGCAGAATCTGGGTTTTACTACCTTCTATATAGCACTCCCACCAGCCACTCCTCGGAAGGAAGGTTGGGCAATCCTACTTCCGTAGTGATACTGCCTCGAAAACCCAAGGAGGGGTCGCTATG
>NW_006921622.1:18140863-18177109 GCF_000298275.1 Orycteropus afer afer | reverse complement strand
CCAAGATTATCTTCTGTGTCTGTGTTAATTGCTTTCCCTTTTCTTTGTTGAAGAGGGTCTGTGCAGTCCTGCCTAGTCCGCCATCTTGCCGGAACTCCCAAAGCAGCGAAGTTCTTATGGGCACTTAACTGATTTTTTTATAGTGCTCCTTTGCAAAGTCACAGAGTTGCCAGTGAAGAGCTCAGTTCTAATAAAAGCCTGCTCATTTTCTATAGTTTATATCCTGTCTAACTTACAATATGATACGAAAAACATAGCAACAATTGTGAGGATGGCACAGGCCCAGGTAGTGTTTCATTCTGTTATACATAGGTTCTCTGTGAAACAGCATATAATGATAATAACAACATAAAAGTAAGCTTCAAATTTACAGATTGACTTTATAGAATCTTGTCTCTATTTTCATGGGACAAAGTTACCTTGGATACCTAGTCGTAGATTTTTAAATTTTTATTTTCTATAAAAATAATTTGATAGGAAGTTTTTGAGACAACAAATAGTACAACACAATTTATTTAAAAAAACAATAGCAAGTCCCCATCCTCTACTACTTTCTACAATTTGTACCCACCAGGGACAGTCACTTTCACCTCTTTGTTGTTGTTGTTATGTGCCGTCGAGTCATCCCCAACTCATAGCGACCCCTCCTTGGGTTTCCGAAGCAGTATCACTATGGAAGTAGATTCCCCAGCTTCCTTCCGAGAACCAGCCTTCTGGTTAACAGTCAAGTGCCTTAGCCACTATGCTACCAGAGCTCCCTTTCAACTCTTAGGTCTTTTATATTTCTAAATAAATAACATGCTTATGTACTGCTATTTATTCATATATACACACACACACACACACACACACAGTATTTATAGGAGCTCTGGTAGCACAGTGCCTAAGGCACTTGACTACTAACCAGAACACTGGAGGTTCAAACCCACCAGCCACTCCTTGGAAGGAAGATGGGGCAATCTACTTCCTTAGTGATACTGCCTCTGAAACCAAAGGAGAGTTCGCTATGAGTTGGGTCCGACTCGACGGCACATAACAAAAACAACATACATATTTATAATATTTTAGGTTAGACATTAACTTTTGACCTAATATGGAAGATGCACATGTAGTCTCTCAACTCCTTTCCTCATATATATCACACTCAGGTGTACCATCTTTTTTAAAAAAAGAAAACACTGAATCAAGTATACCTCTGCAGCCTCTTATACTCCTGACTTGATTTCTCAGCTTTTTTTCCATCTGGTTCCCTGACATTCTAGACTCTTCTCTTCTTAACCCCTTATATGCAACCAAAATTCTAATCACAGAACCCTACATGCATTTTCTTAGATACATCTTATTGTGTCTTGCCTCTGTGGCTTTGCTTCTGCTTTTCTCTGGTCTGCAATGCTTTCTCCTACTTTGCCTAGCCACCTCCTAATTTCTTTCAGGCTGAAGCTTAAACATAACTTCCTCTCTGATGCTTTTCATGGTCTAGCCTCAGCCAAGCTGGCTTAGGTACTCTGTCCTGAGTTCCCATAGCTTCTGTGCCTTTTTTTGTTTTGGCTTTTAAAAATGAGTTATTGTCTGTTTGTATCTCCCAGTGCATGCTGTTTTCTCCTTAGAAAAGTATCTTTTTATTATTCATCTTGGTACCCCTGATACTGGGCATAATACCTGGGCACCTAGTTCAATGAATGATGTGAGAATGTAATCATAATTTTAATATAAAACCCCTAACAAATTTTTTCTTATATGCAGGATTTCTGACTTCGGGTAAGTGAGCTTCTCTATTAAGTAATATGACAAAGTATATTAAACTAAACTGTCAAAGTATAACTAGATCACATTGCAGGAAAAAAAAAATACTTTTTTCCTTTTCATCTATATTATGAAATACAGAACTGTCTTCTGTCTTCTAGGCAAGAAGACAATGCAGAAAGGTTGATCTTCTCTAAGAGAAGCAATGTAGACATGTGAAATTTTTTATAACTTTTAAGGATATTAGAGAATGATGCTATTGCTTCTTTATTGCAACAGAAGAAATAGGCTTGATAAAAATACTAAAATTAGTAATTACATAAGATCTCAAATTTTCTCAACCATTTAATTCCTTTAAGAAAATGTAAAAGTATAACAGGATCAGTCTATCACTACAGATTACAGAAGTGGGTTTAAATTTGAAATTCAGTAGTGGAAAATATATCTGTTCAATTTCTATGGCTAATATTATGTGTTACAGTTAGTAAGATTGATCAAAATATGTGATCTTATTAGACTTTGAGTCAAGTATATGGGTATGTGTGACATATCCATGGAGAAATGGCATATATTTTGGACTTGAATATACTTTGGCTGAGCTGGGAAAAGGGTTCTCATTTCTAATTTAAGTAAAATATGTAAAAATAAATGTTTTCCTCTGATTCCTACCCACTTCCTCTGTTATTTAGTCAAAGCCTTTGCATAATCCAGTGGAATAATTCTTTCCTCAGTGCTACTTGAAAGGTCTACTAACTGAGGTGGCTTTTATATTTTTATAGTGATTACTTATAGACTATTTGCATCTTATATTTCCTAAAGGGAGGATGGGATTATGTGGCTTGCAAGTAAAAAGGTACTCTTAATGCATGCAACCATTTTTTTCCTATCAGCAGATTCTATTCACTGTCAAAGGAATTAATCATGCTTTGCTGACTTGTTTTAAAATAGGCAGTGGCAGTTACTACATCACAATAATGAATTTTTTGAAATTGTAATTTTTAAGACAATATTAACATTATACTAGAACCTCATCTAAATTTGTGTTGAACATAACCATTTTTTCATTGAAATTAATCTTTGCTTAGGAAACACTTTCTCACAGAACTAATCAAAAGTATAAACCAGATTATAGGGTCATATTTAAAATAATTAGAAACATCTTTGTATATAAATGATGCTTCCAATAAAGATGTTATTAGAAATCAGATTTCTCTTTTTATTAAAACTTGACTCCTAATTATTTCTACAAGCATGGTTTAAGTGAGAATTTATTGATGTTCTAAAAATGCTCTGTGAGTAAGGACTTCATAGTGCCAGGATGTCCTCTAATTAGTATAAATGTTGTTACCTCATCTTATCCATTATATGTAACAAATTGAAAACAATCATTTTAAGAGAAGTAGTCAAGTATTTTAGAGAATAATCTTTAGGATAATTGTATTTTTCAGTTGCATTTTAGGATGTAGAGCATATAAGAGAATCTAGAGTATCAGACCAAAATCAAATCAAACTCACTGCTATTAATTGAATTCTGACTCACAGTGACCCCACTGAGTTTCCAGGACCATAAATCTTCACAGAAGCAGAATGCCTTATCTTTCTTCCACAGAGTGGCTGGTGGGTTTGAACCACCAACCTTTTGGTTAACAAACAAATGCCTTAACCACTATACCACCAGAGCTCCTTAGAATATCAGAAATTATTAATAAATGGAAATGACGGCTTTAATTTTTCTTTACCTAGCAGTGGTAGTTGCTAATCCAAACTTCTTGGAAAATAGAGAAGGAAGGTAGTGACAACATTGCTAAATGAAGGTAATTTGGGTTTTTGTACCTTATAATAGCAGAGAGGAGCCCTGATGGTACAGTGGTTAAATGCTGAACTATTAACCAAAAGGTCGGCAGTTCAAACCCACTAGCTGTTTTGTGAAAGAAATATGAGGCGGTCTCTGGGGCAGTTCTTCAAGAGGATCATTATGAGTTAGAATTGACTTGATGGCAACAGGTACACACCAGAAGAAAGCATAAGAAATGAATGCCTTGATTATGCACAGATATGATTAACATTAACACAGTGAATGTTTTATTTGATGAAACATTTGCAGAAAATGTCTGCAAGTTCTGCTACTTCCTCTTAAATTCCAGGTCCTGCAGTAGACTGGTGGGCACTTGGAGTTTGCTTGTTTGAATTTCTAACAGGAATTCCCCCCTTCAATGATGAAACACCACAACAAGTATTCCAGAATATTCTGAAAAGAGGTGATTGTTTCTCTCCTGTTAAGATAAATTTATCATTTATATCTGTATATTATTATTTTGAGCAATGATTAATAAGCTTATTTGTATATTCATATTTGTAGATATCCCTTGGCCAGAAGGTGAAGAAAAGCTATCTGATAATGCTCAAAGTGCAGTAGATATACTTTTAACCACTGATGATAAAAAGAGGGCTGGAATTAAAGGTAAGGTATTGTATTAATGAACTCTTTTGCCCTTGATTTGTTCTAAGAGATAGTTATTAATAACAGTATCATATACGACTCTTAGCATTACAGATAATATAACTGATAAACTGCTAAAAAGGTAAATCAGTTTATTGCTATCTTATAGGTATGCATTGTAGTAGTTGTTCTTATTCTACATTAAAATTCAATGCAGTCAATTTGCAATATCATACATTGAAATTTATCAATCTCAAGAAAGTTACCTGAAACAATCTTATCTTGTCAATCTTAGACATTTCTGATGTCTAAGTCAGAAAAAGTCTGATAAAATTAGCCACCAATAAATAGAGGAAATCTTTATTAAAACCTTCCATTCTTTCTCATTCCTCAATCTAATATTTATGTGGAATATCTGTTGTATGTTAGACACTGCCTTAAGGATATTCTCACTTAAGCACTCTCAAACTGAGTAAAATCCATTATCAACAGGACTCTAGACAATCAGTGGTTTACCTTGTGACTCGCTTGGTTGAAAAAAAGGATTATATTAGCATGAAGTATATTTTAAGCAAAAACAATTTTCAACTTTTAGGAGGGAAAAATTAGACAAAGTTAAGGATAATATCTAAAACTTAATTCATGCTAGCAATAGTTTCAAGAACTCGAAAAGTTTCAGTCTATAGTGATATTCTGATGGGCTTCGATACATGTTGGAATGATTTTCAAATTTTTCAGCTGGCAGGTATGTATGATGAGGCAAAACACTTGTAGTAACTCTTAAACTAAGATATTTAGATGTGATGGGGAACTGCATGGTCCTCTCATCATAACTTTATTAATTTCTATTTAAATATATCCACGAAAGAATTCTAATTTAGTTTGAGTATTGAAGTAACTATTGTATTTTTTAAAAAAAACTGAAGAATACCCCATCATCTGCTTCACTTTGTAAATAGTTCATAAAAAAAAATGTTTTTGAGATGCCGTTGATAAGAATGTTTTTCTTTACTAATATAAGTGGGAAGCTGGCCTGTTAATTTTAATATGTTTAGCAGCATCCCTGGCCTCTGCCCCATAGATTCCAGCACCTTCCCTCAGTTGTGACAAGCAAAAATGTCTCTAGACATGGCCAAATGTCTTTTGGGGCAAAATCATCCCAGTGGAGAACCTCTATTGTAAAGTAATTTGTGCTGAGTTACTTATTTTGAATAATTGTTAAGAGAAAAATGAATTCTCTGAATGTGAGTTATTATTGCTATTTTTATCCCCTTTCCTGTCAGTCTCTTACTTTAGTGAAAAACCAGTTTAGAAATATGATATTGATCTCCAATACATACACACACAATTCCTTCCTATCTGTGTGACCTTCTCCCAATATTTTCCTTAAATTTGCTTATTTCTTCTTCAGCTGTTTACTGCCTTAATTGTCCCTTCATTGTTTGCTGACTGAGAAGTTAGTTTGCCTCCCATGAATCTTTAGTATTTCCTTATGAAGGATTAAAGATTGAGGGGTTATGCCTGGCACCTAAATAGCACAGTATGATCAAAGACTGAGGAGCTGTGGTGGTGTAGTGATTAAGCATTCAGCTGCTAACCAAAAGGTCGGTATTTTGAACCCACAAGCTATTCTACAGAAGAAAGATGAAGCAAGTTTGCTTCCATAAAGATTTCTAGCCTTGGAAACCCTATAGGGCAGTTCTGCTGTGCCCTAAAGGGTCACTATAAGTGGGAATTAACATGATGGTATTCGTTTTGGTTGGGTAGTTGGGGTGGTCAAAGAGTGTATTTTCACTTCAGAAACAGAAAGAAATAAAGATGAAAGGTGACAAAAATGTAGTTAAATAGGTGAGCAAAGTTTGAGATCTTTTAAGTGGAGTAGTACTGTGATATCAAGATTCAGGATATGGACACTGCTACATAGTAGTCAGTGTGTTGTAGAGATTTAAGCCAGTGAAATCAAGGAAGTCAAAGAACATGAGAATCTGTCAGAAAGGTCATCAATGCATATGCTGAAATCACCATGAAGGATAAGGATCACACAGTGTGAAGTAAATAAGGGAGCAGAAAATGGGCTTCAAGCCAAAGTTATCAAGGGCAATAAATAATGCTAAGGATTGCAATGATATAAACAGGTGGAAAGAACTGGAATGAGGAATGGAGCAGTAATTATGGAAGATTAATATAAGAAAAGGAACCCTGGTGGCACACCAGTTAAATGCTGGGTTGCTAACGGAAAGGTTGGTAGTTCACACCCACTCAGTGGTCCCCCAAGAGAAAGACCTAGCAATCTGCTTCCATAAAGATTATAGCCAAGAAAACCCTATGGGGCAGTTCTAAACTCCTGTCACATGGGGTCACCATGAGGCAGAATTGAAGGCACCCAACAACAGTGATAAGGAAGCTGCCTTGGAGCAAGAAGTAGGCCAAACTCATCTCTCAATGACTCAGGAATTGTGTGATAAGTCACAGGCAGTGAGAAAGCCAGGCTTCTGTTAAGGCAAATCATTCATTCACATATTTGACAAATACAAACCAACCACCTTTCCGGTGCAAGATAATACAAAACAATACAATGTGTGCCTTTATGAAGTACGTCATCTATGAGACAGACAGACAATGAATGTTTAAAACCGTGATATAATAAAGTAGGACAAGCAATAAGTCTCTTTAATTCCTGTAAAGCAATACTTAGGTAATGATGTCATATTTTATTTTTTTCCTAAGAGCTGAAACATCATGCTCTCTTCAGTGATGTGGACTGGGAAAATCTGCAGCATCAAACTATGCCTTTCATACCCCAACCAGTTGATGAAACAGATACATCCTATTTTGAAGCCAGAAATAATGCTCAGCACCTGACCATATCTGGATTTAGTCTATAGCACATACATTTTCCTTTTAGTCTACCCCTATGTTATAGAATAAGCCTGCATAATTATATACTTCTTAATGCTGGCCTGACCTACGGAAAATAAATTTGTACCTGGGTCATTACACTTTTAATGTATGCTACAATGATCACAAATAAGAGGCTATAAAGAATACAATCAGTAATTTATCTTACTCTCAGAACTGCAACTTTTTTCATCTTATTTATTTAATCTGTAGCACTTTATGAAAATCAATGCATCAGTAAAACTAGCATGACATTGACATTTTAGAGAAAGAGCGTATGTGTGCTTAATTTTCTTTCTTCTTGTCTGTTGACCTGTCCGTTTCTAGATTTGTCTGGTGCTATAATGTATAGTTTCTCTTTAATGTAATTTATTTGCACGATTGCCTGCAAAAGCTGTGCTCTTAAGGGAAATCATTTAAGGGCTGCATTTGTGGTAAAAGGAAAAAAAAAAAGTTGTTCAAAATGCAGCCAGGAAGTTCCTTCACTTAGTTGTGTAACTCCTATGGGGAATGAGAAATAAACAAAAAGTCTAAGTGTGTTTTAACTTACTTAACTATGAATATGGTTGAATATGAAATTTTCCTACCATGACTGTTTCTGGCCTTGCTGTACAATGTATTTGTTTAAAATTATTACTGCAAAGGTTAATTGTAACAATCTTAATGGCTTGTTCAATTTTAGTAGAAAATATAATGTTTTATACATATATATATATATATATCCTTAAAAAAAAAAAATTTACTGTGCTTAATACATATAATTCTAACTCCACAGGTCATATCATACATTCTTTAAGGCTTTTAGTATACTTTCAAAGGAGAAAAATACGTATTTAAAAGTTACCTTAAGTAAGTTTTCTGCTAATAATCTATTAAATACTATTTTTTTTTCTTGATCATTGGCTTTAGTGTTTTCCCTTTCATTATTAATTCCAGTAAGAACCCTGCTAAAATGTGGTTGCCAAAGATGAAGATAATACAAGTTAAAAACTGTTAAAAGTGAAAGATGCACCATGATAGTCGGTGTTATATAATCGAGTCTATGGTTATATGGTTTTAGTCAGCTTGTTTATGTAATGGGTACTTAGATTTAATATTACTTAAAGTTATCCCTTCTAATAAAATGTTCAAAATATAGGAAACACTTCATTACAAATTATATCATTCCTTAAAATCAAATAAAATCATTGGCTTATCTTTTTTTTTTTTTAAATGGTATTTTCAAGTCGTAGAAAGAAGAAGGACTTTGGAATCAAGCAGAAATAGTTCAAACCATTTTTATACCACACTAAAAGGCCTTGGCATATCAAAACTAGGAGCTACAGATTGTTCATTTGTATAACGTAAATTAATAATAACTTTGGATAGGTGGAATAAGCATAGACAGATTAACGAACAAGTCAGCTGAGTAGCTTCCCAGAACACCAATTGTATCAAGGACTTGAAACATTACTAATTAAATGGAGGAAATATACAATGAGCCTGTTCCCAGTGCAGGAGACAGCGCTTCTTGAGTGGAAAAATCAAAAACACAGTTTGCTATTATACACCTAGCAAGTGAAGCTAGTCACCTGAAATTTTGCAACTAAAAGTCAGTCATACTGTAATGGTGTTTGTTATCCAAATTTAAACCCCTTAATACACCTCTCAGGATGCTGTGGGTTCAGACATTTGTAAGAAAAACCAAAATGGATCATGAACAATGGGAAAAATGGGAAGTATTTTGACAGTTTATATGTATGTGTGTGCCAGAACAAGGCCAGGAGCTGATTGTGGAACAGACCATCAACTGCTCATATGCAAATTCAAGCTGAAGCTGAAGAAAATTAAAAGTCCATGAGAACCAAAATAAGACCTTGATTATATCCCGCCTCAATTTAGAGACCATCTAAATAATAGATTTGATGCATTGAACACCAATGACCGAAACCAGAGAAATTGTGGGATGATGTCAAAAACATCATCCATGAAGAAAGCAAAAGGTCATTAAAAAGACAGGAAAGGAAGAAAAGACCAAAATGGATGTCAGAAGAGACTCTGAAACTTGCCCGTGAACGGAAAGTAGCTAAAGCAAATGGGAGAATCGACAGGACAAAAGAGCTGAACAGAAGATTTCAAAGAGGAGCTCGAGAAGAGAAAGTCAATTATAATGACATGTGCAAAGATATGGAATAAGAAAACCAAAAGGGAAGAACATTTTTCAAGCTGCAATATTGAAAGAGTCTATGAGCAAAATATTTAATGATGCAGGAAACATCAAAAGATGATGGAAAAAATACACAAATACACAGAGTCACTGTACCAAAAAGAACTGGTAGATCTTCATCCATTTCAGGAGGTGGCATATGATCAAGAACCAATGGTACTGAAGAAAGAAGTCAAAGCTGCACTGAAGGAACTGGCAAAAAAACAAAGCTCCAGGAATTGACGGAATACCCAAAAAGATGTTTCAACTAATGGATGCCCCACTGAAGGCACTCACTCATCTATGCCAAGAGATTTGGAAGACAGCTACCTGGACAACTAACTGGGAGAGATTCATGTTTGTACCCATTCCAAAGAAAGGTGATCCCACAAAATGTGGAACTAATTAAACAATATCATTGATATCACATGCAAGTAAAATCTCACTGAAGATACTTCAAAATCGGTTGCAGCAGTATATTGAGAGAACTTCCAAAAATGCAAGTTGGATTCAGAAGGGGACATGCAGAGAGGGATATCATAGCTGATGTCAGATGGATCTTGGCTCAAAGCAAAGAATACCAGAAAGATGTTTATTTGTGTTTTATAGACTATGCAAAAGCATTCAATTGTGTGGATCATAACAAATTGTGGATAACATTTAGAAGAATGGGAATTCCAGGACACTTAATTGTAGTCATGAGGAACCTGTACATACACCAGGAGGCTGTTGTTCAAACAGAACAAGGGGATACTGCATGGTATAAAATCAAGAAGGGAGTGCGTCAGGGTTGTATCCTTTCACCATAGTTATTCAATCAGTAAGCTGAACAAATAATCCGAGAAGGTAGACTATATGAAGAAAAATGTGGCATCAGGATTGGAGGAAGGCTTATTAACAACCTGAGATATGCAGATGACACAATTTTGCTTGCTGAAAATGAAGATGACTTGGAGCACTTACTGATGAAGATTAAAGACTCCAGTCTGCAGTATGGATTACACCTCAATATAAAGAAAACAAAATCCTCACAACTGGACTAATAAGCAGCATCATGATAAATGGAGAAAAGACTGAAGTTGTCAAAGACTTCATATTACTTGGTTCTATAATCAACACCAATGAAGCAGCAGTCAAGACATCAAAAGATGTATTGCACTGGGCAAATCTATTGCAAAAGACCTCTTTCAAGTACCGAAGAGCAAAGATACCTCCTTGAAGACTAAGATGCGCCTAACCCAAGCCATGGGATTTTCAATTGCCTCATATGCATATGTGGCATAGTGCCTAAGGCACTTGACTGCTAACCAGAAGGTTGGTGGTTGAAACCCACCAGCACTCCTTGGAAGGAAGATTGGGCAATCTACTTATGTAGAGATACCGCCTTGGAAACCCAAGGAAGGGTCGCTATTAGTTGAATCAACTCGATGGCAGTGAGTTTGGTTTCTTTTTGTCATTTGCATGTGAAAGCTGGACAATGAATAAGGAAGACCAAAGAAGAGCTGATGCTTTTGAGTTGTGGCATTGGTGAAAAATGCTGAAAGTACTGTGGACTGCTAAAAGAACTAACAAATTTGTTCTGCAAGAAGGCCAGGTGGAAAGCTCCTTGGAAGCAAGCATGGCCAGACTTTGTCTCACCTACTTTAGTTATGTTGTCAGAACCGAACATTCTCTTGAGAAGGATGTCACGCTTGGTAAAGTGGAGCATCAATGGAAGAGGGGAAGGCCCTCTCTCAACAAAATGGATTGACACAGTGACTGCAGCAATAGGCTCAGGTATAACAAGGATTGTCAGGCTAGCACAGCACTGGGCAGTGTTTTGTTCTGTTGTACATAAGGTCACTATGAGTTGGAGACAACTTGATGGCACATAACAACAACAGACAACCACATGTCTTTAAAGAACACTCACTGTCTCTGCTAGTAGATACTGAAGTGTATCTGTTGCTATATAGGAAGTTCCTAAGATCTACTCCTAAATCTGTTTTAAGTTCAATTTGTAGAAAGTCAGAATAGGTATATACAGTTATTTACTGTCAAACAGTCAAATGTTTGTTTTACTACATAGTATATATTTTACCTTTTTCTATATGTAAAAGACTTAAACACTTCTAAATACACTAATAAATACAACATAATTGTTGTTGTTGTTGCCTGCCACCAAGTTGATTCTGACTCATAGTGACCCTGTAAGTGTATAGAAAACATGGAACTACAGGGTTTCTATGGCTGTAATCTTTATGGAAGCAGATTGTCACATCCTTCTCCTATAGTGCAACTGGTGGATTTGAACCGCCAAACTTTTGGTTAGCAGCTAAGTGCTTAACCACTGCTCCCCTAGGGATCTAAACATGATAAGATAGTACATAATACCAGAACCTATTGCCATTGAGTAGATTCAGATTCACAGCAACCCCCTTTGGGTTTCCAAGGCAATAAATCTTTATGGAAGTAGGCTGCCCCATCTTCCTTCTGCGGAGCACCAGGTGGATTTGAATGGCTAACCTGATTAGCAGTATAATGCTTTAGGCACTGTGCCACCAGAGCGCCTTAATAATATGTAACTACAAGCAACTGGGATCTTAAAAGCTAGCAAGCTGCCATCTAGATGCAACGATGGGTCTCTCCTCGTCAAGAAGAAAGAAGAAAACCAAAATTAATGGAAACAATCAGTCCTAGCGACTGGTACACCATCCGATCTGCAACCTATACAACTATGAGACCAGAAGAACTAGATGGTGCCCAGCTACCACTGTCATCCACTTGGAAGGGATGTAGGAGATCCTGGATAGAGAGGAAGAACAATGTGGAACAAAACTCAAAATCATTTGGAGGGGAAAAAAAAAAAAGATGGTGGGGACCAGGTTTGCTGGTCCAATAGAGCCTGATGGATCCACTGAGACTATGGCCCCAAGCTGCCCTTTAGGTGTGGAATTGAGCCCACACCTGTGGTTTCCAGCCAAACAAAGTACAGGCATGTGAGTTAAACATTTACCTCAAGTAGACACACGCCCTGGAGAGAACAATCATGGGAGAAGGAAGGGCTGCAGATCGACAGGGAGATAGCTCAGGTGGCAGGAGAGAATTGATGATGGACACTGGGAAGAGGTTAACTATGGGGAGGAAGTGGGAAGGGAGCTGTTGCACTGTGGTAAACTGTGGTCAATGACATGCGACAAAGTATATGTGAACTGCTGTATGGAAAGCGAATTTGCTCTGTAAATCTTCACCCAAATCACAATAAATAAAAACAAAATAAAATAATATGTAGGACTGTACTGAATAGAGAGAATTTATATGCATGTTTGTAGGTATGTTGATATGTACCATCGAGTCGGCCCCAACTCATAGTGACCCCTACTTGGGTTTCCGAGGCAATACCACTTTGGAAGTAGATTTCCCAGCCTTTCTTCTGAGGAGTGGTTAGTGGGTTTGAACCGCCAGCCTTCTGGTTAGCAGGCAAGTCCCTTAGCCACTACACTACCAGAGCTCCTATCTGTAGGAATACACTACTGTAAAAAAGAAAAAAAAGAAACATTTCAGAAACAGTTTTTAAAACATTATGTTTAGATAGGGGGGGAAAAAGATGATTGAAGATTAAACACTCTCATTCCAACTAATCTTGTATACTGGAAATGGCATTCATGAGTTAATATTTTGATATGTATATAAATATTACATAAATTTGCCCTTTAAAATGACTGAACCCCCTACTCACAACAAATTTTTCATCATAATCACCTTCACTTCTGTACATGCAGCTTTTAAATCAATGAAAAGGCTTTGAAGTTTTTCGTGCACTAATGTAAGGCTAATAATTGATAAATTTTACTGATTTTGACTAAATTAACAATATCAAAGTCCCTGTGGACTAAATTATGACACAGTCCAGCAGAGTTGATATACCCATTAAGTAGGACAGTGAAAGTGTATTCCTGGCCATGCCATCTGAAGGCAAACTGCTTCTGATGATCCCTTGAAACCAGAATTGAGAAAGTCATTGGTTAGATCAATAGCTGTTATGTTGTTATGTGCCATTGAGTCGGACCCGACTTATAGTGACCCCTCCTTGGGTTTCTGAGGGAGTATCACTACGGAAGTAGATTGCCCCATCTTACTTCCGAAGAGTGGCTGGTGGGTTTGAACCACCAGCCTTCTGGTTAGCAGTCAAGTACCTTAGCCACTATGCTACCAGAGCTCCCAGATTAATAGCTATATACAGTTATCAGAAGTAGTATTAATCTGACCAAGCAATGAAACCGTATATGGGAACAGCAGCTGCAACTGGAGTCAGCACCTGGTTAAGTTTACCACACCACTGTCATTCTCCAAGATCCGTCTGTTTTTTGCACAAGCCAAATAGGCAAGTTAAATGGGGATCATCATTCCTGTATCCTTCAAGTCCTCGATGGTGGCACTAATCTCTGCAATACCTCTAGAAATGCATTATTGCTTTTGGTTTACTATTTTTCTACACAGGAGAAGTTCTAATGGCTTTCACATGGCTTTTTCTACCATAAGAACACATACTCCATATGACAGGGATCCAATGTGGGAATTCTGCCAATTGCTGAGTGTATATATTCAAATCATGCATTCTGGAACTGGGAAGACTACTACATGATGGATTCAGGGACCCACTGGACCCACTGTGAGGTGCACCTAAGACTCCATCAGTAACTTGACCTTCTTTTACACCCACTCTGACTGGTGGGCCATAGTGATGTTTTGTTTCTTCCTGAATTACTGTGTCAATTCAGAGCTGGTGTCCAGTAATCTCCAGCAAGTCTGATTATTTCCTTTTCCCTAATGAATGGTCACTCTTATAAAAGGCTATAGATACTTTTGGAGAAGTTTAACAGTATAAATTTGTGGCAGTGTACTGGGTCCTTCCTCAAGGGGACTTGACCCCTCCTTCACTCAAGGGGTTGTGGCTCTGGAAACTGGTTCAAGTTGGGCACTGAGGGGCTGTTATTGTATTCTGATGATTTAAGTTAGACTGCTGTTCACTTGATCTAGAATTCTTCTGCTTGTATAGATCAAGTAAGTATTTAGATTTCCCATCTGTTTCACTCCTAGGGATACCATGCCTAAGTAGCCAACATCTTATGTCCATACTAGTCAGACTAGTCTGTTTACTGCTTTGACTCTGCTGTCCATTACAGTAACCACACCCATCTTGTCTTTGTTGAAGTGCTGCCACTTGGCCCCTACCACCAATCAGCCCCATTGTAGTTAGATGCCTTAATTCAACTAAGGCAATATCCACCATCAAATCTAGCTTATATCAAACAGCAATCACAAGTCTTCAAGGATGCTAGAGCTCCTTTCACAAATTTGTTCCTCACTGTAGGGGTAAAAAGTATGTTTTCTGGGCAATGGATATGTAGGTCTAATCTGATAAATCCACTCTAACATGCTAATTTCACCAAGCCTTTGGATAACTTCCACAGTATACCAAGGCATATCTGGTACTTCAATTTGACTTAGTGTAGGCCACAGCATAATCCATTCTTCAGTAAACCCACCAAATAAAATAAGAGATCCCTTCCTAACCTCTCAAGCTGAAACACTCAATGAAGAATCTGTGTAGTGGCCCCAAACCAATAACCTAAGCAGGATCCAACTTTATATTCCTTGCATCATTATCCCACACCCTTATAGCCATTTCCACACATTCTCCAGGTTTCTGTTTGTACATATTATAAAAATCAAGCAGTTTTGAGTGTAGTGTATGTCTTCCAGGGTCACACTTTATACTTCACCTTTTGGGGACTTAAGTCTAGGTATAGGTCTAGATTCAACACTAGGTGGCAGGGGTAGTTCCTGGGAACATTCAGCAATTGTCTTATAAAGCATCTGCCTTAGGCAATGTCCCAGACAACACCCCAGGTGCCACCCCAGGTGTTAACTCAGACAATGACTCTGCAAGCACAGCTGGTTAGTTTCATCAGATGTGGTAAGAGGGCTGGCTCTATTGGCAGGAGTGATTCAATGGAATTTAGGTTGGCAGTTCCACTGGTGTAATTCAGCTACTTTTAGAATATTCTGGGTTTGATTTTACTATAAAAAATAAGGCTTTCTTTCAGGGCACAAGTGGAAACATTTACGCAGCATTTGAGCTGTGACTCCAAAGCCTTCAGCTCATCTCGTTCTTTCACCACTTTGGGTAGTGTAAGTAGGACAAACCAACTTTTTTATATTTCTCATTCTGACAAAACTGCAGAAAAGTATCAAACATGTTCTCCCCCAAAGCCTCACTTCTCACCAACCCTGATCTATTGATGGTGCTATTTTGTGTATTGATATTGCCATCTCATACCATGGATTAGCAGTACTCTTTCTACTAATGCAGGCAGAGTCATCAGCACCTTTACAACTAATCAGACTTGAAAACCAATTTAGAAAACTCATCTTTATGATTTTGTGTCTCTAGAATCACTCTCAGTACTAAATGTCTTAGCCTGGGTTTTCTAGAGAAGCAAAATCAATGAAGCTTAAATATACAGAGAGAGAGACACACACACACACAGAAAGAGAAGTTTATCCCATGGAAATGGCTCACACAGTTGTAGAGGCCAGCAAGTGCCAAGTTTGTGGGTCAGATGTCAAGCTGGAGACTTCTCCTGACTCAAGTAGCTGATGAACCCAAGATTGGCAGGCAAAACAATAGGCTGCTGACTTCAGAGCCTGATGAGTCCAAGATTGGCAGGTAAGATGTCAGGCTGTTGGCTCAAAGAAAACAATCCCAAGACTGGAGGGCAAAACAGGAGGCCGTTGGTTGTTTCAACAGAGGTCAGATAATGATGAACAAGATGCGGGATCGAGATTAAGCAAAATGCCAAAAAGTACTGCCATCACCAAACCAGATTCACTGCTGCTGAGTCGGATCCGACTCATAGCGACCCCTCCCATTGGGTTTCCGAGGCCGTATCACTACGGAAGTAGATTGCCCAACCTTCCTTCTGAGGAGTGGCTGGTGGTTTGAACTGCCAGCCTTCTGGATAGCAAGTCAAATGCCTTAGGCACTACACCACCAGAGCTCTCAGTACTGCCATAGCTTTTCTATATATATTGAAAGCAGGTCACACCCTGAAGGAAATTCCTTTTCAATTGATTGGCTGTTCATAGCAGATCTCATTATGGAAGTGATTACATTATATCAGATCTCATCATGGGGGATAACTACATCATAACTGCCAAACCACTTAGAATCATGGCCCAGCCAAGTTGACACACAACTTTAACTATCACATACATAAAAACTTTGTCATTATGCTCCAAAACGTCTTAAAGGGCATTTAGTTGTAACTGTTCTACTTACCAGAAAGACCCATCTTATTTTTCACCAATAACACACATGCTTAGAGTCTAGAAGAGAGTGCAAACATTTACTGTTATCACAGATCTCCTTTCAATTAATATCAAGTCAGTCATGGATGACCTGTAACTGTGGAAAGTGGATTGGATGAGGAAATATTTAAAGGAGGAGCACACATGTAACTCAAGATATATTGTAGAGATAGAATCAATGAGACTGATGGATTGTATGTGGAGGCTCCAAGTAGGAGGAACCAAGTTTGACATCTAATTTCTAGCTGAAGGATGTAGGTCAAGTTGTGGTGCTATATACAGAAATGCAGGGCTAGAGGACATAATGAATGGACATACTCAGTTTTAGATGTCTGTAACACATCCAAATAAACAATTCAAGAAGCCAATTAGAGACTTCTATGTGAAAATGGTGGATTGAACACATACAGCCATTTTCCTTCATGCAACCCCTCAAAACAGAATATATGGATTCCTACTATTTATTCTCATTTAATTCTTAGTACATAATCACAATGAACTTCTAATGGCAACAAGTAACAAATATATTTCCCATTAATCTTTTATTTTTAACATAGTTTTAACAATAAAGAAAAGACATAGATTAAAAATATACCATAGCTGTCAATTCAAAATTTAAAATGACTTTCTTGTTAACCAAAGCATTAACACTATAACCTGTAATTTCATCTTCATTTTTATATACAAGAACTATGTGCAAAGTGCTTTTCAAACTATAAATAAGACTTTGGAACAAGATACAAACGGTTATTCCTAGGAGTTAGTTACCCCTGACTGTTAAAAGAATCACCACTGCTTACATTCCGAATTTATACTTTTATTTATTTATACACTAAGAGAAAATCCACCATTTTCTGAAACTAGATAGGTATCTAATTTTTGTAAATAATGCCTGATCCACAGGAATAAACTTTATTTTTACATGTAATTGTTACTTCCTTCATTTTCTTTCAAAATAAATAGAAGACAGTTTAAAAAAAAAAAAAAAGTACATATCAGTAGATCTCTTTAGACAGACATATTTTAATCAAAAAGGATTAAAAAATAAAATAACATTAAGTTACATGAAAGAAAAAATGAGATTAAGAGAGTCTCGGGAAAAGCACATTCTCTTTAGGCAAACAAAGCACCTCCCTAAATACTAGGGATGGATTACTCTTTTTACTCATTTAAAATATCCTGAACACATGCTAAACCCCAAATTATACATTATTAAGAACACTTAAAAATTATTTGCTTCAAAGCCTTTGAATCAAATCTTTAAAGTACACTTATCTACCATATTTTTACACAAATAGTGTGTGCCTCATACACATTCTTTGCAAACTGCAACCTCCGTGACTGTTAGTTTCCTATGCACACTATGCATGTTATATGCATGTGCTTGTTATTTCCATGTGCACATTTTATGTGGAAAATACAGTAAGTGAGCAGGGGGTTTTGGATGGTATACAGGAAGAGTAATTTTCTAAACAAAGTCTTCAAGAATCTAAAAGTTGTCCTAGTCTAAATGTGGATGTGGGAAGGAAAGGGACTAATATTTGCATTAGTTAGGTATACCTCATTCATATGGAAGCTTCTGGCTCGCTAGCTCGCAAATCCTTGCAGTACCCCTGTGAAGTAGGTGTATCTCAAATATTATATCCTCAAATATTATATCCTGAAGGAAAAACCGAGGCACTAAGAGGTTAGAAGTCCAGTCTGTGTAGTTTTCCAGTTGCAGAAAAGTGATGTTCATGTGTTTTCTTATTTTGTAAAAACAGTATAAATAAGTTTTTATTGTATATTTCAAAGCACCCTATAAAGCAGAAACTAGATATCGTCATTGAAGAAAAAGGATTACAAAGGAATAAATGTATATAATTGGATAGAAATCTTATTAATGGTTTGCAAGCTCAGAATACTTTCACACTTACATGAAGTCCATTCTCCATCATTTTCTTCAGCAGGTTATGTCTGTATTATGACTCATTTGTGGAACGTAAGCCTAGTAGATAGGTTCTACTTTCTAATAATATCAGAATACCTGAATACCAGAGTCACAATTGTGAATACTCAAGAAATATTAAGGAAATTAAGTACTCTGGGGAGCCGACCAAGTGAACTATGGAGAAGACTCTTCTAGCAGTTTTCTATTCCTTGGTATGGCAATTCAGTGACTACAATATAAAGTCATTTTAATCTGATTTGAAATTCAATCCTGGTTTGCATTCTTTCTCAAATTTAATTTAGGAAATTAAAATGCCCACTTATAAATCTGATCTCATTATTACAATTATACCTTGGAAAGTAGTTTGTATTTCTAGATGAGAGATAATCAGGTAAACATGTTACCATACAATAATAATGTCCTTCAAGTTTAAGGGGAGGGTAAATCTATGTATGCTACTTATAACATACTTAAGATTGATTATTCAAGTATCAGCAAAATTAGTCCTTATAATGTTATCATTTGTGTAGTGCAAAATATATCTATATATGTACACAAACCAAACTACTGGACAACAGAAAAAAATGTAATCACAAACTAAGACTTTCCTGTGAATCACAATCCATTTCACTCCAAGATCATTCGGGCCCAGTAGTCTTCTTGAGTAAAATACCACTGTCTTCAGTTCAGTTTTCTTTAAAAAGGAAGTAAAAAACAATCTCCTATGAGTATAAATGCAATCTAAATACAAAACAAATTCACCAAATAATTTTCTGAGTTATATAATAACAATACTGACATTCAAATTCAAAATAACACCAAAAATTACAAATAGTCACTATGATATTACTTCACGTGACTTACAGACCAATAGGAAAGATTGAACTTCAAGGCCTGAAGTTAACAAATAGTTTTAAAAAAATAATTTAAATGAATAGTCTTTTCTTTCCTATCTTCTAGATTATTTTGTTTTGGGTTTTAGAAAACTTATTTCTTGCTGAACATAAATCCAACTGTCTTAAAATAAGCAGAGAACAAGAAAGACAAATGATTCACTCAATGTTAGACGCATTTAGTTTATCTACTAATAATAGATCTATAATAATATTAATATGTATTATAATAATATACAAATATTAATATAATAGAATAATTATCTACTACTAATGAGTAAAATAGATAATAGTTTATTAATCTATTATTTACCAGTATATATTAATAGATAATATTTATCTATCAATAGTATAGGTTCCTGGGTGGTACCAATTATTTGCACTGATTGCCAAGCTAAAGGTTGGTGATTCAAACCAATCCAGTGTGCAGTGGAAGAAAAGCCTGGCAATCTGCTTCTGTAAAGAATACAGCCAAGAAAAGCTTATGGACTAGTTCTATTGTGCAACTCATGGAGTCGTCATGAGTGAGAATCAACTCAATGGCCCAGGGTTATTAATAGTGTAACTGGGGCACTTACACTAGTGCTGCTTATGCCTTTTACATACAGAAGGATAAATGTTCAGTTTCTGCCTTTGTAATCTACCTTAGTTATTAAAAACTTGAGTTCTTTGGTAGAAGAAATATATACTTGTAAATAATTAAACTTGTAGAATTTTAAAAATGTGTTTCTACTGCATATAGTTAAGAGAGCACTTGAAAGCTTATTAGCAAATGCCCTATTTCTTCTCCCTATGTGTTGTTACTTAATGCAAAATGGTGATGGAACCCTGAAAAGGTGAGGTAAGGTAACACTGGCAAAAAAAAAAAAAAAAAAAATCTGCCCATCCATGGAAAGCATTTTAGTTTACATAGTGTTCAAAAAAATGCCTTAAGGATTCTTTTGCATCCATGAGTTTTGGCCTCAGGCTATTCCTGGTATCATCAGTCTCTGAGCACTTTTAGGGATCACAGCCTACTGTCAGACCTATTTGAGGTGACTTTCTAGTATCCCAAAGTGGAATTCTGGCCCTAATTACAGTAATCCTTAATTACTGGGTTGAAAATTTTCTGAAAGGTCAATGTTGGTATTTCAAAGTATAGAAAATTTGTTTGATTCTCTATTTTCTCTTAGTATTAGCAAAAGGCCCCAAATAAACATATTTTAAGACCATTTTTCCCTCATAAATCATAAAATTTAAGACATGTAGTCATTTTCTTGTTCAGTCAGATGCTCTCAAGTAAGTTTTTGAAGTCAGTAAGAACCTAGTAATCCAGGGGCTGTCATTTCCAAGGCAGTGTCAATATCAGGATCAGTATAGAGTATTCAGCATGACAATGTATATAAAACATCTTCTAAATATGTATATATTATTAAAAGTTTACACACGATTCTGAATTATAAAACTGTTAGGAAATAGTGTTACCTTCTCCTTCTTTGATAATATACATGCACCAACCATTGGGCAATAAAAGGCCATATAATAGAAAAAGTTAATGCACCAGGAGACATCTCGAAGGGCCACCAAGATGGTCTCTGAGAAAATGAAAATCAGCTGGTTACCAATCTATCCTATTTAGTATATATAAGCATAAAAACGTATGTAATTCATAATTTTAAAAATACACAATTAACAACAAATCTCACTCCTGCTAAAGAGAGAGAGATAGTCTGCATTTCAAAGCAGACAGTCAGGAGTACTTCAGGCTTAAACACAAAACAAAATCTTTTTTAACCTCTAAACTCTGAAGGGTAGAACTCATTAGCAATGCTTTAAGGATTCTACATAATCTGAATTAACTGTAATTCATTTAAAACCCTGGCACTTCAATTTCAGAAAAAAATCTCTTACCGTTGAGGAAGGCTGATTACTATTCTGTAATGTTGATGATTTTGCCTATAAATACAAGTAAAAAAAATAAAAATGAAAAAAAAAAAAAACAGTACTTTTTCTATTTCCTATATATTTTTTAAATGTCTAAATACTAGTTTATTCTCTATGTTTTCTGCAAACTCTACTTTTTATCTTGAAACCCTTAACCAACCAAATGACTACTGCTAGTCCAATAAATACCTTTGGCATTTGATAATGTTTTATACTTCATTATATATAATTATCAAAATAAGGCCTCAAATTAACCTAAACCCTTACTGCTTTCATATTCTTAATAAATCTCCTGTTCAATTTTTCTTAATTCCTTTTTTTCTATACAAACTGCCAAATTACAAACACATTTGAGCATTGTAGTCTTCATTCTTAAATAAAACTAAAAATTATGTGCCATTCAGGGAAACAGTTTGTGGGGCAGGAGTACATTGGAGGGACGGACACAGGGAAGAAATGGCTATGGGGAAGAAGTGGGAGAACTGTTGCACTGTGGGAGATTACTGTCAATGTCATGAGACAGTGTATGTGAACTACTGTATAGAAGATGAAGTTGCTCTATAAACTTTGACCCAAATCACAATAAAAATAATAATTAAAAAAATTATGTTCCATAATCTGGGAAACTCATGACAAGTTATAGCAGAGGAAGTATAAGACAGACACAGAAAGAAGCTATTCATGTTATGTTGTTGTTGTTGTTATGTGCCGTCGAGTCGACCCCCGACTCATAGCGACCCCTCCTTGGGTTTCCGAGGCAGTATCACTACGGAAGTAGGATTGCCATTCATGTTATAGGTTTTAAAATTAGTAGTAGCAAAAACTAAATAAAAATTTCAGAATAATTTATGAAACTATGATTCCAATTTGGCTCATTCTAAGCACAAGTTTTTCGTTTGTTAGTAGAAATTTATTACTCTAATTTTTCCATATATTATAACCTCAAGAGAAAGGGTATAAAGATTAACGAGATCATTCATTCATCCATTCAACAAATATTTATTTACTGAGTGCCTATTATGTATAAGTCATTATTTCTGGGCACCATGGATACACCAGGGAGCAAAAGGACAAAAATCTCTTTGCCTAGAAAATTCCCCAGCCCAATTCTAGTGGAGGGATAGAAACCAAAACTAAACCTACTGCCATTCAGTCAATTCTGACTCATAGTCTCCCTATAGGACAGAGGAGATTTGGCCCATAATATTTCCAAAGCCATAATCTTCATGGGAGCAGACTGCCACATCTTTCTACTGTGGAGTTGCTGGTCAGTTTCAACTGCCCATCTTTTGGTTGCAGCTGAGTGTTTAATGACTACGCCACCAGAGCTCCTTATTAGAGGGATATAGGGAATAAAAGATATATCACTAAAACATACAATATGCCAGGCAGTGATAAATGCTATAAATAAATAAATGCTATTATCAGTGTGCCAGAGAGGGGAACCAAAATCAAAACCAAACTGACTGCTGTCGAGTTGGTCCCGACTCATAGTGACCCCTCCTCCTTGGGTTTCTGAGGCGGTATCTCTACAGAAGCAGGTTGCCCAGTCTTCCTTCCGAAGAGAAGGGAAGAATTACAATTTTAAATAAGAGGGAACACTTACAATTTTAAATAAGGTGGTCACGAAGGCTTCACTGACATTTGAGCAAAGACCTAAACAATGAAAAACTATTAAAACTATGTGACTGATTGGGGGAATAGCTTTCTGCACAGAGGGATTAGCAATTCCAAGAGACTAAGGCATTTGACTGCTAACATGAAGGCTGGCTGTTCAAACCCACCAGCCACTCTGTGGAAGGAAGACCAGGCAATCTACTTCCATAAAGATTTAGGGCCTCGGAAACCCAATGGGGGTCATGTTAAGTCGGAATTGACTCGATGGCAGTGGGTTTGGTTTTTATTGTGTGTGTGTGTGTGTGGGGGGGGTGGATAGGGAACTTGCTGGCAAGTTTAAGGAACAGCAAAGAGGCCAGTGTGCCAAAATAGAGTGAGAAGGACGAGAAAGGAAGAGGAGGGGTTGGGCTTTTAAATATGCACGTTACATTTCTTTCTTATGTGATACTATTTCAGGGACCCCAATATGACTATAGCTTATATGTAAAAATAAATTAGTCACCTCTGGATGTTGCATTAGTCTTTATAGACCATTAAGGTATTAATCGACACATTACTGTTCTAGTATACTCCCAAGTGCCAAACAAATCAATATATGATACTCTTTTGCTATATACTGTTATAGTACCTTGTAGGCATAATAATATTCAACCAAGAGATTTACTTTATGGCATTAATCTAGACCAAATGGAATAAAGAATAGATTTACAAAATTGAGCTCCCAGGTATCTAGTGATTTATCCAAGGTTTCATTAATCAGTAATAAAACTCAAGGTGACCAAATCCAAATGTGACAGACAGACACTACTTCTCCCCAGCAACTACTAACAAATACTCGGGTCAAATCAGAGCTATTAAACGGAATGATAAATGGATTTTTCAAAGTAACAAGTGGTCTGAACAGGCAAATAAAGATTCCAAAAGACTTGCTTAAAGTCATGAAGTAAGTGACACTACTATATAAATACATACTTTTTTTTGCTTAAAAGGTATTTATCCACATATGCCAAACAGCTTTTATATAGCGCATGCATATGTGTGTGTGTGTGTGTGTGTATACAGATGATAGAGAGATGTATATATACATACATATAACACCAAAATCTAATTATTTTGTTACTCTATGACCAGATATAAATAAAGGAGTACTAAATTAAAAAGAAAAGAATTCAATTTGAAAGAAAAAATCTCATACAATAGTAACCACCGTAAAGGAATATAAAAACAGACACCTACTTAAATTAGGCCCTCTCTAAGGCTGTGAGCTTCCTGAGGGAAGGAACCAATCTGTCTTATCAATCTCATCAACATCATCATCTCTCTTGACATTTCTTTCGTGCCTACAATGTTCTAGGCACTGTACTAAACATTTTATTTAATGTACTGAATAGCTTATGAGATAGCCATGATTAATATTCCCATTTTGTAGATATGAAAACTGAAGCTCAGAGAAATTAAAGTCATCTAACCCAAAACCACAGTATAGTAAGAGACAGAGCTAGATATAAACTTGGATAGTTTCCTCCAAAGTATGCCACACTACACTATCTCCCTTTTCATTTTAGTATCCTTTGCCTAGGTAAGCATCTTAGACATGGCTGTTCAACAAATATTTACTGAGTAAATCTAAAGCATGTTTTATTTATATATATATATATATAAAACATGCTTTAGATTTACTCAGTAAATATATATATCTCAGGTACCTTACTATGGAGGAAAAGTGTATGACTTTAGAATAACGATACCTTAGTTACAGTCCTGGCTATCCCATCAATTAACGTTCCCTCTCAGAAGCTCAGCTTTTTCATCTGCTAAGTAAAGTTGATGAACTAAGTTTCCTTCAGTTCTACAATCTACTAAAATAGAGTATCAGCAACAATAATATCTAATAATACTAAACTAACAAATAAGCTTTCTTATATATTAGTTCCTTTTTACTTTAAGATGTTGTCATTGTTGTAAGGTGCTGTTGAGCCAGCTGCCACTTCCAGCAACCCTATGTACAACTATCTTTAAGACAAAAAAACAAAACAAACAAACAAAAAAAACCCCACACTGCCATCAAGTAGGATCCAACTCATAGTGACCCCTCCTTGAGTTTCCAAGGTGGTATCGCTATTGAAGTAGATTGCTCAACCTTCCTTCTGAGGTGTGGCTGGTGGGTTTGAACCACCAGCCTTCTGGTTAGCAGTCAAATGCCTTAGGTACTCCTGATGGGATCATGGACCTTCAATACATTTGATTTCTCAAACACATATAGAATAGTAAACCCACTTCCATCAGGTCAATTCTGACAAACAGTGACCCTATAGGGCAGAGTACAATTGCCCCACAGGGTTTTCAAGGCTGTAAATCTTTTCGGAAGCAGACTACCTCATCTTTCTCTTGTTGAGCGGCTCGTGGGTTCGATCCACAGCCTTCTGTTTAGCAGCTAAATGCCTTAACTGCACTAGAACGCCTTATAGAATAGTAAGATTTTCTTATTCATAAAAAATACAAGTAAAATTGTTTGATAGCAACAACCTACAATTACCTGTATAAACAAATTGTTGTTATGTTGTTATGTGCCGTCGAGTCAACCCTGACTCATAGCGACCCCTCCTTGGGTTTCCGAGGCAGTATCACTACGGAAGTAGGATTGCCCAACCTTCCTTCCGAGGAGTGGCTGGTGGGTTTGAACCGCCAGCCTTCTGGTTAGCAGTCAAGTGCCTTAGCCACTATGCTACCAGAGCTCCCGTATAAACAAATTAGTGCCATTTATTTAAGGCACTATTCTTAACCTCTTTTGCATCACAGACCCTGTTGATAATCTAATAAAAGCTGATAACTCATTCCCCTCAAAATTGATAAAAGAAGTTTGCAAATTATTTTAGGTTTTTCATAGGCTCCCTAAAGCCTAAAGACTCACATTCTAATTGATCATAAAATGGAATTGAGAAGCCTTGAGATATAACTTGAGTAAGTTACTTATTAGATAAAGGGTAAGATATTCACAAAGGTTGTTTAGAAAACCTGCAGTATCACTTTCTTTACACCAGTGTATATTTAATAAAAGCTCTTGTGGCACAGTAGTTAAGTGCTCAGCTGATAATCAAAAGGTGGTGGTTTGAATCTACTATCTATTCCATGGGAGAAAGATGAGGCAGTCAGCTTCTGTAAAGATTACAGCCTTAGAACTCTATGGGGCAGTTAGCTCTACTCTGTATGTTCTACAGGGTCATTATGAGTCGGAATTGACTCAATGGCAATGGGTTTGGATTTTAGGGGGTTATATTTACTGTATTCATCTTGCAGTAGAAGCACATTAAGGATGAGACACATTTTCTTTGATTAAAACCTACAAATTCTTCTTAACATCTGTTACAGCATGATGATTAAATATAACATGTTTGAATTTATGTCACATAATCTACCTGGTTGCCTCTTTCTTCTCTGCAGCCAATGTTACACAAGGAGAGACAAGGCAGGGGACAAATGAGAAAGATCACTTGCAGCCTTTGAAACCTCTTATAACTGAATCCAAACAATATCACAAGCCCAGATAACACTGTGAACTTAACTGATTTTTTTTTTCTTTTGATGCTTGAGTCTCTGCAAATAGCTTCCTGTACTGCCATTTTTAAAAGTTTAATACTATTGGATCTTTTGGAAAAACGGAGGTCAAATTTTAACTCTCAATTCCACTCTGGTAATATTAAGGAATTAGTAACTTAATGTACTGCCTTTACCAGCATTTTAAAAAGAAGATAGATGGCGATGCTTACTACAAAATAATGACTCATTAATAGTGAATCTAGGGCATTTAGTTCCTCAAATTATATTACTTAACATCTCTTCTTCTAATAGCAAGCACCTGGCACCTATCTCCAAAATGGTAGAGCTAATTTTACACTCTCAAAAATTATCTTAAGTGCTAAGTATTTAGCTTTTAAGGCAATCGTTTAAAAATAACATTTTCAAAAATGGGTTCTTTTAATTTTCTAAAAAATATATATCATTAAAAAACAAATTAATTTTGGTAACTAAGATGACAACCTAGATAAACATTCCATGCCAATTCTCTACAAAAAAAGACCCATGAAACAGACAGAAATGCTAATCCTGGAAACTGAGTATTAAATGAAAGGAAAAAAGACTGGATCAGACATTGACTGGAAGAAGAAACTGAATGAAAGCAGTAAATGAGAAGAAACACAAGAGTGGAAGTGGCTTGCCAGCCGGTCTAGCACAACATGAGCATTTTGGAAAACTGTTGGCAGCATTCTGAGTAAGGAGTGCAAAAAGGCAATGTCATGGAATCCCCAAAAAGACAGACAAATCTTATTTATATATAAATATATGTATTTATATATAAATAAGATTTGTCTATAGACAAATCCTGAGTGAAGCAAAGTGAGGAGAACATGAGCTAGATCTAAGGAAGGAAAGCACAGGGAAGCTGGAAAGAATGAGAGATTTAGGTGACAAAAGAACAGAGAGGGAGCCAGTAAACAGAGATAGAACCAATCACCAGTAGGGGCTCCAAGTCAGTTGGGTCATCAACCTATGCTGAGGGAAAGACTTGTGTGGTGGCTGCTAGAGATTCTGGACTCTACCCTGTGTGTTGAACTGGAATACAAACCATAACCTGTTGTACTTGACTAGGAATGGGCCAATGCCCACACCAGTGATGGTCACCCATAGACCAGCAGAATTGCTGGATCTGCCCCCACCCACCTGGTGGCTCATGACACCTCCTGCCACCCTTTCCCTGTCCAGTATTCCACTCATGTGGCCTCATTCCTCCTGTGGCCCCCTTGGCAATCTGTCCCTCCAGTTACCTGTGGCACATGGCTATGGATTGCATATCACTCACACACTGCTTCCTTGGTCAGCAGTGAGCGTGCTTACACTTGATTCTATACAGCTTCTCTGGTGACTGAGGACATGTACTCCTGCAAATTGTATCACACTGCCTTTTTTTCAATCTTTTCGCTCTTTTTTTCATTTTCTTCTTCTGTTTTTTTCCTTTATTGAGTTTTTATTTTTTTATTTGACCCATCCAGTGGATGGCAGTGACCACATCCGCACTAGCCAGCCATACCTGCCACCAATTGTGCAAATACCATTATCTGCTCCTAACCACTAAATAATTACAGATGGTGGCCAACACTTGCCCAGCAAACCCTCAGCTACTCTACATGAGCAGCAAACAGAATCTTGCCCACACTCCCACGCACCACCTTGAGATACATAATGAACACCCCCAGTGCTGCCAAACTATGGACCAGAGTAACACACATACCCAAATATATCAAAACAAAGCAAAACAAAAATCAGAGTGAAACAAACCAACATACAACAACAAATACAACAAATACATACAATAACACCACAATATCTCAAGATAAGACACAACTTTAAATCACACAAAGAAATAGGACAAGATAACTCAAGGAAGTGACCAAAATAAAGAACTGGAATACCTCCCTTAAGAAGAAAAGGTAAAGTAATTACCTGCTAAGGAAGTCAAAAGACATATATGAGGCACTCCAAGAAATCAAGGAAAATACACACAAAATTAAAGAAAGCATAGACAAAACATTAGAAGAATTCAAGAAAACAAGATAACAACAAAAGGACAAATAACTAGACAGCTAGAAACCATACAAAAACAGCAACAAGGAATCAGAATATTAACACTAAAATTTCAGAAACAGATAACATATTGAAGGAGAAAGGTGTAGAAATGAATTAATGGAAGAGAGAATCAGTGAAATTGAAGACAAATTCCTTAACATCATTCTGTTAGAGGTACAATCAGAAAAAAGAATGAATAAAAATGATGACAGCCTAAGAATATGTAGGATACCATCACGAAAAATTAATCAGAATTCCAGAACAAGAAAAAACAAAAAATAAAACCACACACACAGAAAAAGTTATTGAAGATTTACTGGCAGAAAATTTCCCTAATATCATAAAAGATGAGAATATATCCATTTAAGAAGCTCAATGAAACCCAAAAAGGATAGACCCCAAAAGAAAATCACCAAAACATGTAACAATCAAACTTTCCAAAACAAAAGACAAGTAAGTCTTGAGAGTAGCTCAGGAAAATCGAATGTTACTTGTCAAGGGCAACTAATAAGACTAAGCTCTGATTAGTTTTTTTTTTGGCAGAAACATGTGGGCAAGAAAGTAATAGGATGACATATATAAAATTCTGAAAGAAAAAAACTGCCAACCAATTATTACATACCTAGAAAAACTGTCCCCGAAATTAGGAAATTTCCAGATAAACAGAAATTAAGGGAATTTGTGAAACCAGAGCAACCTTCCAAGAAACGCTAAAGGGAGTCCTTCAGGCATAACCAACAACATCAGACAATCTGAGATTAAGACCCATGACAACATCATCTGGAAACCAACTCAGATAAAGAATTATCAAAAATAAAATAAACCTAAAAGAAGGGTAAATTTTAAAAGAAATGAATCCTAGATAGTTTTCCTTTTAAGTCAAGTGTCTTGTTGCTTAAATAAACTTCTAGTTTTTTCAAAAATAAACTAAACCTACTACACAGAAAATAGGGAATCAGAAGCTGATGATGGCTACAAAGCAAAAAGAAGAGATAAATGGGGAAATTATAGAACTTTCCATTACAGAAGTCAAGATTATATCAAGATAGAACATTTTAAACTTAAGATGATAAAACAGGGTAGCCACAAAGAAAATTAATAAACCTAACCAAACTGAAAAAGAAGAAATCCATAAAGACTCAGTAAACACAAAACCTACAGCAATGCAAGAAATGAAAAGAAAATAAGTAAACTATTCAGCACAGAAAAATATATGGAACAAAGAAATCATTATCACCACTCCCCCCCCACATTACTGCAGTAAATTTATACCTATAGATAATCACACTTAGTGTATGTAAATGGACTAAGTACATCAGTGAAGAGAAACAGAGTAGCAGACTGGATGAGAAAACATGATCCATCAACATGTTGCTTATAAGAGCCACACTTGAGACACAAACATACAAATAAACTAAAAATCAAAGGATATAAAAAAATACGTCAAGCAGATGGCAACCGAAAAAGAAGTCATCCAAGTTCAAAGTGTCAGCTCTAGGGACTGGTTGAAGGCCCCTCAACCTTGGGCTTCAGCTCTGCTTCTTGCTCCCAGCCCAGTGGAGCTGGAAGCATCTCTTAACTCAGGCAGCTGTTGGATGCTGAGTCTGACAAACCCAAGGTCAACAAAGAAAACGGCACAGTCCCAAGATTATTAAGCAACATGGCAGGCCACTAGTTAAGTCCAGAAACAGTCACAAGATCGGCAAGCAACAGGGCAGGCTGCTGAATGAAGACTCAGCTAAATGCAAGATCCAAGCATGTCAAAAAACCCAAGCCCTTTCTCAAAGTTTCTTATATACTGGAAGCAGACCACATCGCTAAGGCAGCTACTCAGTTGCTCAGAGCAGATTCCACCAGAGAGTTGATTACCAGTCTCATCAAAGGGAATTTAACACACCACTTTAGACGGCTAGAACAACTAGAAAGAAACTCAACAAAGATATAGATCTCACAACACAATAAACCAACTTGACCTCATAGACACATACAGAACAACACTCCACCCCACAAAAACGCAATGCACATTCTTTTCCAGTGTACACAGATCATTCTTCAGAATAGACCATATGTTAGACCACAAAACAAGCCTCAATAAATTAAAAAAACACTAAAGGACTACAAAGCATCTTCTCAGATTACACTATAAAATTAGTGATCAATGACAGGAAGATCAGGGGGAAAAAAATCAAGTACACGGAAATTGAGTAACACCCTGCTGAAAAACTACTGGGCAACAGAAAAAATAAAATGTGAAATAAAAACAATTCCTAGAAGCAAATGAGAATGAAAACACAACATACCAAAATCTTGGGGACACAGAGAAAGCAGAACTCGGAGGACAAGTTATAGTAATAAATGCACACATCAAAGAAGAAGAAAGTACCAAAATCAATACCTTAACACAACAATTAGGAAAAAAAAAACCACAATTAAAAAAACCCTACAGTCTCTAGATGGAAAGAAATAATAAAGATTAGAGCAGAAATAAATGAAACAGAAAAATAGAAAAATCCACAAGACCAGAAGTTGGTTCTCTGAAAAGATAAAAATTGACAAATCACTAGCAAATTTAACTAAGGGGGAAAAAAAAAAGAGAGAAGATACAAAAACCACAAAATAATAAATAAAATGGGTGATGTCATAACAGAACCAATTGAAATAAAAAAGATAGTAACAGAATACTACAAGAACTACACTCCAAAAAATCTGAAAATCTACAACAAATGGATAAATTCCTAGAAACACACAATCCAACTAAACTAACATGGACTGAGGAAGAAAATCTGACCAGAAATAACAAAAGAAGAAATTGAACAAGTTATGAAAAACTCACAACAAAAAATGGCTTTACTAGAGAACTCTACCAAACACTCAGAGAAGAGCTGATACCAATCCTACTCAAACAATTACAGAACACAGAAAAGGACTGAACACTCCCGAAAATTCATTCTATGAAACTAGCATAACCCTGATATTAAAGGCAGGCAAAGATACCACTTAAACAGAAAATGATAGACCAATATCCCTCATGAATACAGTTGCAAAAATTCTCAAAAATATTCTAACCAATAGAAGCCTACAACATATCAAAAAAATAATACATCATGACTAAGTGTGATTATATATAAGTGATATATAAGGGTGGTTCGTCATTAGAAAAACAATAATATAATCCACCACATAAATAAAACAAAGGAAAAGAACCACATGATCCTATCAACTGATGCAGAAAATTCAATATCCATTCCTGATAAAGATTCTCAGAAAGAAAGGAAATGAAGGGAAATTCCTCAACACAATTAGGGCATATACACAAAACCAATGGCAAACATTATTCTCAATGAAGAGAAAATGAAAATATTCCCCTTGTGAATGGGAAACAGACAAGGATGCCCTCCATCACCACTCCTACTCAATATAATTTTTATTTTTGGTTTGGTTTATTGTGATTTGGATGAAACTTCTATTCGGTATTGTATTGGAAGTTGTGAGCAGAGCAATGATGCAAAAAAGGGAAAGAAAAGGCATACAAATTGGTAAGGAAGAAGTAAAACTATCTCTATTTGCAGATGATACGATTCTATACACAGAAAACCCTCAGAGTCAATAAGAAAGTTACTGGAACTAACAGAAAGAAGGATTTAGCACAGTGGCAAGGTATGAGATTAACATGCAAAAAGCAGATTCCTCTACACTAACAAAGAGAACTCTGCAAAGGAAATCATAAAAACAACACCATTTACAACGTTGTTGTTATGTGCCGTCAAGTCATCTCCAACTCCAACTCACAGCGACACATTCTTGTGTTTCTGAGGTGGTATCTCTATGGAAGTAGATTGCCCAACCTTCCTTCCAAGGAGTGGCTGGTGGGTTTGAACTGCCAACCTTCTGGTTAGCAGTCAAGTGCCTTAGGCACTATGCCACCAGAGCTCCCACCATTTACAATAGATACCAAAAAGTTGAAATACTTAGGAATAAACCTAACCAGAGATTCAAAAGACTTATACAAAGAAAACTACAAAACAATACTGCAAGAAACCAAGAGAAACCTACATGAATAGAACAAACCATGCTCATAGGCAGAAAGACAACATCATGAAAATGTCAATACTACCCAAAGCAATCTTTAGATATAATGCAATCCCAATACAGATTCTATCAACATTCTTTAAAGAGATGGGAAAACAAATCACCATCTTTATATGGAAAGGAAAGAGACTCCAAATAAGCAACGTTTTACTAAAGAACAACAACAAAGCAGGAGGCCTCACACTCCCTGATCTCCAAATCTTCTACACAGCCATGGTAGTCAAAACAGCCTGGTACTGGTATAAAAGACACAAAGACCGTTGGAACAAAACTGAGAACACAGAAGTAAATCCATCCATCTATGCACAGCTGATCTTTAAGAACTGGCCAAAACTCACTGAATGGGGAAGAGACAGTATCTTTAACAAATGGTGCTGGCAAAATTCAGTATCCATTTGCAAGAGACTGAAACAAGATTCATACCGCACACCATATACAAAAGCAAACTCAACAAAAACAGACATATGCACAATCATGTTCATCACAGTACTATTTACAATAGCCAAAAGATGGAAACAATCTAGGCGTCCATCAACTGAGGAATGGATAACCAAACTATGGTACATACACACAATGGAATACTATGCAACACTAAAGAATAATGAAGAATCTGCAAAACACCGCATAACATGGATGAACTCAGAGGACATTATGCTGAGTGAAATAAGTCAATCACAAAAGGACAAATATTGTATTAGTCCGTTATTGTAAAACTCAAGCAAAGGTTTCTCTATTGAAGGAAATTTTCTTTGTTGGTTACCAGGGGTGGGAGAGGAGGGTAGGGAACACTGTTAAATAGGATGAGATAAGTATTGATTTCGGTGAAGAGAAGGGCAATATACCAAATGTGAGTGATCATATGGTGGCACTGAGGAAGAGAAAGACATAGAGAGGTAAATGGGGGGTACAGACAACAAAAATGAACCCTTTTGCACATACTGTATTGTACTGTCAGTGAAGGCAAACATGGGTATACGGGGGGACAGGCTGAACTAGTAGGTATGTCTATGAAGTGGGGAGTATACCCAAGACCATGTATAGGGTTGGCAGACAATGGTCCTATACGTTTATTTGTATGATCTGAATTCCCAGGTGTATAGTAGAGCTGACAAGGGGCAAGGTTGTAGTCACTAGTTGGTCACAGCCAGCTATCCAGAGGGACTGAGTAGTTGAACGTGGGCTCGGGACCATAGTTACAGGGGACACCAAGCTCAACTGACATAACATACTACACAAAACATTGTTCCACTTCCTACTTTGGTGAGTAGCGACTGGGATCTTAAAAGCTTGCAAGCAACCATCTAGATGCAATGATGGGTCTCTCCTCGTCCAGAGCAAAGAATGAAAAAAATAAAAAAGTCATGGAAACAATTAGTCCTAGCGACTGGTACACCATCCGATCTGCAGCCCATATGACTATGAGACCAGGAGAACTAGATGGTGCCTGGCTACCACTTTCAAGCACTCGGAAGGGGATCTATGTAGGAGATCCTGGATAGAGAGGGAGAACAATGTGGAACAAAACCTCAAAATGATTCGGAGAAAAACAAAAAAGGGAGGGGGACCAGGTTTGCTGGTCCGATAGTGAGTGCCTGCTGGAACCACTGAGACTATGGCCCCTAGCTGCCCTTCAGGTCTGGAATTAAACCCTGTGGCTTCCAGCCAAACAAAAGACAGGCATAGGAGTTGAACGTGTACCGCAGGTAGATACACTCCTTGGAGAGAACAATCATGGGAGAAAGAAGGGCTTCTAATGCACAGGGAGACAGTTCAGGGGGCACAAGTGCATGGAGGGATGCGCACAGGCAAGAGGTAACTATTGGGAGGAAGTGGGAAGGGAGCTGTTGCATTGTGTAAACTGTGGTCAATGTTGTGAGACAACGTGTATGTGAACTGCTGTACGGGAAGTGAACTTGTTCTGTAAATTTTTACCCAAATCACAATAAAAAACAAAACAAGACAAAAAAACAAACTCAAAATGGATCAAAGACCTAAATGAAATTTAAATGAAAATCTAAAACTAAAGAGCATCAAAGAAAAAATAGGGGCAAACTTAGGGGCCCTAATTAATGGCATAAATAGACTATCGAACATAACTAAAAATGCACAATCATCAGAAGGTAAACTATAACTAGGATGTCCTACAAATTAAACACTTATGTACAACAAAAGACTTCTCTGAAAGAGTAAAAAGGTACCCTACAAACTGGGGAAAAAAATATTTGTCGATGACATATTGGATAACACAGAATAATCTCTAAAATTTATAGAAAATTTCAACATCTCAACAACCAACAGACAAATTCAATAATGGCCAGAGGGCATGAGCAGATACTTCACCAAAGATGACATTCAGGCAGCTAACAAACACATGAAGAAATGCTCATGATCATTAGCCATTCCAAACCAAACTAAACAAACTCACTTCCATCAGGTTGATTCTATCTCATAGCGACCCTTGCAGAATTTTGAAGGCTATAAATCTTTATAGAAGCAGACTGTCTCATCCTTCTCCTGCTGAGCAGCTGGTGGATTCAGACCACTGATCTTTGGGTTAGCAGTCAAATGCGTTAACCACTGCACTACCAAAGCTCCTTCATTAGCCATTAGAGAGATACAAAGTGAAACAAAAATGAGGTATCACCTCACTCTAGCAACAACAAAATTGAAAGAAAAAAAAAAAAAAAACTAATGCTGGAAAGATGTGGAGAGATTGGAACCCTCATCCACTACTGGAGGGACTATAACCAATGTGGAAAATAGTATGGCACTTCATTTAAAAGGTGGAAATAGAAATATAATATGATCCAGCAATCCCACTACTAGGCATCTATCCTAAGGAAATAACAGCTATGACACAAATAGATATACACACACTGTCTTCATCGCAGTATTATTCACAATAGCAAAAAGATGGAAACAACCTAAGCGCCCATCAACAGACAAATGGATAAACAAAGTATGGTATATAAACACAATGGAATTCTACACAACTTTAAAGAGCAATGATGGAATGGAAAACCACCACATCACATGGATGAACCTGGCATTATGTTGAGTGAAATAAATCAGTCACGAAAGGACAATTATTGTATTGTTGTTGTTGTTGTTGTTGTTAGGCGTCATCAAATTGGCTCTGACTCAGTGATCCTATGTACGAAAGACTGAAACACTGCTCAGACATGAGGCATCCTGACAATGCTTGCCATACTTCAGGCCATCACTGCAGCCACTGTCAATCCATCTTGGTGACGGTCTTCCTCTTTTAAGCTGACCCTCTACTTTACCAAGCATGATATTGTTCTCCAGGGAAAGGTCCCTTCTGACAACATGAACAAAGTAGGTGAGATGAAGTTTGGCCATTCTCATTTCCAAAGAGAATTCCAGCTGCAATTCTCTTTTTTTTTCTTTTATTTTGATTTGGGTGAAGATTTACAGAGCAAATTCACTTTCCATATAGCAGTTCACATATACTTTGTCTCATGTCATTGACCAGTTTACCACAATGCAACAGCTCCCCTCCCACTTCCTCCCCATAGTTACCTCTTCCCAG
>NW_006921622.1:18132926-18140473 GCF_000298275.1 Orycteropus afer afer | reverse complement strand
TACCAGTTGCTAGGACTGATTGTTTCCATTAACTTTGGTTTTCTTCTTTCTTCTTCATGAGGAGAGACCCATCGTTGCATCTAGATGGCAGCTTGCTAGCTTTTAAGATTCCAGTCGCTACTCCCAGCTGCAATTCTTCAATGACAGATTTGTTTGTACATCTGGCAGCCCATAGTATTTTCAGTATTCTTCACCAACACCATAATTCAAAAGCATCAACTGTCCTTCAGTCTTCCTTACTCATTGTCCAGCTTTCACACACATATGAGGCTACTGAAAACACCATGGCTTGGGTTAGGTGCACCTTCATCTTCAAAATGACATCTTTGCTCTTCACTACTTTAAAGCGGTCTTTTGTAGCAGATTTGCCCAGTGCAATATGGTGTCTGATTTCCTAACCACTGCTTCCATGGCTGTTGACCGTGGATCCAAGTAAGATGAAATGCCAGACAACTTCAATCTTTTTTCTTTTTATTGTGATGTTGGTTATTGGTCAACTTGTGGGGATTTTCATCTTATTGATGTTGAAGGGTAATCCATATTGAAGGCTGTAGTCTTGGATCTTCATCAGTAAGTACTTCATGTCATCTTTACTTTCAGCAAGCAAGGCTGTGTCATCTGCATACTGAAGGCTGTTAATGAGTCTTCCTCTAATCCTGATGCTGCATGCTTCTTTGCACAGTTCAACTTCTTGGACTGTGTATTCAGCATACAGACTGAATAAGTATGGTGAAAGGATACAACCCTGATGCACACCCTTCCTGATTTTAAACCATGCTGTATCCCCTTGCTCTGTTCAAATGACAGCTTCTTGGTCAATTTATAGATTCCTCATGAGCATAATCAAGTGTTCTGGAATTCCCATTTTCTCCCAATGTTATCTCCATAATTTGTTATGATCCACACAGTTGGATGCCTTTGCATAGTCAATAAAACACAGGTAAACATTTTTCTGGCATTCCTTGCTTTTGGCCAAGATCCATTTGACATCAGCAGTGATATCCCTCATTCCAAATCCTCTTCTGAATCTCGCTTGAATTTCTGGAAATTCCCTGTCAATATACTGCTGCAACCATTCTTGAATTACCTTCAGCAAAATTTTACTTGCATGTGGTATTAATGATATTCTTCAGTAACTCCCACATTCTGTTTGATCACCTTTTTTTGGAATGGGCACATAAATAAATCTCTTCCACTCAGTTGGCCAGGTAGCTGTCTTCCAAATTTCCTGGCATACATAAGTAAGCACCTCAAGCACTCCCTCCATTTGGTGAAACACCTCAATGAGTATTCCATCAATTCTTGGAACCTTGTTATCTGCCAATTACTTCAATGCAGCTTTGACGTCTTCTTTACCATTGGTTCCTGATCATATGCTACCTCCTGAAATAGATGAACATCAACCAATTCTTTTTTGTTAAGTGACTGTGTGTATTCCTTCCATCTTCTTTTGATGTCTTCTGCATCATTCAATATTTTGCCCATAGAATGTGTCCATATTGCAACTTAAGGTTTAATTTTTTTCTTCTGTTCTTTTGGCTTGAGAAATTCTTTTGATTTCCTAACTCCAGGTCTCTGCACATTTTGTTATCATACTTTACCTTCTCGAACTGCTCTTTGAAATTTTCTGTTTAGCTATTTAATCTCACTTCTTCCATTTGATTTAGCTATTCCATGTTCAACAGCAAACTTAAAGAGTCTCTTCTGACATCCATTTTGGTCTTTCTTCCCTTCCTGTCTTTTTAATGACTGTTTGCTTCTTTATGTATGATGTTCTTGATGTTGTTCCACAACTCATCTGGTTTCCAGTCACTGGTGTTCAATACATTAAATCTATTCTTCAGATGGTCTCTAAATTCAGTGGGATATAATCAAGGTCATATTTTGGTTCTTGTGGCCTTGTTTTAATTTTTTTCACCTTCAACTTGAACTTGCATATGAGCAATTGATGGTCTGTTCTACAGTCAGTTTCTGGTCTTATTTTAACTGAAAATACTGGGCTCCTTCATTGCCTCTTTCCACAGATGTAGTTCATCCGATTCCTGTGTATTCTATCTGGCAAGGTCCATGTGTATGGCTGCTATTTACATTGTTGAAGAAAAGTATTTGCAATGAATAAGTTGTTGGTCCTAAAAATTCTATCATGCTATCTCCGGCATAATTTATATCACCAAGGCCACATTTTCCAATTACCGATGATTCTTATTTCCAATTTTTGCATTCCAGTCACCAGTAGCAATCAACACATCTTGACTGCATGTTTGATCAATTTCAGACTGCAGAAGTTGGTAAAATCTTCAATTTCTTTGCCTTTGGTGGTTGGTGGGTAAATTTGAATAGTAGTAGTATTAACTGGTCTTCCTTATAGGCGTATGGATACTATCTTATCACTGATAGCACTGTACTTCAGGATCGATCTTGAAACATTCTTTTTGACAATAAATGTGATGCCATTCCTCTTCAATCTGTCATTCATGGCATAGTAGACCCTATGATTTTCTGACTCAGCCAAACCAGTCCATTTCACCTCCTTAATGCCTAGGATATCAATCTTTATGAGTTCCGTTTCATTTTTGACAACTTCCAATTTTCCCAGATTCATAGCTCTGCACATTACACACTGCAATTATTAATGGGTGTTTGCAGCTGTTTCTTCCCATTTTGAGTGGTGCCACATCAGCAAATGAAGATCCCAAAAGCTTTACTCCATCCACGTCATTCAGATTGACTCTACTTTGAGGAGGCAGTGGTTCCCCAGATATTTTGAGTGCCTTCCAAAGTGAAGGGTTCATCTTCTAGCACTATACTGAACAATGTTTCATGGTCATTCATAAAGTTTTCCAATAATATATCAGACAATGTTTCACTACTATTTGTTAAGATTTTCACTGATCAATTTTTTCAGAAGTGGAGGCCCCATCCTTCTTCCCAGTCTGTCTTAGTCTGGAAGCTCTGCTGAAACCTGTCCACCATGGGTTATCATGCTGGTATTTAAAATACCAGTGACATAGCCTACAGCCTGACTCACAGCAACACGCAAGCCACGACAGTATGACAAACTGACAGATGAGTGGTGGAATATTGTATTAGACCATTATAAAAAGTCAAGAAAATTTCATACACAGAATGAAACATTCTTGTTTTAACTGAAAATATTGAGCTCCTCCATTGCCTCTTTCCACAGATGTGGATGGGAGGGAAAATCACTAACTAGAGAGTAGACATGCATTAACTTGGGTAAAGGGAGAGGCAATATACAATAATGGGGAGGTCAGCACAATAGGACGAAGGCATAGGAAGACACTGGGATAAGTACAAGACTTAAATGTAACAAAGGTAAATACTACTACATACACAACCCTGCAATAATAGTACTAACAAACAACAATCTACAAGTGGATACTTAGGTAGACATGCAAACTGAACAGGTGTGAGAAGGTGAACAGGACTACACCCATGAGTATATATATATTAGGTTTGGAAGAGGTTATTTCTACATATATATTTGTATGTGCTGTAATTATAACAACATATAAAGTAGAGCATACAGAGCACAAAGTTATGAAAACTCTTTTGCCATAACCAAACACCTTGAAGGAATGAGTCACTGGGCTTAGGGACTTAAGATCAAAGTCTCAGGGGACATCTAGGTCAACTGGCATAATACAGTCCATAAAGACACTGTTCTACATTCTATTGTAGTAGGAGCAACTCAGGTCTAAAAAGCTTGCAAGCGGCTATCTAAGATATTTTATTATAATAGTAATTATTGGTCTCTCCCCATCTGGATCTAAAAAGAGTGAAGAAAATAAAAAACTCAAGGAAAAAATTAATCCAAAGGATTAACATACCATGTGAACCTCAGCCTCCACTACCCTGAGATCAGACGAAATAGATGGTACCTGGCTACTACCACCAACTGCTCTGACTGGGACCAAAATAGAAGGTTCCAGACAGTATAGGAGAAAAACAGAACAAAACTCAAAACTAGGCTTACTGGTCTAATAGAGACTACTGGAACTCCCAAGACTATGACCCTTAGATACCCTTCAAACCTGGAACTGAACCCAACCCTGGGGGGCCCCCTTTTACCAAAAAAAAAGGTTTAAAATGGGGGAAAATTTAAAAAAAAAAAAAAAAAAAAAAAGGCCTATGTGTTATGTGAGGAACTTACTCCTCAGAACCATCAACCATATGTGACCAAAAGGGCAGTATGTACCCAGTAACAGCCCAGAAGACAGGAAGGAACAGAAAAGAAGGGAAATGGAAAGGGGGATACCAGAGAGGAAGTGAGAAGACTGATGTTACATTGAAGAAATTGAACTAATGTCACAAAACAAAATGTGTATAAATTGTTGACTGGAAAACTAATTTGCTCTGTAAACTTTCATCCAAACCACAATTAAAAAATAAATTTATTTTTTAAAAAAATCACTAAAATATACTGACTTGTATAAATCTGATCAACAAAGATTATCAACAACTGGGAGAAAATAAGGCAAATTTAGATGCTTACCTGCGAAGCAGTTAGTGTCTCCAGTTTATGAAGTCTCTGAAGGACATTCTGCATGTCTTCCTGCAATCTCATGAGCACTAGAGCAATCTGCTCATTGAGGCTGCCTCTTGACCCTCTGTCTGAGCCCCACCGTTCTCCATCACCTCCACTTCCCACTTGCCGACCTTTGGCTCCTTCGCTCAAATGTGGCATCCTATGCCCTGTTTACACAAAACAAAGTAAATTAGTTTTAAGTAATTTTATGAAGGTAAAAACAGTTTTACTCATTTCCCTCTCCCTGTCATTTCTTTGAGATCTTGAAATCTCAATCTCCAAAGTAGAGTATAAGCAATCAAGGAATATACAAAATATTATCTTCTGGATAAAAGAAGTAAATAGAAACATCTATTTACATTGATATATTTAAATTTCTTTATTGATAAGGTTTTAAGTGTAGAAACTATACTAGTACCTGACTAAGGAGTCTGGTGGTGTAGTGGGTGAGGCATTTGGCTGCTCACCAGGTCAGCGATTCAAACTCACCAGTTGCTCTATGGAAGGAAGATGGGGCAATCTACTTCCCTAAAGATTTACAACCTCAGAAATCCAATGGAGGTCGCTATGAGTTGGAATTGACTCAACGGTAGTGAGTATGATTTGTTATTTTTTTTAATAGAAAAGAATTTAATATTGTTTCTTTGCAGTATTAAAGGCTGCTAAATAGCATGTTGCCCTTTTTGGTCATTTTCTGTTTTATTACAGTATAAGTTTTTATTATGTATGCTTTCTGTATGCTCTCAAACCACATCTGATTCTGTAACGTTCTTAAAACACGTATGTGTAAGTCACTATTACGTATGATTCTATAATGCTTTTATACTGTTACAATGTTTCTATAATCCTTTTAAACATATGTGTATACCAAACTCAACCTCACCAGCACTGAGTCTACTTCAACTCACAGTGACCCCCTTTGGGATTCCAAGGTGGTAAATCTTTATGGGAGAAGATTGCCCAGTCTTCCTTCTGTGGAGTGGCTGGTGGGTTGGAATTGCCAAACTACCAGGTAGTAGTCAAATGCCTGAGACACTATGCCACCAGAGCTCCTTACATCTATGTATAAGTAACTTACAACGTGAAGTTCTAAATACAGAATATTCTGAACTTAGAACTAAAAACGTAAGCATTTCTGTAATGTTGTTTAACAATTAACTCTAAGTCATTAGAAAGCTGTCCTAACTTTGAGAATAGATAATAGAAGTATGTGAAGTAGATCATAAAAAACTTTCTGCAGCTGGTCTTTGTACATGTACTCTGTGAAAATGAAATGTAACATTACTCATATTTCTATAAATTAACAAAACATAAATAATGTCACTAAATATTTCTCTTCATTTTTAATTAACTAGCTAGGTCTTGAAAATTTACAAACAAGAACATTACTACTTCATGCCCTGTTGTTGTTGTTATGTGCCGTCAAGTCAGACCCGACTCATAGCGACCCCTCCTTGGGTTTCCCAGGCAGTAATTCAAATCTTTATAAATTAGCAAAACATAAATATGTCATACAACAATGCTGTTAACTGGCAATAAAACATCCAATTACAGTTGAACATTATAGCACACTTGATATAAACCCATGGATTTTTGCTCAGTACTGAAGATGACAGAATGAAAGGTTTCTCTGACTCTTTCTAAAGCCTGAGAAGCCTGCTGAGACACTGTTTACCACAACTAACCATGGACCCTAGCTCAAGAGGACCTCCCCCACTCAAAGGGTGGTCAAGTCTCCTCCCCAAGACCACTCATTAAAGGTAAACGCCTGAAGCCCAAAGACTTAGACTGATATTTAAACTAACATTGTAATTGTAAATTCAGATTCTCCCATGCTACATGAATGTCTTGAAGTCTTATTTGTATGCCATGCCTTACTACCTTGCAATAATCTAAACAAGTTTATGCATGACAAACCTGGGCGTTGCTTTATTTATTCTTAAGATAAAACCCTCCAGACATAGGTAGACAGGCTAAGTGATCAGGTGTGTTGTTGTTGTTGTTGTTGTTATGTGCCATCCAGTCGGACCTGACTCACAGCAACCCCTCCATGGGTTTCGAGGTAGTATCACTACAGAAGTAGATTGCCCAACCTTCCTTCTGAGGAGTGGCTGGTGGGTTTGAACCGCCAGCCTTCTGGTTAGTAGTCAAATGCCTTAGGCACTATGCCACCAGAACACGAAAGTGATCAGGTATAGGTAGGTGTTCTGGTTACCTAGTGCTAGTCTGACAGGAACATACCACAAATGGGATGGCTTAACAAACAGGAGTTTATTCTCTTGCAGTTTGGAGGCTTTAAGTCCAAGTTCAAAGTGCCAGGCTCCAGGGGCTGGGTGAAAACCTCTCAACCTTGGGGTCCAGCTCTGCCTTCTGCTCCTGGCCCACTGGAGCTAGAGGCTTTTCTTCACTCAGACAGCTGCTGGCTGCTGAGGCTGAGAAGCCCAAGGTTGCAAGTAAAAAGGCACAGTCCCGATGTTACCAAACCACACACACAGCAGGCCATTAACTTAAGTCCATTGTTAAGTCCCAAGGTCGGCAGAGCACAGCAGGCTGCTGAGCAATGACACGGCTACATGCAGGGTCCAAGCGTGACGTAGGCTAGAGACCATTCCCAAGGCTTCTCCTTATATACAGGAAGCAGACCACATCCCAAAGGCAGCTACTCAGCTGCTTGTGGTAGTTCCCACGATGGAGTTGACTGCCAGTCTCATCCTGGGGAATAGCTACCACCAGCTGCCCAGCCACTTAACCAGGCTCAGCAAAGCTGACACACAAACATAACCATCACAGTAGGTAATAAATATATTGCCCATATATGTAAGTTTGGCAGATGGTATTTCTACCTACATATTTGTATAGGCTAAAAGGCTCGCAAAATAGGATTGGGAAAGAGCTGCAACATCTGAGTAAACCCAGCCTTACTCATGGAAAAGAGAAAGCTTTTGAGACCTTCATTTGCTGATGTGGCACCACTCAAATTGAAGAGAAACAGCCACAG
>NW_006921622.1:18126049-18130123 GCF_000298275.1 Orycteropus afer afer | reverse complement strand
TGATGGGCTCGAGTATAGCAGGGATTGTGGGGCTGGTGCGGGATCGGGCAGTGTTTCGTTCTGCTGTGCATGGGGTCGCTATGAGTCGGAAATGACTCGACGGCACTTAACAACAACAACATTTGTATATGCCATAAGAATGTCCACATACGTAATAGAGCTAACAGGGCAGAGTTAATCATAGCTTCTTAAACTCTAGAAACTCACTGCCATCGAGTCAATTCCAACTCATAGTGACCCCCACTGGGTTTCCAAAGCTGTGAATCTTTACAGAAGTAGATTGCCCCATCTTGCTTCTGTGGAGCAGCTGATGGATTTGAACCACTGACCTTCTGGTTTGCAGCAAAATGCCTAATCCACTATGCCACCAGAGCTCCTTATAACTTCTTAGCCACAGCCTAAACTTTAAGGGAGTGAGTCACTGGGCCCTCAGGCACAGGATCATGATTGTGGGGAACATATACTTGACTGGCATAACATATTACACAAAAACATTGCTCTACATCTCACTTTTTTTTTTGGTGAGTAGCAAATGCGGTCTTAAAAGCTTGCAAGGGGACATCTAAGATGCAATTATTGGTCTCCTGCCATCTAAAGCAAAGGAGTGAAGAGAATCACAAACTCAAGGGAACAATTAGTCCAAGGGACTAGTAGACCATGCAAACTTTAGTCTACATGATCCTGAGACTAGAACTAGATGGTGCTGGCTACCACTGGGAAAGGGATCAAAACAGGCTATCCTGGATAGAATGAGAAAAAAAATGTGAAACAAATTTAAAATTAAAACAAAACAAAACCACCACCACCACCACCACAAAAAAACCAGGCTTGTAGTCTGATAGAAACTGGTGAAACCCCAGAAACTATATAGCCCCTAGTCACCCCTCGGACCTGAAACTGAATTCACTCCTATGGCTTCCAGCCAAACAACAGCCACGTCTACAAGGTGAGCATTTACACCAGACAGGTTCACTCCTTAGGACAATCAACCATGGGATATCAGAAGGGCAGCGTTTGTGCTCAGAGGACAGGAATGCTCAGAAAAGAAGGACACAGGGAAAAGGTAACCACAGGGAGGAAGTGGGAAGAAAGCTGTTACATTATGGGGAATGCAATCACTGTCATGAAACAAAATATGTATGAACTGTGTTAATGGAAAATCAATTTGCTCTGTAATCTTTCACACAAATAATAAAGAATAGAAAGATAAAACCCTCCAGGACAATCTATGAAGTATCTTTTAAATGTACTTTTCTTACTATAAATTTCATGCCACAAACCAAAATATTGAAATGTCAGTACTATTTTCTTACATAGCCATCCATTTTTTCCTATACATAGTATTTGTTGTTACTGTTGTGTGCTGTCAAGCTGATTTGCAACTAATAGTGACCATATGTGACTAAGTAAAACAACTCCATAGGGTTTTCTAGGCTGTAATTTACTGGAACAGATCACCAGATCTTTCTGCCACAGAGCTGCTGGGTGGGTTCAAACTGCCAACCTTTCAGTTAGCAGCCTAGCAGCCAGATGCTTAACCACTGCACCATAAGAGCTTACAAAATGACTCATATATAATTTTGTGTCCTTGTTTTAAAATCTACTATGAATATTTATCTGCATCATTCAGTTTTATTCCCAAAACAGATGAATGGCTACATAAATGACCTACTATGAGTCGGGGCCGACTCGATGGCAAATAACAACAACAACATGACCATAAGGTAAATTAATCAACCATTCTCTACTTTTCATATAGTTAGGATGGTTCCAAAATTTCTCTATTGCAAATAACACTGCAATGAATGTCTCGGTATATCAATTCTTGTCCAAATTTCTGCTAATTTCATTAGGACAAATTACAATAAAAGAACTCTAAACAGGAGCTCTGGTGCTATAGTGCCTAAAGCGTTTGACTGCAAACCAGAAGGCCAGCGGTTCAAACCCACCAGGCACTCACCCCTTGGCAGGAAGACTGGGCAATCTACTTCTGTAGAGATACCACCTCAGAAACCCAAGGAGGGGTCACTATGAGTCGAATCAACTCAATGGCAGTGAGAATTTTGAGCAGGTTCTTAAGGAGTGCTGTCAAGTTAGTTTTCAGAAAGGCCGAAGTATTTTTATATTGTAGTGTATAATAAGTGCCACCGTGTTACCCTACCAACCTTTGCAGAAAAAAGTCAAGAGTCCAGTTTGGACCTTAGCTCATTTCTGTATCCTTATGAGCTTGAGATATTTTGTGATGGCCTGTAAGTAGGTACTGATGACACAAAAGAATTACTCCTGCCTGTGCTCACTTTATTTTCACAATAAACAGCTTTCAAACCAATCTTCACAAAGAACAGGATCAATCAGACTATTCCCACATTATGGTAATCCTCTTCCTCCAGACACTTTATCCAATTGCCCAGTTTTATTTTATTCAGAGCACTTATCACTATTTGAAAACCATTCTATTTGTCGGCTCCCTTTTACTAGAATGTAATCACCAAGGAAGGAACATTTGTTTTCTTTACTACTGCATGGCTGACATCCAAAAAACCAGTTGCTGCTCAGTCCACTCTGACTCATAAAGACCCTAAAGGACACAGAACTGCCCCACAGGTTTCCAAGGCCATAATGTTTAAGAAACAGACTGACACATTTTTTTCTCACAGAGAGACTGGTGGGTTCGGACTGACGACCTTTTGGTTAGCAGCCAAGTGCACCGCCAGGACTCCTCAGAAAAGATCTGACAAGACCAGCTGTTCAATAATATTTGCTTAATGCAGAGGCAGGTTTGTTTGTTTTTTAAAACTAAATTTTATTTATTTTGTTGTATTTGTTGAGAATATACACAACAAAACATACATCAACTCAAGACACTGATCACATTCTTCAAGTTATGCAACCATGCTCATCTTCCTTTTCTGAATTGCTCCTTGTTCATTAACATAAACTCACTGCTCCCTCAGGTTCCTATCTAATCTTTTGAGTTGCTGTTGTCAGTATGATCCCATATAGAGTTATCAAGTGCACAAGACTCAAGGCAGACCTTTTTTACTAGTTAAACTTTTGTTTGATTTTAAGATGACTTTCAAGGAAACTTCTAGCAAGATGGCGGAATAGGCAGGCAACCTACACAGACCCTCGGGAACAAAAAATGTGAAACCGAATGAAACAGATACAGAAGATCATCCTGAAGGGAAGGATAAAGAAGTGGATTAAATGCTAACTAGTAGAAGAACCTAAATGAAAACAGCGAGCAAGCAGATGGAGCTGCAATTTGGCTTTCCTGACAGAATGGCCAGTTTGAATATTTAGAACACAACTAGTGTTCTAATGCAGGCAGAAACCTAAGAATTGGATGATTGCCAAGGACTGGATGGGCAACTGCACTGGTGGCTGATGACTAGAAAGGAAAACAGCAAATAAGGAGACAAACAGAGCTGCGGACTGTCAGCTGTCCTGAGGGTGCACCCATTTTGAATATTTCCAAGTAGCATGGCCATTTTGAATATTTGCTAGTGGCATTCCAATTCCGGGCAGCAACCTAAGAATAGGCTCCACTTGACAAAGATAGCACAGGCTACAACATTGGAGGCTAACGACTAGGAAGGTGCAGTATTTCCCTTCTTACTCTTGTACTCCACACCCTCTTGGTGAATGGAGGTGTGTGGTCATCCCACACTTCCACCTACCTTCTGGACTGGCAGGAATTCCATTCAGATCTGTGTATCCTGATAGGGCCTGGGTTTGTTTGTTTGTTTATTTTTAAATATTTCTTTTTTTCTCTTTCCTTTTTGTTTTTTTTCTCTTTTCCTTCCCTGGTTCTTGTATCTCCCTTTTCCCTTTACTTGGTTCCCTTCCTTTTTCTTTCTTTTCTTCTTTTGGTTCTTTCCAGCTCTTGTTTTTCTTTTTGTAGATTTCTCATTTTCTCTGTATTATTCTTTTTTTCTTACTCCCCCTTAAGATGTTGTGAGTTTTTGTTTTCTCTTTATCTTTCATTTGTCTTTCCTTTTATTTTGCTTTTCATTTATTGCTTTTTTTTTTTTTTTTTTTTGTTGCTGTTTGCTTATGCAATTTGTGTTTTTT
>NW_006921622.1:18122141-18123913 GCF_000298275.1 Orycteropus afer afer | reverse complement strand
CCACAAAGAAAAGCCTGAATCACCCTTGGCTGCTCTTCACAAACAGTTAACAGAGATCTAAATACAAGAAATTAAAGACAATTATATTTGGGTACCTTCAACAAACTGAGAGGCCAAGGAAACACTGACAAAAATTAAGGAAAACACAGACAAAAAACTTGAGCACAACTTAGGAAAACAATACCAGAACAAATTGACAAAATAAATGAAAAATTTAAAATGATACAAAAACAACAAATAGAGCTCCAGAAGGTTAATACCAAGACTTCCGAAATAGCTAACGCATTGAATGGGCAAAGGAGAACAATCGGATCACTGGAAGACAGAATTACTGAGAATGAAGACAAATATTTCAATACTACTTTTATAAAGGATCGATCATAAAAAAGATCACAACAAAATAAAGAAAGTCTAATATTCATGTCAGATACAATCAAAAGGCATAACTTACATTTGATCGGAATTCCAGAACAGGAAGACACAGATAAAACCACAGAGAAAATTGTCAAAGATTTGTTGGAAAGAATTTCCCTAATAAGATGAAAGACAAGACTATAGCTGTTCAAGAATTTCAAGGAAAATAAAAGGCTTCCAAATTGGTAAGGAAGAAGTAAAACTATCCTTATTTGTAGATGATATGATCCTGTACATAGAAAACAAGAGACTCAGTAAGGAAACTACTGGAACTAATTCAAAGATTCAACACAGCGGCAGGATACAAGATCAACATACAGATATTAGTGGTATTCCTCTAGGCCAACAAAAAGATCTCTAAGAAGGAAATAAGGAAATCAATACCATTTATAATAGCTACCAAAAAGATAAATACTTGGGAAAAAATCTCACCAGGGACACAAAAGACCCACACAAAGAAACTACAAAACACTCCTTCAAGAAACACAGGAGACAGTATTTCTACATACATATTTACCCGTGTTCTAAGAATGTCTATATAAATAGAAATAACAGGGGGCAAAGTTATGATAAATTCTTAGCCATAGCCAATCACCCTGAGGGAGTGAGTCACTGAGTCTGTGGGCTCGGGACCATAGTCATGGGGAACACCAATCTTAATTGTCATAACATATTAAACAAAAACATTATTCTACATCCAATTTTTGTAAGTAGTGACTAGGCTCTTAAAATCTTGCAAGAGGCCATCTACATGCAACAATAGGTCTCTCCACATCCATGGCAAAAAAGAATTAAGAAAACCAAAGATGTACTGAAACAACTAGTCCAAGGGACTAGTGAACCATGCGAACCTCACCCTACATGAGCATGAGACCAGAGGCACTAGATGGTGCCTGGTTACCACTGTCAACCACTCAGAAAGGGATCAGTGCAGGAGATCCTAAATAGAGTAGAACAATGGGGAACAAAACCCAAAATCACAAAAAAGACATTTACTGGTCTGGTAGAGCCCTTGTGAAACCTTCAACACTATGGTCCCTAGTTAAACTTCAGGTCTGGAACTGAACTCACTCCTGTGGCTTACAGCCAAACAATAGACAGGCATATATGATGAACATTTACATCTCACAGATACATTCCATAGAACAATCGAGATCAACTGTGGGAGAACAGAAGGGCAGTGTTTGTACAGGGAGATAGTTTGGGTGGCAGAAATGCATAGGAAAGAAGGACACAGGGAAGGAAGTGGGAAGAGAGCTGTTACATTGTGGGGAATTGCAGTCAACATCATGAAACAAAATATGTATGAACTGCTGTATGGAAAATAAATTTGCTGTGAACTTTCACCCAAATCAAAA
>NW_006921622.1:18112506-18122004 GCF_000298275.1 Orycteropus afer afer | reverse complement strand
AATCATCGTTAGGGAGTGAGTTGTTGAGCCTGTGGGCTCAGGACCATGATCATGGGGAACATCAAGCTTAATTGGCATAACATATTAAACAAAAACATTCTACATCCTACTTTGGTGAGTAGCAACTGGAGTCTTAAAAGCTTGCAAACAGCCATTTAGATGCAACAATGGGTCTCTCCACATTCAGAGTAAAGAAGAATGAAGAAAACCAAAGATGCACGGAAACAATTAGTCTAAGAACTAATGGACCATGCAAACCTCAGCCTCTATGACCATGAGACCAGAAAAACCAGACTGTGCCAGGCTATCACTGCCAACCACTCAGAAAGGGATCAGTGTAAGAAATCCTGGATAGAGTGGGAGAACAATCTGGAACAAAACCTAAAATCATACAAAAGACTGGGTTTACTGGTAAGACTCTCAAGACTATGGCCCCTAGTTACCCTTCAGGTCTGGAACTGAACTCACTCCCATGATTTCCAGCCAAACAACAGACAAGTAGATAGGGTAAACAGGTACATCAGGTAGATATAGTCCTTAGCACAATCAATCGTGGGAAATCGTGGGAAAACAAAGAGGCAATATTTGCACAGGGAGATAGCTCAGGGGACAGGAATACATAGGAAAGGACATAAGAAAAAGTTAACTATAAGGAGGTAAATATAGTGAGAGTAGAGCTGTTACACTGTGGGGAACTGCTGTCAATCTCATGAAAATAAAATGTGTATGAACTACTGTTCGGAAAATGACTTTGCTCTGTAAACTCTCACCCAAATCATAATTAAAAAGAAAAAAAGATGACTTGCAGGGAAGTTTTTGGTAAAGATCTAAGGATTATCTCAGGGCAATAGTTTCGGGATTAATCTACCTCTCTATGGCTTCAGGAAGTCTCAAATCCATAAAAATTTGAAATTCTGTCCTGCATTTTGCCGCTTTTGATCAGGATTCCTCTATGGAATCTTTGATCAAATGTTCAGTAATGGTATCTGAGCATCATCATTTCCTTCTAATGTCATAGAAAAGGAGGCAGTTGTTCACAGAGGTAAATCGCCACACATTCAATATCCCCCTTCTATTCCTGACCTCCTCTTTAATGTATAGACAGTTTTCCTATGAAAGTAATGAAGTTTAGCTCCAGGGTCTACCATGTGCACTAGCCCCATGACTGCTGGGAGTTGTAGACCATTACAGCTAGGGTGTGGAACTCGGGTTGGAAAGAGGAAGACTCTCATACCAACTTCTGACAAGCTGCATAAAGAAAGGGACCTGAGTCTACAAATACATTTATATGTTCTGTAAGAATTTCCAGGTGTATAGTGGAGCTGAAGAGGGACAAGGTTGTAGTCACTTCTTGATCACAGGCAGCTACCCAGAGGAACCAAGTAGTTGATCCTGTGGGCTCAGGACCATAGTCACAGGGGACATCACGCTTAATTGGCATAACATACTATACAAAACATTGTTCCACCTCCTACTTTTGCGAGTAGCGACTGCAATCTTCAAAGCTTGCAAGCAACCATCTAGATGCAATGATGGGTCTCTCTTCGTCCAGAGTAAAGAAGAAAGAAAAAAATAAAAAATTCATGGAAACAATTAGTCTTAGCAACTGGTACACCATGAGATCTTAAGTCTACGACTATGAAACCAGAAGAACTACATGATGCCCGGCTATCACTGTCAACCACTCAGAGAGGGATCTATGCAGGAGATCCTGAATAGAATGGGAGAACACTATGTAACAAAACTCAAAATCATTTGGAAAAAAAAGGAAGGGGGAGACCAGGTTTGCTGGTCTGATAGAGCCTAGTGGAACCACTGAGACTATGGTCCCTAGCTGCTTTTCAGGCCTGGAACTGAACCCACACCTGTGGCTTCCATCCAAACAAAAGACAGGCATATGAATCGAACATCTACCTAAGGTAGACACACTCCTTGGAGAGAACGATCATGGGAGAAAGAAGGGCTGTTATGCACAGAGACGGCTCGGGGGCAAGAGTGCACAGAGGGATGGACAAAGGAAGACAAAACTATCAGGAGGACTTGGGAGGGGAGCTGTTGCATTGGAGTAAAAGGAAGACATAACTATCAGGAGGACTTGGGAGGGGAGCTGTTGCATTGGAGTAAATTGTAGTCAATTTTATGAGACATGTATGTGAACTACTGTATGCAAAGTGAATTTGCTTTGTAAACTTCCACCCAAATCAAAATTAAAAAAAGAAAGAAAGAAAGGGATCTGAATCCAAAACTCTGGTAGTTTGCTATGGGTGGCCTTTCAAATTTTAAATAAGTATTTAGTTTCATAGTCTTAATTTTGTATTCTTTGTCTTAAAGAAAAGTATCTTCAAAGTTGCAGCTTTAGGTCCCTAGGAACTAGATCTAGATTTGCCATTCCTGAATAAATGAATGACCTGTATTTCTGCCACACTGATTTTCTTCTTTACTAGTTCTAATGCAAATATAAGTTCTATAAATAATATTACTTATGTTCCAATTTTTCCCTTACCAACGCAATTTCCTTTTTTTCAGGTAAGTTTGGTACCTTATCATCTCTGCTTTGATCTCTTATTTGTAAGAGTTTATATTCTTTTTCTTTGAATGAGAGTATTAGTTATCTAAAATGTTCTATTTTCTGGGATACGTGTTCTTCTGAAACAGATTATCCATCTTTTGTTTTCATACTCTACTCTTTCCCCATCTTTATTGTCTAGAATTTCTACATAGGTCCTAGGTTGTTTTTTTTTTAAGTTCTTTTAAAATGTATTTATTTATTATTGTGATTTGAGTGAAAATTTACAGAGCAAATTCACTTTCCATACAGTTCACATACACTTTGTCTCATGACATTGACTATAATTTACCACAATGCAACAGTTTCCCTCCCACTTCCTCCCAATAGTTACCTCTTCCCTGTGTGCATCCCTCTATGCACTCCTGCCCCTTGAGCTGTCTCCTGTGTATAAATAAGCGTCTTTCTCCCATGATTGTTTTTATAGCCAGGCACTACCTAGCTCTTCTGATCTCATAGTCATATAGGCTGAGGATCGCATGGTGTACCAGTTGCTAGGAGTAATTGTTTCCATGAATCTTTAGTTTTCTTCATTCTTCCTTAATCTGGACAAGGAGAGACCCATCATTGCATCTAGATGGCTGCTTGCAACCTTTTAAGATCCCAGTCGCTACTCGCCAAAGTAGGAGGTAGAACAATGTTTTGTCTAGTATGTTATGCCAATTGAGCCTGATGTCCCCTGTGACTATGGTTCTGAGCCCACAGGTTCAACTACTTGGTCCCTCTGGGTAGTTGGCTATGACAAATAAGTGACTATAACCTTGTCGCTTGACAGCTCTACTATACATCTGGGAATTCAGATCATATAAATACACTTATAGGACCACCGTCTGCCAACCCTATATATGGTCTTGGGTACACTCCCCACTTCATAGACATACCTAATAGTTCAGCCTGTCCACCCATCTATCCACCTGTATACCCATGTTTGCCTTCACTGACAACGCAGTACTCCATGTGCAAAAGGGTTCATCTTTGTTGTCTGTACCTCCCAAGTACCTCCCTACGTCTTCCTCTTCCTCAATGCCACCATGTTGATCACTCACATTTGGTACACTGCTCTTCTCTTCATCCAAATCAATAGTTATCTCTACCTATCTAACAGTGTTCCCTACCCGACCCTCCCACCCCTGGCAACCAACAAAGAAAATTAACTTTCATATCTAAACCTTTCCTTGACTTTTACGATAACGGACTAATACAATATTTGTCCTTCTGTGACTGACTTATTTCACTCAGCATAATGTCCTCCAAGTTCATCCATCTTATGCAGTGTTTTGCAGATTCTAGGTTATGCTTTAGGGTTGCATAGTATTCCATTGTGTGTATGTACCATAGTTTGGTTATCCATTCCTCAGTTGATGGGACACTTAGGTTGTTTCCATATTTTGGCTATTGTAAATAGTGCTGCAATAAACACGGATGTGCATATGTCTGTTCTTGTCATGGTTCTCACTTCTTTGATATGTATCTAGTAATGGAATGGCTGGGTCAAATGGGATTTCTAATTCTAACTTTTTAAGGAATCGCCATATTGCTCTGCACAGTGATTGTATCATTTTATAGTCCCACCAGCAGTGGATCAGAGTCCCAATCTCTCCACATCCTCACCAGCATTTGTTATTTTCTGTCTTGCTGAATTTTGCTACTAGTGCTGGAGCAATTTGGTATCTCATTGTTGTTTTGATTTGCATCCCTCTAATGGCTAGTGATCGTGAACATTTCTTCATGTTTGTTGGCCACCTGAATATCCTCCTCGGTGAAGTGTCTAAAAAATGGGGAGAAGACTTGAATAATTAGATTATTTGTCTTTTTGTTATTGACGTGTTGGATAAAGTCCCTTGTCAGATACGTCATTGCGAAATATTTTTTCCCAATCTGTAGGTTCTGTTTTGACTTTTTTGGAGAAGTCTTTGGAAGCACATAAAAATTTAATTTTGAGAATGTCCCATTCATCTAGTTTCTCTTCTGCTGTTTGTGTGTTTTGGGTTATACTAGATAGTCTATTTACACCATATATTAGGGCCCCTAAATTTGCCTCTAGTTTTTCCTTGAAGAACTCTATAGTTTTATGTTTCACATTTAAGTCTTTGATCCATCTGAAGTTAGTTTTTGTGTATAGTGTGAGGTACAGATCTTGTTTAATTTCTCTGCAAATGGATATCCAGTTTTGCCAGCACCATTAAGTAAACAAACATTCTCTTCCGCATTTAATGATTTCGGACCTTTGTCAAAGATCAGCTGACCACAGGTCGATGGATCTATTTCTGGGTTTTTAATTCTATTCCACAGGTCTACGTGTCTGTTATTGTAGCAATACCAGGCAGTTTTGACTACTGTGGCTGTACAGTAGGTTTAGAGATCCAGCAGTGTGAGACCTCCTACTTTGTTCTTCTTCTTCAACAGTGCTAGTTCTTTGCTTATCCAAGGTCTCTTTCCATACCATATAAAGTTAGTGATCGGTTTTTCCATATCCTTAAAAATGTTGATGGGCTCTGGATTGGGATTGCATTGAATGTATAGATTGCTTTCGGTAGAACTAACATTTACACGATGTTCAATCTTCCTATCCATGAGCATGGAATGTTCTTCCATTTATGTACATATCTTATGGTTTCTTAAAGTAGTTTTTTATAGTTTTCTTTGTAGAGGTCTTTTGTGTCCCCCAGGTTTGTTTTTACTATTTCAACTGTGACAGGGGCAGCTCTACCAATGCATGTAAATCTAGTGTGTTTCACACCACATTTATATTGGCCCTACTGGCATGTCCCCTGAGCTTAAAGGTTTGGCATTAATCTATCCTGTTATTACATTAGACTCTTCTTCTGACTGGGACTAGAAGAAAGGATTGAGGTAAAAGGGGAATGTTTTTCTAGTCTTCTATTCTTCTTCATAATTTTGTTAAATGTCCTGCACTAGAGGTTCTTCCCTAGTCAGCAGTGTATATGTTCAAATTACAGGTGACCTTGCATTTTAGATCTTTCTTCCACCATAAAGACCCATGGGAACATTTATCCCTGAGTAATTATCTCCCTTGCCTTCTCCACTTCTACCCTGTTCAGAATTGAGAGGGGAAGTTCAAGTGTGAAAACAGTTTCTTCTAGTATTGGCTTTGGTTATGCTTATCCACAGCAGAAGTAAAGGGCTTAAATTCAGTAAAGGGTATGAAATTCAGTGAGTTAGATCCTAGGTTATCTAATCCCCCACAGTTATTTTCTCTCTTCCTTTAAGCTTTTTTTAATAAGAGATGATTCATTCTATCAGATTTTTCCTCATTCTACAGTCTTCCTCTTGAACACGGTAGGTAAGAAGACAACAGCAAGCTTTGGAGTTATTTTGGCCACTTATCCAAAAGGCTTCAAGGAGAACACTGTGTCTTTTCCAGTGAGTTTCTATTCTTCCAGTCTGCTTCCTACAAACCTGACAGGATTTTTCAAAATTTTATTGATTCACCTTCCTCCTCATTGTTGCTCTCACAGAAGATGGGATAGAACTTCTTGTACATATCAAGAATAATGTTTCCAATTGTGCTGTCTCTCTGCCAGTACTTCGCAAAATTTATGGTACAAGGATGAGTTCCTTACCTAGTTTCAGGGCTGCTACACCACATAACTAGTATTGTCTTCTTCTTTACAGTCATTTAATTACGTTGAGGAGGGATGTTTTATGATCATGCACACATCTATCCTTCCCTGAAAGTCCCCAAAGCACCTTTTTGCTTACTGGTTATAGTGTGCTGTCAATACTTGATCATATACTACGTAAAGACACTGCTTTCGAGATGGATCTGAGTCATAGCGACCCCCCCCCCTTGGGTTTCTGAGGTGGTATCACTATGGAAGTAGATTGCCCAACCTTCCTTTTGAGGAGTGGCTGGTGGATTTGAACCACCAGACTTCTGGTTAGCAGTCAAATTCCTTAGGCACTACACTACCAGAGCTCCCATTAAAGGGATATTGTTATTGTTGTTGCTGTTATGTGCTGTCGAGTCGAACCCAAGTCATAGCAACCCCTCCTTGGGTTTCCGAGGCAGTATCACTACGGAAATAAATTGCCCCATCTTCTTTCCGAGGAGTGGCTGGTGGGTTTGTAGAGCCCCTTTATTCAAAATTCAACATGATTTATCAGAGAAGACTTCCTAAAACTGTTTTTAAGTTAAATTTTGGAGGAAAAGATAGATAATCATTAACAAGGAAGAGGCAAAAGACAATCTCAAATGATAGGAAAACTATGTAAAAACATGTAGAGATGGAATGAGCAAACAAGACATGGGGAGTGGAAAGATTTCCTTTGCTTTTTTGAGGTCAAAGCTAAATAGGGGAGTGTTGAAAAATGACAATAATAAAGTCTGCGAAAGGAAAGGACAGACAGGAATTAATTTTCACACAAAGTTGAGGAGTGTCAGCTTTCCAGGCAGATCAGATAAGGGGCAGTATGTTCCTCAGCACGATTATGTCTTTTAAAAAACAAGAGATTATCCTAATCACTTTTAAAATGGATTAGAATAGTGAGAAGAAAACAACCATACAAACTAAAGAGGCTCCTGAAGTCTGTGAAAAATGAAAATCATGACCTTGCTATCAAAATAGAGAAGAAGATATTATGGAGACAGATAAGCAGGTTTATATGCTGGACCAAATGTAAGAAGGGGAGACAATGGTTATAATAAATGAGAAATATAGTCCAAGGTTTCTTGCCTTAGTGGCTTAAGGGTAAAAATAACAACAACAAAAATATTAAAATCTAGAATTATCAGGTTGCAGTGGTGTATCTTTCTTTTTATAATACATAAAATTTGTTAACAACCAAATAGATCTACTGAATGAATTATGTTATTAAGGTTCTTATTATACTTATTTGTTTTTTGTCCTTATACTCTGATATAGACCAAGAGAAGTACATTGACATCTCCCAACTATTAATATGATCTTCTCTATTTCCACTGATATCTCCTGTAATTTCTGGATGTTGATGTTACATTCTTTATTGTTAAGATATTCATCATTTTTACATCTTTATTGTCTTAATTCTTCTTGCTCTGAAATTAATCTTCCCAATACCAAGATTTCCAACTTTACTTTTTTCAAAATGTATATTTGCCTGATATACCTTTGACTATCCTTTCATTTTTCACCTGAGTCACTTCTATATATATCTGATATACTACAGCATACAATGCTTTATAAACTAATATGAACACTATTTTCTTTAAATAGGTAAGTATAGTTTATTAACTTTTATTGCTATCAGAAATAAATTTGGTCTAAGGTCTTTTATATTATGCTTTCTGTTTTATGGGTTTTAAAAAATATCATACAAAGTGCTTTGTTTTCATAGCTTTTTTTAAAAAAAATATGCCATATGTTTTTTCTAATAAATGAAAAAGTTTTGTATTTTGTTTAAAGTTATTTTCAAAACCATAATCTCCTATAATACTATTCTTTTTTTTAGATATCTATTGTATCCCTACTGTGAATAGGTCTAAATTTATGTATGTCCTTTACTTTCACACTTAATCTATTTTCTGATCACACTATTATTCTTAATGTTTACCTTTGTACTGTTAAATGTTCTTATTATGTCTCTACTACTTGTCAGCTTTAAACAGTATGTTTTGATCTAAATGGGGAAATGTAAAACAAATAAAGCATTCAGATGTTTACTTTTACAGGGTGAAAAAAAACCCCAGCAGTATAGCTGGAGTAATTAGTGACTGTTTAAGGGAGTAACAGGACATAAATTTGGCAATCTCAAAAAAATTACATAAAAAAATATAGATCTGGAAATGTTTTCCTCTATTGCTTCAGAGAACATACTACCATATATTCCCTGTTGAATCAAAGGACAGAACGTGACATAAAGAAAAACTGTCGAATGTTATATGATTGTAATTTTTAACATTCTCTTTGAAAACTGATAGGCCTAGTACTTCCCTGTCTAGAATAGCCCCTTTCACTAGGTAGTTTATAAAGATAGTCAGAGAGAACAACAACAAAAAGTAATACACACCTCTACCTCTTCTGACATTAGAGAATTCCTCATTTTCTCCACCCCGTTTCTCATGGTGTGGTGCTCCACTATTGCTTCTGCCATCTTCTCCTCCATGCTTTACTTCACCTTTTCCTTCAACTGCTACCACCTGCATATCTCCAATGCTGCCATTTGCAGAAGATACTTGACCATCTTCAGGAAAACCAGAATCTTCCAAGGGTTGATTGGGATCACCACTCAAGTAGTATCTAAATGGTCCAATGTTTGACGAAAAGTTGTCTGAAGACTACAAATTTAAAACAACACTTAGTTAAGAGCCATAAAAATAATACAAAGTATTCATGTTAAAAGAAGAAATACTGTTTTTCTAAAATCTTTTCTCATGTTATTATAGGAGATTTTTTTTTTTCCCCTGAAAAAGTTTCTCCATATTCTGCTTCCTATATTCAGGGAAGAAATGGAATAGGAATGATGTATCCATGTGTTAAAAATTAAAAAATTTGGTAACAGTTTTCACTGAGTTAGTCATACATACAAGAAACATTTATATATTGCTCTTAACCTAGTTACTATGTTAACACTCTAGGGATACTATGAATAAAGATAAAATCCTGGTCTGGAAGAATATACAGTCTTAGTAAGGAACTCAGATAACTGAGATTATTACAATGTAGTTTGATAAGTGTTATGAAAAAGATCTGCAAAGGCTATTTACAATAGCCAAAACATGGAAACAACCTAGATGTCCATCAACTGAGGAATGGATAACTAGACTATGGTACTTACACACAATGGAATACTATGCAACACTAAAGAATAATGTAGAATCTGCAAAACACTGCATAACCTGGATGAACTTGGAGGACATTATGCTGAGTGAAATAAGTCAATCACAAAAGGACAAATATTGTATTAGTCCGTTATTGTAAAAGTTAAGGAAA
>NW_006921622.1:18097736-18110299 GCF_000298275.1 Orycteropus afer afer | reverse complement strand
GTATGGAGGGATGGTCACTGGGGAGAGGTAACTATGGAGAGGAAGCGGGCGCAGAGCTGTTGCATTATGGTAAACTGTGGTCAATGACATGAGAGAAAGTATATGTGAACTGCTGTATGGAAAGTGAATTTGCTCTGTAAATCTTCACCCTCATCACAATAAAATTAAAAAAAAAAAAAACACTACAGAAATCTTAAAAATAAACTTCCCACGTTCACACAGTTGTTAAAATGATGATCTATTATAGATCATCTGTCATGGATGAAGAAGTTGAGAGTAACATTATTTAGGACTGACAGTACATTAAAAATTAAAACCAAACTCACTGCCATCGAGTCAATTCTAACTCACACTGACCCTATAAGACAGAGCAGAATCGTCCCATAAGGTTTCCAAGGCTATAAATCTTTACGGAAGCAACCTGCCTCATCTCACTTCCTAGGAGCAGCTGGTGGGTTCAAACTGCTAACTTTTTTGTTAGCAGCTGCAAGCTTTAGCCACTGTGCTACCAGAGCTCCTAGATTAAAAATTAGGTTAGGTAATAATGAAACAAGGCTTTAAGATAGCTTATGTTTGGAGATAAAATAAATAAGGACTCCTTAGAACAGGTAATACTGGAAGTCATAAAGAAATAGAGCAAGAAAGAGTATGTAATGGAATGATAAACGAGCTACATGACAGTAATGATGATGATGCAATTGTACACATAACATAATTAAACATTCTGATGGAAAGGAAAAAAGTAAAGAAAACTATCACATATGGCAGTATTAGGGGAAAAAAGTAACAAGGAAAAAGAAGTGTCCCACAGAAAGTCACAAAGCTCATTTTTAAATGTTTAATTATGGAAAACTTCAAACATATACAAAAGTAGAGTACTAATCACCTAGTTCAACAGTTATCACTTCAGGGCCTTCTTACTTCACCTATTATCCCTGTCCCCAAACCAAAAACCAAACCAACTGCCATCGATTCTATTCCAACTGAAAGCAACCCCCTCTTTGGGCTTCCAAGGCCAAATCTTTACCAAAGTAGATTGCCCCATCTTCCTTCCATGGAGTGGATGGTGGGTGTGAACCACCAACCTTCTTTTTAGCGGTCAAAATGCCTTAGGCACTATAACACCAGAGTTCTTTATTTATCCCTGTCCCCAGCACCAATGAATTATTCTGAAGCAAATCCAATGATCATATCACAAGGCTATTTTTAAACATTTTATTGCAACAAAATAAATATATACGAAAGATTTAAAAAATAGTTCTTGCTTGTGATGTATGTGTAGGTGGGATGGGAGAGGCAGTGTGTTTAACTGACAAATTCAAGAGGCTATTAAAAACCAAAAAAAAAAAAAACTTACTACCATCGAGTCGGATCTGACTCTTAGCGACCCCTCCTCGGGTTTCCAAGGTGGTATCACTAAGGATGGTAGATTGGCCAATCTTCCTTTTGAGGAGTGGCTGGTGGGTTTGAACAGCCAGCCTTCTGGTTAGCAGTCAAATGCCTGAGGCACTGTGTCACCAGAGCTCCCAAGAAGCTATTATGGACTTCTAAAACTACTTTTATAAGGGGAAATCAATGAGAAAAGGAAAATGCTCAAATTACAGCAGATGAAATATAAATTTGTTACTGAAACCAAAAGCTCACTGCCAGCGAGTTGATTCCCACTCACAGCAAGCCCCAGAGGGTTTTTTTTTGTTTGTTTGTTTTTTTAATTGTGATTTGGGTGAAAGTTTACAGAGTAAATTCATTTTCCATATAGCAGTTCACACACGGGTTGTCTCATGACATTGACTACAATTTACCCCAATGCAACAGCTCTCCTCCCATTTCCTCCCAATAGTTACCTATTGCCTGTGTCCATCCCTCCATGCACTGCTGCCCTCTGAACTGTCTCCCTATGCATAAACAGCCTTTCTTTCTTCCATGATTATTCTCTCCAAGGAATGTATCTACCTCAGACACATGTTCAACTCTTATGTCTATCTTTGGTTTGGCTGGAAGCCACAGGTGTGGCTTCGATTCTGAGGTGGTAAATCTTTATGGAAGTAGATTGTCCCATAATGGCCTGCAAAAAAGACCTGAAAAGCACCTTGCTTCTCAGGGACTCCAAAATTGAAAACAGAAGATTATTTGCATATATTTTAAAAAGAACTTACCTGGCAAATTAATGGAAGGCAGCCTATAATTAATCTAGAGCTGGTGGTAGTGGTGATTAGGAGGGACTGTATCTTATCTGGAAAGATTTCCTTCAAGATAAGTTAGGGTTTAAAGGATATGCAGGAGTTAACTCAGTGAATGAGGAGGAAGTACACTGCAGGCACAATAAATGCAAGATTCTGGGGCAGGAGGAGGGAAAGGGGAGGAACCTGACATTAGAGGAACAGAGTGAAGGCCAGGGAGGGTGATGAACAAAGAACAAAGAGAAAAATGGTGTCAAAAGAGATCAGAGAGGAAAACAAAGGAAGTTTTCAAAGGGTACTAAGTTTGTATCAAAAAGATTTAAGAGCCAAGTTGAATAGGCTTCTACAGGCTAAAGATGGCACAATTCAAGCAGTAAGGATAACTATTGGAACAGACTGAAGCAAATGAAATCAATTTAATCCACAGCTTCATAATGATTTCCCTAAAATATTCACCAGTCCCGAACTGAACGACAAAAAACTAACTCATTATTTTGAAAACAGATAAAAAAAGGAAAAGAATTTCACACACACACACACACACACACAGAGGCCTAAAAGGTGATTAGGAGGCATATCAGGTGGAGTCCTATGAAGGATTGTAGTCTATTAATTAACTGATTAATAGAGAAAATAGGAGTAAACCTAAGAGTTTAGTAGCCAGCTATTTACTGAGATTAATTCCTATCCAGTCCTTTCTCATCAACTTTCTCTTAATAAACTTTTTTAAAAAGAGAAAATAAAAGGGGATCTGGGCTTTCATCATTTTTCATTAATTTCAGCTCATTCTCAGTTTAGCCTTCTTATCACTATTCTTCCCATCTATGCCACTCACTTGTCTCTGATCTTACTTAAAAAATATTTTATTCATGTGTTTTTAAAATCTGAGAAAACAAAGAGGTAGATTCAACTGCACTATGAAAAGGAAACTGGAAGACAGACACACAAAGTTTAAATCTTTCTTTTGGTAAAGCAAAAGATAAATAATTTTTTATAAGACACATTTAAACTGTGTAGGAATGGGGGAAATGTAGAAACACTACACATAAATACAGCTATCAAAGCTACCCTAGTCATGCATCAGAAAAAAGTGTCAAAAAGAAAAATAATCAGGTATTTTTAAATGTCAGCTTCTAATACTGAATCATAAATGAAATTTAAAAATCATTTCTACTCAAACTTTCAGTCCAATGCAATAAAATCATCCCATTTTTTTGAAGGTTAATTTTTTCAACATGGAAACTAGTTTAAAGAATTTAACATCTCCCTCCCAATACCCTATCTCCTAGAAAATTTATAAATATAAACAAAAATATACTATATTAAATTATTATTAAAATTTCTTTGAATAGGCAGGATTTTATTTTTTAAATAATTAAAAAATGAGTAGTTAAACCTTTTAGAGGTATGTTTTCAAAGTGGTGAATAGCATATAAATCTCCTGTTAATAGAGGTGTGCATTAAATTCGGATATACCACTTTGAAAACTTACCAATTAAAAAATATAATTTTTTACCTCTTCTTGTCCAAACTGCTCCATAGAATCACAGTAAACTTCACTGTCTGAATCACTGGTCAAATGCTGAATTCCAGCAACATCTTCAATGTGATCATCATTTATATCTAAATATAATTAAAAAGAATAATAATATCCTAATAGAAGTATCATTTATTCCATTTTCAAAATTCATCAGCTCTAAAATATTTTCATATTGGGACAACTATTATTTATACTAAGTCATGATTTTAAAAATTTACCAATACTATAAATTTAGTTGGTAATTTTTTTTTTAATATTACAAATTATTTTATTATTGAATTTTATCATGGAAGATACCACTAAGGTCAAAACTTATAAAACCTAAAACCCTTATACAAGAAAACAGACTATCAGCTAGGAAGCCTACATTTGGGATGTCAGCGTAAAAATTTGGTGGTTAAATTAAGAAATGATATTCTTGACTGAAGTACAGGAGAGGCTTCATATCATCAGAGGTTTAGGTTAAAAGAAGCATCAGTGCTAAGAGCAGAAATTTCAAAGATTTTATTTTAAAACGTCATATAATAACACAATTAAAAATGTCTTAATAAAAACATAATAACCCTGACCTTAATTCACTGTCTTTCAAAGCTATAAGCCTCTTATGTTAATAAATCCTAACATATTACTAGGTAAGTGTCTTTTATCCTAACTTGCTCCTACATATCCTAAAACTCACTAAAAGAATACTTTATTCGTAAGTAAAACGCTGACGAAAGAATGATTAAGGGACAGTACCTTCGTGAATGCAGACAGTAGTTTTTCCAGTTTGTTCCAAGTTTTGCTCTGCAGGTTTTACTTCTTCAGTGCTTTTGCCATTCAGGGAAAAACTAGCATGAATGTCATTCTGTATATCCTGAACAAAGCTGCCTTTATCATAGCCATTAGTGACAACAATTTCCAAATTGTTAAGGTCTGTTGATTTCTTCATCATTTTCTTATCTTTTATGAGAAAACAGAAGGATACATAAAAGTCACAAGCGGTCAACTTCTATATCTTTTGCAACTCCTGTATTTCCTAACATCCATGGGTCATTTCCCTAAGCTACCAAAATCCCTTTGCAAGGTTTCATACTAAGATCAGAGAGACAGGGTACTTATCATTAATCTTTTGCTACAATTTCATTGACTTCAAAACTGCTTCAGTTCCCTGTGAATCTTCTAGAACCTTCTAAGAGATAATCTCTGTGATAGCTAGAGTTGTGTGTCAATTTGGCTGAACCACAATTCCATGTGGCTTAAGCAATTGTGATGTGGGTTGTTCCAATGACGGGATAAGATGTATGTGTTTTGAGCAGCCAATCTGTCGAAATGGAGTTTTCCTAGGGGTGTGGCCTGCTTCCAATATATTTATGGATATCGTGGGAAAAGAGACACTCTTCTGTGGATTGGGATTCTGTTCTGCTGCCTACAACTGTCCATGAGTGAACAATCCATCATTCAGCCTGGAGATCTTGGATTTGTCATTCATTTGAGTCAAAAGCCAGTATACTGCCTGCCAACCTTGAGTTCTTTCAGCCCCTGGGAGCTGCATGAGTCGGGAAAAGCCTCCAGCTTGATGTTTGATCCAAGAATCTGGGACTTGCTGGCTTCTGTAAGTGTGTGAGTCATTTTCCTAAGATAAATTTCTCTTTCTCTATATATATAAGCTTTATTGGTTTTGTTTCTCTAGAGAACCCAGTCTAAAACATTTGCTACTGGGAGTGGTTCTAGAGAGACAAAATCATAAGGATGGGTTTCCTAAATTGGTTCTCCAATTTGATTCATCGTAAAGGCACTGGTGACCCTGCCTCCATTAGTAAAGAGGGCCCTGCTAATCTGTGGCGTGAGGTGGCAACATTAATATGCAAAATAGCACTACCAACGGATCAAATACTTTTGAGAAGTGAGGCCCGGGGTGTTCACATATTTGATACTTTTCTGCAAATCTGTCAGCCTGGGGAGTATAAGGAAACTGGTTTGTTGGTCCTTACACTAGACAAAATGGTGAAAGAGTGTCAGGGCTACGGAGTCACAGCTTAAGCACCCCATCAAAGACCTCAATGATTCCAACTGTGTTCTGAAAGAAAGCCTTATTTCTTCTAGTAACAGAACTGATATTGCTGAAAACCAAACCCAGCGTCTTATCGTAAGAGTGGATGAATTACAACGCTAATTAAATTACCAACCCAGAATAGTGTCTGAACTTAAAATGAGAGCATTGATTGGAAAAAAATGGGATCCTGCAACCTAGAATGGGGACATCAGGGCAGAGAGTCAGGAAGATGGGGATATGAAGCCTGTAAACTCTGTTGAATCCCTGCCATCTGAAGGGATTATTGTAAAACCATTATCCACTCCATCTCAGTTTGAAGGGATTAACCCAACTGTTCCTGTAGGGTCACTGCCTGAGGCAGAGGCCATGGAATACATTGCTCAATATTCTCAGGAACTACCTCGGCCACCCACTGTTGCTGCTAGACCTATAACTAAAGTTAACTCCAAGCGAGCCCCAAAAAGTAAAATACAAAGTGTGACTGAGGTGGTGGTATGCTATACCCAAAAAGACCTACTTGATTTTGCTAACATGTACAGACAGAAACCTAGAGAATAAGTATGGGAATGGCTACTGAGGGTGGGGGATAATGGTGCAAGGAATGTCAGTCTGAGTTTACTAATTTAGGCTCGCTAAGTACGAATTCTACCTTCAGTGTTTCAGCTCAAGAGGTTAGGAAAGGATCTAATAGTATATTCGGTTGGCTGACTGAAGCATGGATTATGCAGTGGCTTGCCTTAAGTCAAGTTGAAGTACCAGATCTGCCTTGGTATAATGTAGAAGAAGGTATCCACAGGCTTAGGGAAATTGGCCTGTTAGAATGGATTTGTCAGATTAGACACCTAGAGCCAGAAAGGGAGAGTCCAGAAGACACGCCTTTCACCAGTATGGTGAGGAATAAATTTGTGAAGGGAGCTCCAGCATCCCTGAAGACTGCTGTGATTGCTATTTTATGTAAGCTGGATTTGACAGTGGGAACTGCCCTAATTGAACTAAGATACTTAACCACAATGGGGCTGATTGGACCCCATGGTAGTAGGGGCCAAGTGGCAGCAGTTAAGTGACAAAGGCAAGGTGGGTGTGGTTACCATAATGGACAGCACAGTTGGAAAAGTAATCAGAATAGTCTGACTCGTGTGGAATTTTGGCATTGGCTACTTGCGCATGGTGTTCCTAGTAGTGAAATACATGGCAAACCTACTAAATATTTACTTGATCTGTATACACAGAAGAATTCTAGGTCACATGAACAGCAGCCTAGACTGAATCGCCAGAATACAGTCACAGCCTCTCAATCGATTCCCACACTTGCATCAGTTTACAGACCCACAACTCCTTGAATGAGGAGGAGGCCAGGTCCCCTTGAGGAAGGACCACATTACATTGCAAAAATTTATAATCTTCAAGCCTTCCCCAAAGGGATCTGAGGCCTTTTATGAGTGACTGCTCATTGAGGAAAAGGAAATATTGACTTTTCGGGGATTACTGGACACTGGCTCTGAACTGACACTAATACCAGGAGACCCAAAGCATCATTGTGGCCCACCAGTCGGGGGGGGGAGGGGCATATGGAGGTCAAGTTATTGATGGAGTCTCAGGTCAGGTGCCTCTCACAGTGGGTCCAGTGGGTCCCCAAATCCATCCTGTAGTGATTCTCCCAGTTCCAGAATGCATAATTGGAATAGATATACTGAGCAATTGGCAGAAATCCCACACTGGGTCCCTGACGTGGAGTAAGGGCTATTATGGTAGAAAAAGCCAAGTGGAAGCCATTAGAACTGCCTCTACCTACAAAAATAGTAAACCAAAAGCAATACTGCATCCCTGGAGGGGTTGCAGAGATTACTACCACCATCAAGGACTTGAAGGATACAGGGGTGGTGATTCCCACTACATCCCCATTTAATTCGCCTATTTGGCCTGTGCAAAAAACAGATGGATCTTGGAGAATGACAGTAGATTATCATAAACTTAATCAGGTGGTGACTCAATTGCAGCTGCTGTTCCTGATATGGTTTCACTGCTTGAGCAAATTAGTACATCTCCTGATACTTGGTATGCAGCTATTATCTGGCCAATGCCTTTTTCTTGATACCAATTTCAAAGGACCATAAGAAGCAGTTTGCCCTCAGCTGGCAAGGCTAACAGTATACTTTCACAGTGCTTCCTCAGGGGTATATTAACTCCCCAGCACTATGTCATAATTTAGTCCACAGGAATCTTGGTCGCCTTTCCCTTCCACAAGACATCACACTGGTCCATTATATAGATGACACTATGCTGATTGGACCTAGTAAGGAAGAAGTATCGATGACTCTAGACTAATTGATGAGACACATGCGTGCTAGGGGTTGGGAAATTAACCCAATAAAAATTCAGGCACCTCAGTGAAATTTCTAGGGGTCCAATGGTGTGGGGCATGTCAAGATATTCCCATCATAGTGAAGGGTAAGTTATTGTATCTGGCTTCCCCCACAACTAAAATGAGGCACAATGTCTGGTGGGTCTCTTTGGATTTTGGAGGCAACATATTCCTCGTGTGGGTGTGTTGCTGCAGGCTATTTATCAAGTGATTCTCAAAGCTGCTAGTTTTGAGTGGGGCCCAAAAAAACAGAAGGCTCTGCAGCAGGTTCAGATTGCTGTGCAGGCTGCTTTGCCACTTGGGCCATATGATCCAGCTGATCCAATGGTGCTTGAAGTGTCTGTAGTAGATAGAGATGCTCTCTGGAGTCTTTGGCAGGCCCCTATTAGTGAATTACAATGCAGCCCCTTGCGATTATGGAGCAAAGCCCTGCCATCCTCTGCAGATAACTACTCTCCTTTTGAGAAATAGCTTTTAGCTTGTTATTGGGCTTTAGTAGAGACTGAACGCCTAACCATGGGCCACCAAGTCACTGTGTGGCCTGAGCTACCCATTGTGAACTGGGTGTTGTCTGACCCACAGACTCATAAAGTTGGACATGCACAGCAGCATTCCATAATTAAATGGAAGTGGCATGTAAGAGATCGGGCTTGAGCAGGACCCGAAGGCACAAGGAAGTTACATAAGGAAGTGGCCCAAATACCCATGGTCTCCACTCCAGTCATATTATCTTCCCTGTCAGACTGCACTTATGGCCTGATGGGGAGTTCCTTATGATCAGCTGACTGAGTAAGTGAAAATTTGTGCCTGGTTTACAGATGGTGTTGCATGATATGCAGGCACCACTTGAAAGTGGACAGCAGCAACAATGCAGCCCCTTTTTGGGACTTCCTTCAAGGACAGTGGTGAAGGAAAATCCTCCCAATGGGCAGAACTTCAGGCCATGCATATGGTTGTTCACTTTGCATGGAATAAGAAATGGCAAGATGTGTGATTATATACGGATTCACAGGCTGTGCCTAATGGCTTGGTTGGATGGTCTGGGACTTGGAAGGAGCATGACTGGAAAATTAGTAACAAGGATATACAGGGAACAGGTATGTGGATAGATAGCTCTGAATGGGCCAAAGAAGTAAAGATATTTGTGCCTCATGTGAACGCCCACCAAAAGGTGACCTCAGCAGAGGAGGACTTTAAGGATCAGGTGGACAGGATGACATGCTCAGTGGAAACCAGCCATCCATTTTCAATGGGCTCATGAACAAAGTGGCCATGGTGGCAGGGATGAAGGTTATGCATGGGCTCAGCAACATGGACTCCCACTTACCAAGGATGATGTGGCTACTGCCACTACTGAGTGCCCAATCTGCCAGCAGCAAAGACCAACATTGAGTCTGCGATATGGAACCATTCCTCAGGGTTATCAGCCGGCAACATGTTGGCAGGTTGATTGCATTGGACCACTTCCATCATGGAAAGGACAGAGTTTTGTTCTTACTGGAATAGATACTTATTCTGGATATGAATTCGCCTTCTCTGCATGTGATGCTTCTGCCAAAACTATCATCCATGGACTGACAGAATGCCTTATCCACTGTCATGGCATCCCACACAGCATTGCTTCAGATCAAGGGACTCACTTCACAGAAAATGAAGTGTGGCAATGAGCCTGTGCTCATGGAATTCACTGGTCTTACCATGTTCCCCATCATCCTGAAGCAAATGGCTTGATAGAACGATAGAATGGCCTCCGGAAAACACAATTATAGCGCCAGCTAGGTGGCAATACCTTGAAGAGTTAGGGAAATGCTCTCCAGAAGGCTGTATATGCTCCAAATCAGTGTCTAATCTATGGTCCTGTTTCTCCAATAGCCAGGATTCACAGGTCCAGGAACCAAGGGGTGGAAACGGGAGTGGTACCACTCACAATTACCCCTGGTGACCCATTCAAAAAATTTTTGCTTCCTGTCCCTGCTACCCTATGCTCTGTGGGTCTGGAGATGTTACTCCCAAAGGGAGGAATACTCCCACCTGGAGATACAATACTGATTGCATTGAACTGGGCGTTAAGAATGCCAGCCAGCCATTTTGGCTTCCTCATGCCTCTGGATCAACAAAGAATGGCATTACTGTACTATCTGGTGTGAGAGATCCCGATTACCAAAGGGAAATTGGATTGACATTACATAATGGAGGTAAAGAAGAATATGTCTGGCATACAGGAGATTCTTTAGGACGTCTCTTAGTATTACCATGCCCTGTGATTGAAGTCAATGGAAAATTACAGCAACCTAACTCTGATATGACTACTAATGGCCCAGACCCTTCAAGAATGAAAGTTTGGGTTATCCCACCAGGCAAAGAACCACAATCAGCTGAGGTGCTTGCTGAGGGCAAGGGAAATATAGAATGGGTGTTGGAAGAAGGTAGTTCTGAATATCAGCTACGACCACGTGACCAGTTGCAGAAACGAGGACTGTGATTGTTATATTTGTTCATTGTATATGTGTATCACATATTTTTGTTCCTTCTGTTATGAACCGTGAAATGTAAATAAGGTTAATGCATTTCAGTTGTGCGTGTATTAGAGAGTATCAGGTGCAAATATGACATTATAATTGTCCTTATTTAGAGATTATATATGATTAAGAAGATGTGTACAACTGCCAAGGTCTTTAAACTGTCTCAAAACGTAAAAAACCAAACCCTTGCCATCAAGTCAATTCCAACTCATAGTGATCCTATAGGACAGAGTAGAACTGCACCATAATGGTTCCAAGGCTATAAACCTTTATGGAAACAGACCGCCTTGTCTTTCTGCCATGAAATGGCTTGTGTGTTTAACTGCAATCTTTGGTTAGCAGGTGAATGCCTTAACCAGTGAGCCACCACAGTTCCTTAAACCCACTGCTACTGAGTCAATTCTAACTCATAGTGACCCTTTCTGGACAGAATAGGATTGCCTCTATAGAGTTTCCAAGGCTGCAAATCTTTATGGAAACAGACTGCTTCATCTTTCTTCCATGGAACAGCTGGCCATGGTTTGAACTATTGGCCTGGTTAGCAGCCAAATGCTTTAATCACTAAGACACCAGAGCTCCTCAAACTTTTCCAAGCACAGGCAAACTTTTCTACAAGACCTATCAGTGCAAATGGACAAAACCAACAAGATCCCTCAAAGAAAGTATCATTCATCATTCCATACCGTAAACTGAAGGCAAAACTAAGTTTTATGGTTTGCTTTCATGTTTTTCTGCCTCCTCTTTCTAAAATAGTCTTTTCATTTATCATTGGTACTGTTAATAATAATACCTGTAGCAGTACCCCATGGTTCTACTCTTCCCTCTTCATTAAACTCTGCCTGCATTCTATCCTGTTTTCCATTCTATTTCTCATAAGCAATTGAGAGTTTAACTTGTCTGCCCTCTTTGGGAGCACATGCATATTCATAATGATATGCTAATAAATTCCTGGAGTCCCTGGGTGGTACAAACAAACTCAGCTGCTAACTGAAAGGCAATTTGAGTCCATTAAGAGGAGCCCTTGCCACTGAAAACCCAAGAAGCACAGTTCTACACTTACACACAAGAGGCTGCCATGAGTCAGCATCAATTTGATGACAACTGGTTACTAAATTTTTAATGCAGAATCTCAAGCACTACATGTGCGGTAGTAGCCTATTCTTGTCAGCTTTCAATTCACACCTATTCCATCTGTGCCTTGTAAGACTGGCTGTCTCTGTATTCTGTAGTAGGTAGGGTCTTTTGGTTCACAGCAAATCTGGTTATAGGGTTAACAGTTCACATCTCATCACATGCATTAATCTCATACAATCCCAAAACACCCTAAACTCTCCCATATCCTTTATCTTAATGTGAAATTACCAGGCCATCATCCAAACATTACCATTATCAGTTTGTTCTGCTCTTTTCACTTCTTCTTGGGCCTCTTCTTCCTCTGACTCAGCTCCACTATCACTGCTTTCAGCTTTACCATTCACAGTTTTGGCATTTGAAGTAGTCAGAACATTACCAAGATCTAAAATATAAAATGGTTACTTAATCTCTAATACAGTAATATATGTAATAATGCTGTAATTTAAAAACAATGCTACAAACTTATAAATAAGTAATAAAATCCCTTAGAAGTATACTAAAAAATTAAGTCTGACACATAATAATGCATTTTACTTATAAATATACATGTTACATAAGTACATAAGTTCCTTAAATTATTGCTTTGCAGTGAAAATGATACAGCTAACTTCAATCCTTTTGGAATGAGGCAGAGGATACATTATTTTAAAAGCAGCATCAATCAAAATCGTAAAGTTAAGAAATGAATGATCCAGAATTCCCAGGTGTATAGTAGAGCTGACAAGGGGCAAAGTTATGGTCATTGCTTGGTCACAGCCAGCTACCCAGAGGGACCGAGTAGTTGATCCTG
>NW_006921622.1:18089296-18097078 GCF_000298275.1 Orycteropus afer afer | reverse complement strand
ATTTTGGCCAATGACATGAGACAAAGTATATGTGAACTGCTGTATGAAAAGTGAATTTACTCTGTAAATCTTCACCCAAATCAAAATAAAATTTAAAAAAAAAAAATGAATGATCCTCTGCATAAATGGTAAATAAAGAGACAGCTGCTACATGCTTCCATGCTGAAAACATAAATAGTATTTTTGGTCTCAATAATATCACTAACAACAAATTGTTTTGCACTACATTTAACAATTGTTTATCTCTTTATCTTTAGGGCTTCTTTGAGTCCACTCACTTACACAACTTACTTATTATATTTTCCTGACCTTTTTTTTTAAAGCATTAGTAAATATAATTAATCACTTAAAGAGGCAAACTGTCCTATTCCTCAAAGTTATACCCTGAGAATAAATGTATCAGAGATTCTCAAACTTAAGTATGCATATGGATCATCTGAGATCTAGTTAAAAATGAAGATTCTGAATGAGTAGGTCTGAGGTGATCTGAGAGTCTGCATTGCCTTAATGCTCCCGTGTGATACTAGTGATGTGGGTCACATGACCACATTTTGAAAAACAAAAAATTATATTTCCATCAACTCTTTGTAAGGTAGTAAAGTCTGTATAAATAGCTAGTGGCCCAGAAGAATTATCTTCCTCTATAAACTTTTAGACCATATTTTCATAAAAATTTATATAAATTTCACAAAAATGCATTTTGAATGCCTTCCTGAATTCCAGATTATTAAATCCCAAAATCTCCACGCATCTTTAACAGTGAGGTCCACAGTCTTATTTAAGCCTGCCTAATTAACTCTTAGAAGTCTTGGTGGTGCAGTGGTAAAGCATTAAGCTGTTAACCAACAAAGGTCTGTGGTTTGAACCCACCAGCTGCTCCGTGGAAGATGTGGCAGTGTGCTCCCATAAATATTACAGCCTACTACAGGACAGTTTTACTCTGTCCTATAGGGTCCAGTCCATGTTGGAATAACAGCAAGGGTAAATAACTCTTTGATGTATTTCACAACAAAGGAATAAGTAACAATTGTTATTAAGAACTAAGATTTCTAGCATAAGAGAAAAGATCAAATTAATTTAAGATCAAATTAATTTAAACCAAATACAAGCAGTATGAACTGGTCATAATTTTCTTTAAAACACAAAACACTTATTTTCTAGCTCAGTTCCCTAAAAATGGCCTAAAAGCAATAAATACCTAATAGCAGTGAGCATGCATGGTGCCCAGACTATCCTCCTATCATTTACCATTAAAAAAGAAAAACTAGAACTGTTTGGAAAAATGGCTGATTATTGTTGTTGGTGTTATACGCCGTCGAGTCGGGCTGATTCTTACAGGTATGAAAACAGTAAGATGTATCTCAGATATCTTATGCCAGAAGCAATACACTGTCAAATACACTATCAAATGAGTATAGGAGTCAGCCTTAAGAAGTTTCTACTGGCCAAAGATGGGCTGAGTATCAAAAAGAAAGCAACTGAAAGAGTGGAGCCACAGCCCCCAAGATTTCAGATGCAGGTCTTGACCACCTCAAGTTCTGCCATTCAGGTGTACCAAGAGGATAGGGCCTCCACCTAAAGTTGACAGGGTGAGGCTGCCATGGCCAATAGGCAGAAGAATAGGGCCTGCCGGGACCAAGGAGGTGGGATCACATCTCAGATGGACTAGGATAATGGAGTCATCCAAAGATGAAAGAGCAAAATTGCCTTCCCAGCAGGGCTGGGAAGGCAGAACTAAACCCCAAGGCCAAGGAGCCTTCACCTAGAATCCAGAGTGTGTGGCCAACACCATGTGTCTGGAGTGCGTGGTCCCTGCCTACATGGTCCTGGAGAAGAGAGAATTATTTTCAAGCCTTGAGAGCAAATATAATTTGTTCTGATGGGTTGTGGACTTGCTTGGTGCCTATTATCCCTTCTAGCCCTTCAATTTCTCCCATTTGTAATGGCAAAGTCTACCTGTGCCAGTTCCACCACTGTACTTTGGAAGCAGGCAACTTTGTTGTTGGCGGCAGTTACTGCTGATTCCGACTCATGGCAATCCCACATGTGCAGAGTAGAACTCTTCCACCGAGATTTAAAGATTGCGACCTTTCAAAAGCAGATCAACAGGCCTGTCTTTTGAGGTGCCTCTGGGTGGGTCTGAACTACCAACCCTTTGGGTAGTACTCCAGTGCTTAACCATTTGTGCTACCCAGGGACTCATACTCAACCTAACTTTAGGTAAACACAAAACATGGGGGAAGGGAACAATTTACAACTTATTCTGTAAGGTCTGTTTTCCCCTGATAGGACAGCCAGATGAAGACACTGTGAAAAAGAAAACTACAGACCAGTACCTACTATGAATACAGATTTAAAATTTTCAGCAAAATACTAACAAAAAAGAGTTCAGTAACATCTGAAAAGGATTATATGTCATGACCAAATGTGATTTATCCTAAATGCAATATTGGTTCAACATCTGAAAATCAATCAATCTAATATACCATAGACTAACAGGCAAAAGTCAGATGATTATTTAAGAGACAGAAAAAATAACTTGACAAAATCTAGCACCTTTCACAACAAAAATGTTGAAAAACTAGGAACAGAAAAAACTTCCTCTAACTGATAAAGGTCATTTAAAAAAACTTACAAGAAATTTTATACTTAATGGTAAAAGACTGAATACTTCTCTGGTAGCATAGTGGCTAAGACACTTGCCTGCTAACCAGACGGCTGGCGGTTCAAATCCACCAGCCACTCCTCGGAAGGAAGGTTGGGCAATCCTACTTCCGTAGTGATACTGCCTCGGAAACCCAAGGAGGGGTCGCTATGAGTCGGGTTTGACTCGACGGCACATAACAACAACAACAACAAAATAAAGAGTAAGACAAGCCTGTCTGCTCTTGCTACTTCTATTCAATATTTTACTAGTGGTTCTAGCCAGGGCAATTAGGCAAGACAAAGAAACAAAGGCATTCAAATTAGAAAGGAAGATGTAAAATTATCTCCATATAGAGAGGCATCACCTTGCATATATAAGATCCTAAATAATTTATACACACACACACACACACAATTATAACTATGGAAATGATTCAGTAAGGTTGCAGGATATAAGATCAGTATACAAAAATCAATTATAGTTCTATATACCAACAATGAACAATCCAAAAATGAAATTAGGGAAACAATTTAATTTACAATAGCATCACACAAAGAGTAAAATATTTAGAATAAATTTAACAAAATGAGTTTAACATTTATACTCCGAAAATGAAAAACATTGCGGAAAGGAATTAAAGAAGATCTAAATAAAGGAAAACACATCCTATATTCATAGATTAGAAGATTAAATATTGTGAAAATAGTAATACTTTCCAAATTAAGTATTAGAATTTAAATTAAATTAAGAATGTAGGTAAAATTCCTATCAAAATCCCAGCTAGTTTATCTGCAGAAATTGACAAAATGATCCTAAGCAACGGAAATGCAAGATGTTATAGGTTAAATTGTGTGCCCTCAAAATATATGTTGTAAATCCTAACCTCTATGCCTGTAGTTATAATCCCATTTGGAAATGTCCTATCTTTGTTATGTTAATAAGGTAGGATCAGTGGAACATATAACTCAGGTCAATCTCTTTTGCTATATAAAAGAGATTAATTGCAAGCAAACAAAGCAGAGATTGGCAAAGAGAGATACCAAGCCACATGAAGATCATTCAGGAGCAGAAGATCAAAGAGACAAAGAGCTTCCTCCAAGGCTGACTGAGAATCTTCCCCTACAGCTGGCATCCTGAATTCAGACTTCTAGCCTCCCAATCTGTGAGAAAATAAACTTCTGTTTGTTAAAGCCCATTTGTTGTATTTTTATTATAGCAGCACTAGGTAACTAAGACATGAGGGATTCAGAATAGCCAAAACAATCTTCAAAAAGAACAAAGTTGGGAATTCTGGTAAGATGATGTAATAGGCGGAAAAACTGCACAGACCCTCTTCAACAAACAAAAGGGGAACCAATTAACACAGACACAGAGGACAATCTTGGAGCTCTGAGCTTTGAAGGGAAGGATACAATAGTGGACCAGGCTCCAACTACTGGAAGAACTGCATGAAAATACTGAAAAAGGAGACATACTGAGCTGCAGTGTGTCAGCGATCCTGATGGCATGGACAGTTTGGATATTCCCAAGTGGTGCTGGGACCTGAGAAATGACCTAAAGATTGGCCCTGTTAGCCACAGGCTGCATGGAAGACTGCACTGGTGGCCGAGGAATAAAAGGGAAAGCAACAAAGAGGGAGATGGGTTGAGCTGTGGACTTCTGGCAGTCCAGAAGGCACAGCCATTTTGAATGTTTACAAGTGGCTCCACAATTTTGGATATTTAAAGCAACAGCGTTCTCTCAGATTCCAGGGACCTAAGCATAGGCTCCACTTGCTGAGGACCACAGGGACATTCCAGACATGAACACTGGAAAGATTTTGTCTAATTGATTGGGAGACAGCAACCATGCCAGTAACGACGCAACCACACTGGCATCTCCTGCAGCTCCACTTACTGAGTAAAAGCTATCACTTCCTTCTCTACCAACTAGCCAATGATAAATGATCATCAAGAGGAGCATGACTCACCCTTAACTGCTCTTCACAAACAGTTAACAGAGATCTAAATACAACATCACAATCACAACATCTTGGGGACAAAAGACCATCACAGTCCACACAAAGAAGCAAGATAAAGTGGTAGAAACAAGGCAGCAGGATACAGATCCAGAACACATCCCTGAGGGAGAAGTAGCACTGGAACTCCCTGATAAGGAATTCAAAAGAGTTATACTTAGGTATCTTCAAAGGACTGAGAGACAAAACAAGGAAAACACTAACAAAATTAAGGCAAACACAGACAAAACCCTACAACAATTTTGGAAGAAAATACAAGAAAAGAATGACAAAATAAATGAAACATTAGAAAGGATACAAAATCTACAAATAGAAATCCAGAAGATTAATACTAAATTTTCAGAAATAGATAACATACAGAAAGGGCAAAGGCATAAAATTGAATCAATGGAAAACAGAATTAATGGGATTGCAGATAAATACCTGAAATTTCTTCAGAATCAATCTGAAAAAAGATCAAAACAAAATTAAGAAAGCCTAAGGTTCATGTAGGATGCCATCAAAAGGAATAACCTATGTGTAATCAGAATTCCAGAACAGGAAGATACTAAGAAAACCACTAAGAAAACTGTCCAAGATTTGTTGTTTCAAAGAGAACTTCCCTGATATGCTGAAACATGAGAATATATCCATTCAGAAAGACCAACAAACCCCAGACAGGAGAGACACTAAAAGAAAATCACCAAGACATAGCATCATCAAACTCACCAAAACCAAAGTCAAAGAAAGAACCCTGAAAACAGCACGGGAAAAACAAAAATTACCTACAAAGGACAACCAATAAGAATAAGTTCGGTTGTCTCAACAGAAACCATGCAAGTTAAGAAGGCAATGAGATGGTATATATAAAACTCTGAAACAGAAAAATTTCCAATCAAGAATTATCCCTCAAATACGATGGTGAAATTAGGTGATTTCCAGATAAGCAGAAATTAAGGAAATGTTAAAACCAGACCAACCTTACAAGACATACTAAAGAGAGTCCTTTGACATCAAGTTCAACTGGCATAATATATTACACAAAACATTGTTCCACCTCCTACTTTGGCGAGTAGTGAGTGGGATCTTAAAAGCTAGTAAGCTGCCATCTAGATGAAATGATGGGTCTCTCCTTGTCCAGAGCAAAGAAGAATGAAGAAAACCAAAACTTCATGGAAACAATCAGTCCTAGCAACTGGTATACCATCTGATCTGCAGCCTATATGACTATGAGACCAGAAGAACTAGATGGTGCCTGACTACAACTGTCAACCACTTGGAAGGGGATCTATGTAGGAGATCCTGGGTAGAGAGTGAGAACAATGTGGAACAAAAGTCAAAATCATTTGTAGGAAAAAAAAAGGGGGGGGGGGACCAGGTTTGCTGGTCAGAGAGAGCCTGGTGGAACCACTGAGACTATGGCCCCTAGCTACCCTTCAGGTCTGGAATTAAACCCACACCTGTGCCTTCCAGCCAAACAAAAGACAGGCATATGAGTTGAACATTGACCTGAGGTAGATCTACTCCTTGGAGAGAACAATCATGGAAGAAAGAAGGGCTGCTTACGCACAGGGAGACAGCTCAAAGGGCAGGAGAGCACAGAGGGATGGACACAGGAAAGAGGTAACTATTGGGAGGAAGTGGGAGAGGAGCTGATGCATTGTGGTAAATTGTGGTCAATGTCATGAGACAAAGTGTATGTGAACTGCTTTATGGAAAGTGAATTTACTCTGTAAATTTTCACCCAAATCACAATTAAAAAATAAATAAAAAAGAGAGTCCATTGAACAGAGAACCAATAATAGCAAATAACAATTGATCATTAATACACAAGATGACATAACCAAGAAACCACCACAGATATGGACATTTCCACAGTAAAATAAGCTTACATGATTGAAAAGAGGGAACCTTGTCCTGGCCTTGTCCTTGTCAAATGAGGACAACTACAAACAAAAAGAAGGAAAAAATACACACAGAGCTTGTAAATGGTGAGAAAGTTGAGAGAGTTGCAAGATAGAATGGGCTGTTGTAAACTCAGGGAGAAAATTATAAATCACAGAGTAACATCAAAGAAAAATGATAAACCTTCACATCACAATAAAAAAGAGGACAACACATATATTCAGCAAATACTAAAACAATAGCAACAAAGGAAATGATAATGTAATTCATAGACATAACGAGCTCAACACAGAAAATTATACAGAACAAAGAAACCAGGAATACCACAAAAAAACACATAACAAAATGACAGCAACACATTCATACTTACCAATAATTACAATGAATATCAACAGATTAAATAAACCACTCAAGAGACAGAGATTGAATAAGAAAGTATAACCCATCAATATGCTATCTACAAGAGACACACCTTAGAGACAAAGACAAAAATAGACTAAAAATCAAAGGTTAGAAAAAGATACGTGAAAGAAATGGCAACCAGAAAAGAGGAAGAGTGGCAATGTTAATTTTGGATAAATATGTCTTTAAGACAAAAACCACCATAGGAGACAAGAAAGAACATTAAATAATGATAAAAGGATCAATCGAACAAGAAGATATACCATAATATCTATGTTGTTGTTGTTGTTGTTATGTGCTGTCGAGTTGGACCCGACTCATAGCGACCCCTCCTTGGGTTTCTGAGGCAATACCACTATGGAAGAAGACTGCCCCATCTTCCTTCCGAGGAGTGGCTGGTGGGTTTGAACTGCCAGCCTTCTGGTTAGCAGTCAAGTGCCTTAGGCACTACGCTACCAGAGCTCCCATAGACCCAATGAAAGAGCCCCCAAAGTACATAAATCAAACTTTAAAAGAGTTGAAAAGGCAAATAGATGACTCCACAGTCATAGTGGGAGACTTTAATACACCACTTTCTATCAAAGATAGAACAACTGAAAAGAAACTCAACAAAGATGCAGAAGAGCTAAACAATACAGCCCACCAAGTTGACCTTATAGACATCTACAGAGCACTTCACCCAACAACAGCACAATAGACATTCTTTTCCAGTGCACATGGAACACTGTCCATGATAGACCATATGTTAGGCCATAAAGCAAGCCTTAATAAATTTAAAAACACTGAAATACTGCAAAGCATCTTCTCTGATCATGTTGTTGTTGTTGTTGTT
>NW_006921622.1:18086765-18088709 GCF_000298275.1 Orycteropus afer afer | reverse complement strand
GAAAAGAGGGAGAGAATACAAATAACACGAATAAGAAACAAAATGAGTGACATCACAACAAAACTAACTGAAATAAAAAGCCTAATATCAGGATACTATGAAGAACTGTAATCTAACAAATTTGAAAATCTGGAAGAAATGGACAGATTTCTAGAAACACACCACTAATCTAAACTAACACAAAATGACGTGGAAAAGTTGAAATGATACATAACAAAAGAAGAAATTGAACAGGTCATTAAAAAATTACCAACATAAAAAGGTCCTGGTCCAGACAGTTTCATTGCAGAATTCTACCAAACATTCAGAGAAGAACTGACACTAATCCTACTCAAAATATCCCAAAACACAGAAGATGATGGAATCCTTCCTAATTCATTTTTAGAAGCAAGCATAACCTTGATACCAAAACCAGGCAAAGACATCACTCAAAAGGAAAACTACAGACCAATACCCCTCATGCATATAGATACAAAAATCTTCAACAAAATCCTAGCCAATAGATTCCAACAACATATCAAAAAAAGAAAAAATTTATTATGACCAAGTGGAGTTCATATCAGATATGCAGGGATGGTTCAACATTAGAAAAACAATCAATGTCATCTACCACATAAATAAAGCAAAGGAAAAGAATGACGTGATCATATCAATCGATACACAAAAGGCATTTGATAAAATACAACAACCATTCCTGATTAAAACTCTCAGCAAAATAGGAACAAAGGGGACATTCCTCAACATAATAAAGGGCACATATGCAGAACCAACAGCCAACATTATTCTCAATGGAGAGAGACTGAAACCATTCCCCTTGGGAAGAAGAACCAGACAAGGATGCCTACTATGACCAGTTCTATTCAACATTGTATTGGAAATCCTAATCAGGGCAATAAGGTAAGAAAGGGAACTCAAAGTCATCCAAATTTGTAAGGAAGAAGTCAAACTATCCTTATTTGCTCATGATATGATCCTATACCAAGAAACCCCAAGAGACTCAGTTAAAAATCTATTGGAACTAATTAAGAGATTTAGCATCATGGCAGGATACAAGACCAAGATCCAAAAATCAGTTGGATTCCTCTACACCAGCAAAGAGACTGCTGAAAAAAAAAATAAGGAAATCAATACCATTTACAATAGCTACCAAAAAAAAAAAAAAACCAACAACCTGGGAATAAATCTTACCAGAGACATAAAAGATCTGTACAAAGAAAACTATAAAAGACTACTTCAAGAAACCATAACAGATCTACATAAATGGAAGAACATACCATGCTCATGGATAGGAAGATTGAACACTCTAAAAATGTCAATTCTACCCAAAGCAATCTATACATTCAATGCAATTCCCATCCAGAGCCCATCAACGTTCTTTAAGGATATGGAAAAACTAATCACTAACTTCACATGGAAATGAAAGAGATCTCAGATAAGCAAAGCATTACTGAAGAAGAACAAAGTAGAAGGTCTCACACTCCTGGATCTTAAAACCTACTATACAGCTACAGTAGTTAAAACTGCCTGGTATTGGTACAACGACAGACACATATACCAATGGAGTAGAATTGAGAACCCAAAAATAGATCCATCAACCTATGGTTGGCTTATTTTTGACAAAGGGCTAAAGTCCATTAAATGGGGAAGAGATGGGTTCTTAACAAATGGTGCTGGCAAAACGGGATATCCATTTGCAAAAAATGAAACAATATCTGTACCTCACACCATACACAAAAACAAACTCCAGATGGAGCAGACTTAAATGTGAAACCTAAAACTATAAAGTTCCTCAAGGAAAAACTAGGGGCAAATTTGTTGTTGTTGTTGTTGTTATGTGCCGTCGAGTCGGACTCGACTCATAGCGACCCCTCCTTGGGTTTCCGAGGCAGTATCACTACGGAAGTAGATTGCCCCATCTTCCTTCCGAGGAGTTGCTGGTGGATT
>NW_006921622.1:18084664-18086375 GCF_000298275.1 Orycteropus afer afer | reverse complement strand
TGACTGCTAACCAGAAGGCTGGTGGTTCAAACCCACCAGCCACTCCTCGAAAGGAAGGTTGGGCAATCTACTTCCATAGTGATACTGCCTCGGAAACCCAAGGAGTGGTCACTATGAGTTGGGTTTGACTCCACAGCACATAACAACAACAATAACAATATATGGCATAAATAGACTATCAAGCATGCCATAAGCTAGAGACCATTCCCCAAGACTTTCTCTTATATACAGGAAGCAGACCACATCCCTAAGGCAGCTAACTCAGCTGCTCACAGTAGAGTCCACCATGGAGTTGTTTACCAGACTCATCAAGGGGAATACTACATCCAGCTACCCAGCCACTCAACCAGGCCCAGCCAAGTTGACACACAAACTTAACTACCACAGGGGGAGTGTGGCCATAACCATCCATGTATAGGGCTGGAAGGCAATGTTTCTACAAGTGTATTTGTATGCTATGTAAAAATGTCCAGGTACATAGCAGAGCTAATAAGAGACAAGGTTGTAGTCACTTCTTGTCCACACTCAGCTACCTAGAGGGAGCAAGTAGTTGCACTTGTGGGCTCGGGACCATAGTTGCAGGGGACATGAAGCTCAACTGGCATAACATACTATACAAAAACATTGTTCAACATCTCACTTTGGTGAGTAGCAACTAGGATCTTAAAAGCTTGCAAGTGGCCATCTAGATACAACAGTGGGTCTCTCCTCCTCCAGAACAAAGAAGAATGACGAAAACCAAAGATTCATGGAAACAATTAGTCCAAGCAACTGGTATTACCATGCGATTCTCAGCCAATAAACCTGTGAGACCAGAAGAACTAGATGGTGCCTAGCTATCACTGTCACCCACTCGAAGTGGGATCTATGTAGGAGATCCTGGATAGAATGGGAGAACAATGTGGAATAAAATTCAAAATCATTAAAAAAAAAAATTAGGAACTAGGTTTGCTGGTCTGATAGAGCCGGATGGAACCACTGAGACTACGGGCCCTAGCTGCCCTTCAGGTCTGGAACTGAACTCACCCCTGTGGCTTCCAGCCAAAGAAAAGGCATATGAGCTGAACATTTACATTAGGTAGATATGCTCCTTGGAGAGATCAACCATGGGAGAATAGATGGGCTGTATATGCACAGGGAAACATCTCAGGAGGTAGGAAGGTATGGGAGGGAAGGACACAGGGAAGAAGTAACTAGGGGAAGGAAGTGGGAAGAGAGCTGCTACACTGTGGGAAACTGAAGTCAATGTCATGAGACAAAGTGTATGTGAGCTGCTGTATATAAAGTGAATTTGCTCTGTAAACTTTCACCTAAATCACAATAAAAATAAAAAAATAAAAAAAAAAGAAAGAAAGAAAGAACAAAGTTAGAAAAGTACAACTTCCCAAATTCAAACCTCACTATTCATGTATATTCTGAAAAAGCCTATGTGATACTGATTATCTGTTCCATTGGGCCTAAATGGCTACTTTTAACAAGAAGCACTGTTGTATTTAAAGTCAAGATTGAAACTATCTTGCAATTTGGCAGTATCTTAAAAATTACAAATACACATATTCTTTGATCCAGCAATTGTACTTCTTATATTATTTCTTACACCAAAACCCTAGGGAGCAGTTCTTCTCTGCACACCTGGGGTCACCATGAGTCAGAATCGACTTGATGGCAACTAGAAACAACATACTTTCACATATGTGAAATGACGTATGCA
>NW_006921622.1:18071454-18084564 GCF_000298275.1 Orycteropus afer afer | reverse complement strand
AAAAAAAAAAAAAAAAGAACACCTCTGTCAATTTCAATTCATAGTGACATTTCCTTGGGTTTCTGAGCAGGTATCTCTACGGAAGTAGATTGCCCAGTCTTCCTTCCGAGGAATGGCTGTTGGGTTTGAACTGCCAGCCTTCTGACTAGCAGTAAGGAGGTAATTTAAATATCCATTAAAATGGTCCACAATCCCTTAATTAAGTACAAACTTTCTATCCAGATATATCTTGAAATCCAGACTTTTCTAATTTTGCAAAGATCATATAGTACATAAACTATATATTACATAATACCTCCATCAAAGTCTACAGCAGCCCCCTCCTTAAAAAAAATATTAAAATTTTTGCAGCAAAATACATGAACATTCACTCAGTAGCAAAAATAAAGGCTTAGAATAGCCTTATGTCACTTCAAGTCAGGTTTTGCTCCTAAATTTATTCATGGCAGGAGAAGTTTTGCTGCAAATAACCTACAAAAACTTTTGGTTTCCAGAGCATATTAGATTTTTGATCTATAGCTGAGAGATCGTGGACCTGAGTCTTCACTACTATTATTCTTGTTTTACAGCTAGTTGTTTAAATATCTGCTTCTGGTTAGTAGGCTGTACACTACTAAAGAAAGTTGAGGGAAACATGCAATGTCTTTTCTGGATTGAATAAACATAAAATATAAGGAGGATTATTTGTTAATATTTGATTCCTGCAAGCAAGTCAGATATAGAATGATGTGTCATAGAGTTAAGTGCAGTTAGCAGGCACTGTCAGTACAAATGTTTTGTTCCCAGGGCAGACACAAACTGTGAGGTCGTATTACAGGACACAAAGATTACTGTTATGAAATGGTACAACGTCCATCTGTTATTACAAGATGCTCTGTAAAAAGGAATGGGGGTGGGGGAAAGGATTCCATGCTGTTTGTTTACTTATTCTGTTTTTTTATTTAAAGTCCATACAATTTTCATTTACATTACCTCTTGTGGGCTCATTTCACTGTGCTTTCTAAAAAGGTCTGAAGAACAAATGTCTACATTTAATACCAGCAAAGCCTGCATACTATTCAACTCCTGCTAGTATGAAAAACGTTAACTTTTCAATCCTTTATCAACAATATGAAAAGAAACCCTAAAAATAAGAAGCTAACTGAATTACTGCTTCGTTTTAGCTTGCTAGACCATAGTTAAAAGGTAGTGCAGTAGGTAAGGCATTTGGCTGCTAACCAGAAAGTCAGTGGTTGAAATCCACCAGCTGCTCTATGGGAGGAAGATGAGGCAACCTATTTCCATAAAGATTTACAGCCTTGGAAAGCCAATTAGAGTTGTTATGAGTTGGAATCAACTTGATGGCAGTGGATTTTGTTTATAGTTAAACCACACTGAAAATACATGTTTTGTAAAAGTAGCTAGAAAATCATTTCAGCTATAATATTGCTAACATAATTCCTAAAGTGAAATAAAAAACAGGGCATATCAAAATAAAACCATAAATTATGTCATAATTTTGTATTACTCAGGGATCCATCTTTCATGCTTTGATAACTTAACACATAAGGGTAAAACACTGAAGGGCTTATTGTATTTTGGAAAGGAGCCTGGTGATGCAATGGTTAAGACTTGGGAGCTAACTGAAAGGTTGGTGGTTCAAACTCACTAGCTACTCTATGAGAGAAAATACGTGATAATCTGCTCCTATAAAGATTACAGCCTAGAAAATCCTATGCGAATCAATGTCACTAAATTGTACATGTAGAAACTATTGACTGGTGTGTGTTTTGCTGTGTACATTCTCAACGACAAAATTCATAAAATTCAGGAAAAAACAAATCTATATGGCAGTTCTACTCTGTCCTATACGGTCTCTATGGGTCAGAATCTACTTAACGGTAAACAACAACAATATTTTGGAACATTATAAAACATGTTTGTTTTGAAAGAAAATTCTTGGGTGAAAAACTTATAAGTTATGTAAGTTTGTATAGAATTCTTTATGCATGCAAACTAATACTAACAAAAATTTTACACGGATTTCATTATTCATACCTTCTAAATATTTAGAGATTTTTTCCAATCGGACTGGCATGTAAAAAAAAAAAAATCACATAGATATATAAATATTAATTCAGAATATAATCAATTGCTGGTTTAAAAACATAGGTAAAACAGTCCAACCTGAAGTTAAATCAGAACTCCTGCCACTTTTTTTGTCCTCTACAATTTCATAAAATGGACCTATGACATGCAGCAATTCTTCCACTTTTTCAGTCATCGGCATAGTCTCAAGAATCTGTAATGAAAATGGAAAACTCTTGTAAAATCACAAAATATTAACCTGCTCTAAATGAGTATCAAATAATCTAGTATTTCCAATATATCAATAAATTTGACATTTGAAATACATTTACATAGTCCTTAAAAGATCTGTAATGATTACATACTTAATATGTATATTCTCCTAGAAAAGTTTCAAGTATATTAAAGGTCTAAATGTGTTCCCATTTTGAAGACCATTTTACACATATCATGTAAAATTTTACAGTCATCCATGAACTGTGCACTAAAAACTACAAGCATTAAAGTTAAATAAAATAGAACATTGTGGGGTTAGAGTCCAATTATTATGTCTCTATATAACACTAAGGTAATATTTCTAGAAGGGCACATAGGTAAAGTAGAAATTAGTAATCACTTTCAGTCACCTTCATAACTGCTGGCCGATTTAGGATCATCAAATTTAGACAGCATTCAATTATATAGCCATTGACTGGTGACCAATAAAAGGTAATTCTGAAAATGACAAACTGAGAATTCTGAGAATTAGATTCAAGCAAAAAGCTGAAGCCTTAAGGTAATGATTACTTTGACGTGACCAAAGTCATGGTTAGAAAGTGTCAGAAAGAATTCAAACACAAGGCAGAACCCTTTACACTACGCTGTTGTTGTCGTTGTTGTTATGTGCCATCGAGTCGGCCCCGACTCATAGCGACCCCTCCTTGGGTTTCCGAGGCAGTATCACTACGGAAGGAGGATTGCCCAACCTTCCTTCCGAGGAGTGGCTGGTGGGTTTGAACCGCCAGCCTTCTGGTTAGCAGTCAAGTGCTTTAGCCACTATGCTACTATGCTACTACTGTAATATAGAATTGACTTAACAGAATTTGGTAACCTCTAACACATATACCATCAGGATGCTCACTTAACATTTCCTTTGATCCTCCTGCAGATGAGTTCCCTTTTAGTTCTCTCTCCAGTACAGCTTATTAAAAAAATCTTCTCAAATTATTCCAGTGTTTGTGTTTCTCATATCCCATTGAATTACAGACTTGCCACGTCCAAACAACTAACTAAATGAAGTATGTGCTGGCGTTAAATAAATATAAACAGACTGGTACAGTTCTTTCAATAATCTAGAATTTCAGTAATGAATATAGGTAGCATACAAATTAAGAGTTTACTCTTCAAGTAAGAAACTTTCAAAATACAACAAACAAGAAGCATCTTAGCCATTTGCAAAATTATATCCCCTCTCTCCAGTACTGAAATATAAGACATAGTGCATGCACATGTTCACAGACACTCACATTGTAAATACTGACAGAGGAACACAGATAGACCAAAAACCCAAAAACCAAACTCACTGCCTTCAAGTCATTTCCAACTCACAGCAACCCCCTTGGGGTTTCCGAGGAGGTAAATCTTTATGGAAGTCGATTGCCCCATCTTCCTTCTCCAGAGCGGCTGCTGGGTTTGAACTACCAAACTGCTGGTTAGCAGTCAAACACCTTAGGCGCTGCAAAAAAAGCTGCTTCACAGACAGACAGGCACAAGCAAATCCTAGTCTGTTGTTGTTGTTGTTATGTGCCATCGAGTCGGACCTGACTCAGCGATCCCTCCTTGGGTTTCCGAGGCAGTATCACTATAGAAGTAGACTGCTCAACCTTCCTTCCAAGGAGTGGCTGGTGGCTTTGAACTGCCAGCCTTCTGGTTAGCAGTCAAATGTCTTAGGCACTACACTACAGAGCTCCTATCCTAGTCTAGGTAACTACTACTTCAGAGAAGATTTTATCTAAAGGCATAAGTTACACAAATGGTTAAGTGCTGGACTACTAATTGAAAGGCTGGTGCTTCCAACCCATCCAGAGGCATCATGCCAAACAGACCTGTCAATATGCTTCTGAAAACCCTATGGAACCGTTCTATACAGTACACATGGAGTTACCATGAGTCAGAATCGACTCAACAGCAACTAACACTAACAGTATAAGTTAATTCAATGTATTGTGAGCCTACCAAAATGGAGAATGTATTAATAGAAATATATGGTAGTCTACATGGACTCTACTCCACTGTGTCACATGGGATTGCTGTGTTAGAATCAATTTGATGGTGCCTAACCACAACAACAACAGGAGCTCTGGTGGCGTAGTGCCTAAGGCATCTGACTGCTAACCAGAAGGCTGGTGGTTCAAACCCACCAGCCACTCCTCGGAAGGAAGGTTGGGCAATCTACTTCCGCAGTGATACTGCCTTGGAAACCCAAGGAGGGGTCGCTATGAATCGGATCCGACTCGACAGCAGTGAGTTTGGTTTGGTTTTTTGGAAGAACAACATGGACTCTAGAAAAGGAGTATCTAAAGCATAATAATTTTTCTATGTTTATTCAGCACATTCCCTGGATGGAAGATAGCATCTATGAATAATAAAAATATCAAGTAATCCTAAACTCAGAAAGAAAATAATAAACCACAGGGTAACCTCAAAGAAAATTAATAAACTTCACATCAAAATTAAAAGGACAAGCACAAATATTTTCCTAATACTAAAACAACAGCAATGAAGGAAATGATAACAAAATTCACAAAGTGAGCTCGACACAGAAAATTATACAGAACAAAGAAATCAGCAACACCATAAAAAAACACATAGCAAAGTGACAGCAATAAATTCATACTTATTGATAATTACACTGAATATAAATGTCTTAAATATACTAATCAAGTGCTGGAGATTTGCACTGCATACGAAAAAATGACCCAACAATATGCTATCTACAAGAGACTCACTTTAGAAAGACTAAAACAGGCTAAAAGTCAAATGGTGGAAAAAATTATATAACCAAATGGCAATCAAAACAGAGCAGGAGTGGCAATATTAATTTCTCATAAATTTACATTAAGACAAAAACCACCATAAGAGATAAGGAAAGATATTATAATATTATAATACCACCATAATGATTAAAGGATCAATTGAACAAGAAGACACAACCATAAGAAATATCTTCACACCCAATGAAAGAGCCCCCAAATACATAAATCAGACTTCAACAGAATTGAAAAGACAAATAGATGACTTCAAAGTCATAGTAGGAATCTTTAATACACCACTTTCAATGAAAGAGAGAGCATCTAGAAAGAAACTGAAGAAACACACAGAACAACTAAGCAAAACAATCAACCAACTTGACCTTATAGACATCTAAAGAGCACTTTACCCAATAATAGCACAATATACATTCTTTTCAAGCACATGATGTATAATCTCCAGTAGAGATGTGTTAAGCACAAAGCAAGCCTCAATAAATTTAAAAACAATGAAATACTGGAAAACGTTTTCTCAGACCACAATGCTATAAAATTAGCAATCAACAACAAAAAGATCAGGGGAAAAAAGCAAACACATGGAAACTGAGTAACACCTTTCTTAAAAACTACTGGGTAATAGAAAAAATAATAATAAAAAATTCCTTGAATCCAATGAGAATGAAAACTCAACATACCAAAATGTGGGACACAGCAAAAGCAGTCATCAGAGGGCAATTTGCAACAACAAATGCATACATCAAAAAAGAAGAGCCAATGGGAGTGGTGGTTGAGGAGTGAAATCAAATGTACGTGAAATGTCGAATGTAAAACAAACTCTGCTCTGTAAATTTGCACCTAAAGCACAATAAATAATAATAATAATAATATACATATTTATAAACACCTTAACCCAACATCTCCAACAGTTAGAAAACCAGAAGAAAGGAAATAATAAAGATTCAAGCAGAAACAAATGAAACAGAAAAATAATAGAAAGAATCCACAAGACTAGAAATTGATACTTTGAAAAGATTAATAAAATCAACAAACCACTGACAAACTTAAGAAAGAAAAGGAAAGAGAAAATGGAAATAACATGAGTAAGAAATGAAATGAGCAATGTCATAGCAGAACCAACTGAAGTAGCAAAGATAGTATCAGAATACTATGAACTGTATGCCAACATATTTGAAAACTGAGAAGAAATGGACAGATTTCTGGAAACATACTACTTACCTAAGTTAACACAGACTGAAGTAGAAAATTTGCACAGAATCAAAACAAAAGAAGAAATTGAACGTTCTTTATCAACCACCACCAACAACAAAAAGCCAGGCCCAGACGGCTTCACTGGAGAATTCTATAAACATTGAGAAGAGCTGACCAATCCTGCTCCAACTATTCCAGAACACAGAAAAGCATTCATTTTATGAAGGAAGCATTAACCCTGATACCAAAACCAGGAAAAGACACTTATTAAAAAGGAAAACTGCAGACCAATATCCTTTGTGAATATAGCTGCAAAATTCTTTAACAAAATCCTAGCCAATAGACTCCAAAAACATATCAAAAATATAATACACAATGACCAAGTGAGAAACATACCAGATATCCACTAATGGTTCACCATTAGAAAAACAATCAATGTAATTCATCACATAAGTAAAATAAAGGAAAAGAACCACATGATGGTATCAATCGATGCAGAAAGGCATTTGATAAAATCCAACACCCATTTTTTATAAAAACTGTCAGAAAAATAGGAACAGAAGGGAAATTCCTCAACATAATAAAGGGTCTATATGCAAAATGAACAAACAACATTATTCTTAACGGAGAGAAACTCAAAGCACTCCCTTTGCGACTGGAACAAGACAAGTATGTCCTCTATTATCACTTCTATTCAACATTGTATTGGAAGTCTTAGCCAGGGCAATAAGGCAAGAAAGGGAAATCAAAGGCATCCAAATTGGTAAAGAAGAAGTAAAACTATCCCTATTTCCAGATGATATGATCTTATACAAGGAAAAATCCCAGAGACTAAACAAGAGAACTACTGGAACTAACTAAAAGATTCAACGAAGTGGCAGAATATGGGATCAACATAGAAAAATCAGTTGAATTTCTGTGTATCAACAAAGAGACCTCTGAAAAGGAAATAAGGAAAACATTTGGTAGCCATTTACAATTTACAATAGCTTCCAAAAAGATAAAATACTTGGGAATGAATCTTACCACGAACTCAAAAGACCTATCAAAAAAAAAAAAAAAAAAAACACCCAAACTAAAAAACCCTACTTCAAGAAACTGTAAGAACTTTACATAAATGGAAAAAAAATACCATGCTCATGGAGTGGAACACTGAACACTGTGAAAATGTCAATACTACCCAAAGCAACATATATATTCAGCATATGATCAGCATTCTTTAAGGACATGGAAAAACCAATCACTAATTTTCGATGGAAAGAAAAGAGACCTTGGATAAGCAAGGAAGAACAAATAAGGAGATCTCACACTTCCCCCTCTCTAAGCCTACTATACAGCCACAGCAGTTAAAATAGCTTGATATTAGTACAACAATAGACACACAGATCACTAAAACAGAATTGAGACCAAGAAATAGATCCATCCACCTACTGTCAGCTGATCTTTGAAAAAGGGCTGAAACCTATTAAACAGGAAAGAGACAGTCTCTTTAACAAATGGTGCTGGCAAGACTGGATATCCACGTGCAGAAAAATGAAACAAGATCCATACCTCACACCGGACACAAAAACTAACTCCAGATGACTCAACGATTTAAATGTAAAACCTATAAGTATAAAGTTCATCAAAAAAAAAATAGGCACAAACTTAGGGGCTCTAATATATAGCATTAATAAGAGTATCAAACATAAGTGAAAATGCACAAAAGCAAAGATCAACTAGATGACTGGGACCTTCTAAAAATTAAATTCTTATGCACATCAAAAGACTTCTCCAAAAGAGGAAAAAGAGAACCTACAGATTGAGAAATAATATTTGGCAATGACATATCCGACAAGGGACTTACCTCAAAAATTTACAGAAAACTCTTAACACCTCAACATCAAAAAGACAAAAAACCCAATTGAAAAATGGATAGAGGAGATGAAAAGACACTTCACCAAAGAAGATATTGAGGTGGCCAACAAACACATAAAGAAACGCACAAGAACATTAGCCATAAAAGAGATGCAAACCAAAATGAGATATCATCTGACCCAGTAGTAACAGCAAAGTTCAACAAGACAGAAAATAACAAATGATGGCAAGTATATGGAAAGATTGGGACTCTTGTATGCTGTTGGTGGGACTGTAAAATGATAAAACTACTGTGGAAAATGGAAATACCGTGGAAATAGAAATACCATTTGATCCAGTAATACCATTACTAGGTTTATATCCAAAAGAAGTAACAGTAAGAACACAACTAGATATATGCACATCCATGTTCATCACAGTACTACTTACAATAGCAAAGATAAGGAAACAACCTATGTGTCCATCGATGGATGAATGGATAACCAAACTATGGTACATATACACAATAGAGTACTACACAACACTAAAGAATAATGTAGAATCCCTGAAACACTTCATAATGTGGATAAACTTGGAGGACATTATGCTGAGTGAAATAAGTCAATCACATAAGGGCAAATATTGTTAGTTCACTGCTGTAAAAAGTCAAGCTAAGTTTTACATATGGAAAGAAACTTTCCTTGTCAATTCCCAGCGATGGAAGAAAGGAGAGGGGAAACTGTCAGATAGGTAAGAGACAAATACTGATTCGATGAAGGGAAAGGCAACATACACACAAGCAAGTGATTAGCACAATAACACTAAGAAAAAGGAAGACAGAAGGGTGCACAAGAGGTACAGACAACAAAGGCAGGCACTTCTACATATACCTTATCAGTAATAACAAACATTAATCTGTGGACAGATACCCAGTAGACAGGCTAACTGATCAAGTCTGTCTAGGCAAAAGGGAATATACCCATGACTCCTTGGAAGGCTGGGCAATCTACTTCCATAGTGATACTGCCTTGGAAACCCAAGGAGGGGTCGCTATGAGTCAGATCCAACTCGATGGCAGTGTGTTTGTTTTTATACATAAGTTTGGCAGACAATGTTTCTATACAAGTATTTGCATGTGCAATAACAATGTCCACATACATAACAGCATGGATAGGGAGCAAAGTTATAATAACTTCTTTGCCCCTGCCAAGCACCTTAATGGAGTGAGTTGCTGGGCCTGTGGGCTCGGGACCATGGTCACAGGAGACATGAAGTCCAACTGGCATAACATACAAAACATAAACATTTTTCTCCATGCTACTTTGGTGAGTAGCAATTGGGGTCTTAAAAGTTTGTGAGCAGCCATCTAAGATGAAATAATTATCTCTCCTCATCCACAGCAAAGAAAACCAAAGACACATGGAAACAATTAGTCCAAGAGACTAGTGGACTATGCAAGCCTCAGCCTACATGACCCTAAGACCAGAAGAACTAGATGGTGCCTAGCTATCACTGTCAATCACTCAGAAAGATAACAGAATAAGAGATCCTGGACAGAGTGGGAGATAAATATGGAACAAAACTCAGAATCATAAAAAAGATTAGGCTTCCTGGTCTGATAGAGACTGGTGAACCCCCTGAGACTATAGCCTATAGCCACCTTTCAGGCCTAGAATTGAACTCACTCCTGTGGCTTTCAGCCAAACAACAGGCAGACCTACTAGGTAAGTATACTCCTTAGAACAATCAACCATGGGACACCAAAAGGGCAGCATTTGGTCAGGGAGATAGCTTAGAGAGCAGAATTGCATAGGAAAGGACACAGGGAAAAGGTAACCACATGCAGTAAGTGGGAAGAGAGCTGTTGCATTAGGGGGATTGCAACCAGTATCATGAAACAAAATGTGTATGAACTGTTGAATGGAAAATGAATTTGCTCTGTAAACTTTTACCCAAATTACAACTGAAAAAGAAAAGAGAGAAAAAAGTCAAAGATAAATAAATGTCACATAATCCTAAAGAACAATAATACAGTGACATGTTGTTGTTGTTGTTATTTGCCGTCGAGTCGGCCCCGACTCATAGCGACCCCTCCTTGGGTTTCCAAGGCAGTTATCACTACGGAAGTAGGACTGCCCAACCTTCCTTCCGGGGAGTGGCTGGTGGGTATGACTATTTAAGAACATAATTTAACAAGTATTTCAGTTAGTAAAGTATTTTGGCAATTAGAAAAAGTCCCAAAATCAGCAATCAAATCTTTGGTGTAAATTATTATATCAAATGATTATTTGTTGTTGTTCTTGTTATGTGCCATCGAATCATCTCCGACTCACAGCGACCCCTCCCTTGGGTTTCTGAGGCAGTATCACTACGGAAGTAGATTGGCCAACTTCCTTCCGCGGAATGGCTGGTGGGTTTGAACCCCCAGCCTCCTGGTTAGTGGTCAAATGCCTTAGGCACTATGCCACCAGAGCTCCCTTTAGCAACATAAAATTTTAAGGACTGATATCCATAAAGCTAAACTCTGAAAATAACTCAAGAGAATAATCAAAGTCTGAATCTATGCATATCATAAAACTTTTAGATTTACCTCTAAAAATTTTCTGTAAACTTTGTTATATTCACAGATGAAATGAAATTTTAAAAGTCTGAATGAAGCAGTGGGAATATTTAAAGACAGCTAAAAACCACAGTCATTTTAATCCCTCTTGGGGAAAAAAAGTAGAATACACATTATGTCATCACTCTTTCACTTCAAACTGGCTACACCATTAATAACATGGATAGTAAAAATGTGTAAATTTTACTTAATGTGTCAATTCAACTTTACGTTATAAAAGTGAGTCCTAAAAATGATAATGATACTAAAGTAAAGAAATAGTTATCAAACCAAAAAGGCTTTAGATTATCTTTGTCTGTGCTTTTGAAAGCCTCTTCGTTGTTTTGTTATTGATATAGTTAAGAGCCAAAAGAACTAAACTCTGCCCTCTGTTACAAATAAAGAGTTTACTTAGAAAAAAAAAATTGTGAAAATGTAACAAAGGGCATAACTTTAAAGCAGTGTAGAAGAGATTTAAAAACACAGAAATAAAACGAAATAAAAAAAGTGAATCTACCAAATTGAAATTATTACAGAGATTACAACATGTCACACCATCTGGCAAAAAACTATATTCTTTTTTACAGACTTTTATGTTCAGAGACGATACATCTAAGATCGTCAAACAGACCTAAATTTTATAACTTCTGATCCATTCTCAACATGAAAATGGTCCTTTATAAAAAGTCCCTAAAATAATCTCAGCACAGACTTACAGGGTACAAGGTCAATACACAAAAATCAGTTGGATTTCTATACTAGCAATGAGAAATCTGAAAAGTAAATTGAAAAAGCAATTCTATTTACAACACCACTTAAAAGAATAAAATACCTAGGAATTAACTCAACCAGGGATATGAAAGACTTAATATAATGAAAATTTTAAGACACTGCAGAAAGAGATTAAAGAAGATTTAAATAAATGGAAAAACATTTATAAATAGCATCCTACACTCATGTTCAGGGAGCTCTGGTAGCACATAGTGCCTAAGGCACTTGACTGCTAACCAGAAGATTGGCGGTTCAAATCCACCAGCCACTCCTCGGAAGGAAGGTTGAGCAATCTACTTCTGTAGTGATACTGCCTCAGAAACCCAAGGAGGGGTCGCTATGAGTTGGGTCCAACTCGATGGCACACAACAACACCACCACTCATGTTCATGTACTGGGAAACTCAATATAATTAAGATGCCAATACTGGTGTCATGGATTGATCCTGAGTTACATGTAGCCTGTCAATCCTGATCCCAAGTTGTACTGTAACCTCTTTAATAAACCACTTATTTGTAAATTTAGTCTGTGAGTTCTGTGTGGCCATTACAACAGATTATGGAACCCAGAAAAGTAGAGTACTGTGGGATGGGCGGCTGATTTCAGAATTGGTGAAAAAGTTGGCAAGTGGAGGTATTATGACCTTCACATCAAAGGACTCAGCCTTGGGCCAATGGTAATTTGTATTATCCCCACTGAAGTTATACAGGTTCTGCTGCTACTACTACTTCCATTTTACAGGAAGCAAGACTCAAAACCAAACTTACTGCCATCAAGTCGATTCTGGCTCATAGCGACCCATGCTGGGTTTCAAAAGCTGTAAATCTTTTAGCAGCCAAGTGCCTTAACCACTACACCACCAAACGCAAGAGTCTCTTTAATAAATGGTGCTGGGAAAATTGGATTTCCACTTGCAGAAGAATGTTTCAGGATACATAACTCATACCATATACAAAAGTCAACTGAAGATGGATCCAAAAATCAGACCAAACTCACTACCATCAAGTTGATTCTGACTCATAGTGACTCCCATTGGGTTTCCAAGGCTATAAATCTTTATGAAAGCAGACTGCCTATCCTTCTTCCATGGAACAGATGGTGGGTTTGAGCCACTAATCTTTTGGTTACCAGCCAAATGCCTTACCCACCATACAACCAGAGCTTCTTTTAAAATGGATCAAGGACCTAAAACCATAAAATTCTTAGAAGAAAACAAAGGGACCTGTCAGTGGGACGGACCTAGCTTTTAATGACAGATTATCAGATATTATAACAAAAACTGAGCAACAAAAGACCAAACAGATAAATAGGACCTCATAAAAACTATTTTATTCATCAAAGTACTTCATCAAAAAAGTGAAGAGACTACTTAAGAGATTGGGAAAATATTGTGAGAAACCATGTATCTGACAAGGGTTTAACATGCAAGATATACATGAAGCATTTACAACAAGACAAACCACCCAATCAAAAACCAGCAAAAACTTGAACAGACTGTAAAAACTGCGAGGAGGCCACATGTTCTGACCTCCTCTAATCTCACAAGAGGAAGACAGCAGTAACCCAAGGCCTATTACTGCAAGGCCAAACATGCTGCCTCCCTCCAGCCCTTTCACCAAC
>NW_006921622.1:18069470-18071101 GCF_000298275.1 Orycteropus afer afer | reverse complement strand
TAAGCACCTGAGAGAGAGTGGGCACCTCCCAGAACATTGTTTTGTGCCACTCCCAACAGAAATACTCCAGGTGGACACCTTCAGCAATCAGGAGCTCCTCAGTTGCTCATAGCAAATCCCACCTTGGAGTTTACAAAGACTTATGGGTAGAAAAGCCACACTAAATAACTTACTACACCACACAGACATTTTACCAAAGATACTCAAATGGCAACAAGCATATGAAAAAATGCTCATCGTTAGTGATTAGACAAATGTAAATCAAAATCACAATAGGTATCACTTCACACCCACTATGATAGCTAAGATAAAAAAAAGGGAGAATAACAAATGCTGGCAAGAATGTGGAGAAACTGGAAGCCTTATTCATTGCTCGTGGGAATGCAAAATGGTACAGGTACTATGGAAAACAGTTTGGTAGTTCCTCCAAAAGTTCAACATACAACTACCATATGACCCAGCAACTTCACTCCTGGGATACCCAAGACCTGACAGCCTCAATGAAAACATGCCCACCAGTATTTATTGCAGCACAATTCACAGTAACCAAAAGGTGAAACAACCTAAGTGTACGTCACCTGATGTATAGACAAAATGTGGTATACACATACAATAGAATATAACTATTATTACTGATAATAGAAGTCCTGCTACATGCCACAACGTGGATGAAACTCTAAAACCTTATGCTCACTGAAATAATCACAAAAAGACAAATATTGTATGATCTTACTCACATGAAATAAAAAAGGCAAATGTATAGAGACCAAAGTTTTCTTTAGTGGTTGCCAATGCTGGAAGGGAGCTCTGGTGGCGTAGTACCCAAGGCATTTGACTGCTAACCAGAAGGCTGGCGGTTCAAACCCACCAGACACTCCTCAGAAGGAAGACTGGGCAATCAACTTTCATAGAGATACTGCCTTGGAAACGCAAGGAGGGGTCGCTATGAGTTCAACGGCAATGAGTTTGGTTTTTGGTTCAAGGATGGAAGGGAGAGGGAAAGAAGGAGATTTTGTTTAGTGAGTTATTTGTTATGGTGATGGGAAATGTGGCTATGATTACAAGTGGTGGCTGTACAATATGACTAATGCAATTAATATCACCAAATTATACAGGTGGAAAATGAATTGGCAAATGTTGTGTTATATATCACACTGCTGTCGAGTCAGCTCCGACTCACAGCGACCCCTTCTTGGGTTTCTGAGGAGGTATCACTACAGAAGTAGATTGCCCAGCCTTCTATCTGAGGAATGAACCGCCAGCCTTCTGCTTAGCAATCAAATGCCTTAGGTACTACGCCAACAGAGCTCCCTGTGATATATATGTACTTTTAAAATCCCATCAAAGGATGGTCTCAAGCTTCTTGGCATGCTTAGACTCTGAATGTAGTGGAGTCTTCATTCAACAGCCTGCCATGTTGCCTGCTGATCTTGGGACTGTTTCTAGACTTGAATTAGTGACTTACCATGTTGCTTAATAATCTTGGGACTGTGCCATTTTACTTGTCAACGTTGGGTTTTCAACCTCAGCATCTATAAGTTGCCTGAGTAATGAGAAGCCTCCAAAGTCAGTGGGCCAGGAGCAAGAGGCAGAGCTGAAGCTCAAGGTCAAGGGTCCCTCACCCAGCCCTA
>NW_006921622.1:18063026-18068730 GCF_000298275.1 Orycteropus afer afer | reverse complement strand
CAATGACATGAGACAAAGTATATGTGAACTGCTGTATGAAAAGTGAATTTACTCTGTAAATCTTCACCCAAATCCTAATTAAAAAAAAAAATAATAATAATAATCCCATGGGCAGATTTAAAGAGCTTGTTAATAAGAAACATCCCTATTGAGTAGCTGGCAGAGAATCTAAAAACACACCCTCCTTATCTTATCCTCCCCTTCTGAAAGATTTACACATTCACAGAAAAACTTCTACTTGCTTGCTACTGGGAAGTCCAATGATGGACTATCTCAATTTATGAGTCAAATCTTAAATGATTAGGTGGTTGAACTTTCTCTAGAAGTCAATAGCAATAAATGGTAAAAGAAAAGAAACAAAAAGGCATTATCACAAGAACGTGGTAAATCTTAAGGAAAAAACACCTTCAAACGTAATCAAACAGCTAACACAAACCAAAACCAAACCCACTGCCATCAAGTCCATTCCAACTCACAGCAACCCACAGAACATCTTTATGAAAGCAGACCACCTCATCTTTCTCCTGCAGAGTGGCTGGTGGGTTCAAACCACTGACCTTCTGGTTAGCAGCCTTAGCCATGGCACCACTAGAGCTCCTTAACGAAAAAGCTAAAGGCCTAATAAATTCAATAATCTGGATTCTATAGTATAACATGCTACAATCTCCCTTCTTCCAATGCAGCTAATTTGTCTGGGAACGAAATTATATTAAGAGCATCTCTGAAAATTTTTATTTTCTACTGTGAATTATTTTCCTTACCTTTTTCATTTCTTCAACATATGCAATCATGGCTTCCTCTTTGGTCATATCACCCAATGAACTCCAAGCATCCCTAGGAATGAAAATATCCAAATAATGAAAAAATAACAACTAATTGTAGATTGTTCATAATACAACTAATACTTGGTCATTAATTTAAAACAGGCACTACTTAAAACTATTTTTATGTTTTTGATCTTGTTACCACTGAGTTAATTCTAACTCATAGAGACCCAACAGCACAGAGAAGAAATGCCCCATAGGGTTTCCAAGGTTGTATTCTTCACAGAAGCGAACTGCCAGATATTTTGCCATGGAGCAGTAACCTTTTGGTTAGCAGTTGAGTTCTTAACCATGGTGCCACGAGAGCTCCTTTATGTTTACAAAAGATAATTTAAAATGTGCTATCTTGAAGAAAAATATCACAGTAAGAAAATTAAGTATTATTTAAAACTAGTAAGTATATACCCAAAAAAACTCACTGTCACTGTCATCCAGTCAATTCCAACTCATAGCAACCTCCATTGGGTGTCCTCCAAGGTGGTAAATCTTTACAGAAGCAAACTGTCTATCTTCCTTCCTTGGAGCAACTAGTGGGTTTAAACTATCAACCTTCAGGTTAGCAGTCAAAATGCCTTAGGCAACTGTGCCACCAGAGCTCCTTAAGAATATACCATCCACATATTAATAAACCACAGAGGCTAAACTATGCATAAATATTTTCTAAGTATACTTTAAAAGTATTTACATTATTATAAAGAACAGAAATGAACATTTTTAGAAGACTACATTAACTGTCATGTTGTTATGTGCCGTCAAGTCGTCACCAACTCCTATCGACCCCTCCTTGGGTTTCCGAGGTTGTATCACTACAGAAGTAGATTGCCCAATCTTCCTTCTGAGGAGTGGCTGGTGGGTTTGAACCGCCAACCTTCTGGTTAGCAGTCAAGTGCCTTAGGTACTGTTGTTGTTGTTATGTTCCGTCAAGTCGGACCCGACTCATAGCGACCCCTCCCTTGGGTTTCCAAGGCAGTATCGCTACGGAAGTAGATTGCCCCATCTTCCTTAGGCACTACGCCACCATTAACTGTCATAGCCATGTTTTAAATGAACAGAGTTTTAGTTAAAAGTTTCTATTAATTTATATCATTTATACACTCAAACTAAAAATCAAAATAGTTTCTTACTTTTAAAATAAAATGAAAATGTGAATGACAGAAAAATTTTAAATCCCTATATAATGACCATAAAGAAACAGTAAAATTCCAGTTGCCATAGAGGTGATTCCAACTTGATGTGTGCCAGAGTAAAACTGTGATACATAAGATTTTCAGGGGTTGATTTTTCAGTAGATCACCGAGTCTTTCTTCTGAGCTAACTCTGGGTGGACCTGGACCACCAACCTTAGGTTAGCAGCTAAGCACGATAAGTGTATACACCACCCAAGGACTCCAGAAAATGACATTAGTCATTTGAAATTTTTGCCTAACATGACAATCTCTTTTTTCATGCATTTTCCCCAGAGGCAGTTTAACTCCATCAAGTGTCAATTTTGAGGAAGAAAAAAAGTAAGAAAATAAATTTTCTTGAAATAAGACACATTAAATAACATATTGTTAACCTATTACTTTTGATTGTTCATAAAGGTCTTAGAGGATAGTAGTAGTAAGAAATCTCCAAACAGCTAATGGCTTGTTAAGTTCAAGGGTGAAGAAATTTAGCATCAGAATGGACACATTTCACCAATTAGCAAACTCTGCTCATAAAGTACAGTCTAAAACTGACTTTTGTCAAACGTCTGCAAAGTCTATAGTAGTATTTAGTAGTATCATATGTTAATCAATTAGAAAGGACCCTGGTGGAGCAATGGTTAAATGCTCAGCCTGCTAACTTAAAGGCTGGTGGTATGAACCCACCCAGTGGCTCAATAGGGGAGGGGGAAGGCCTGGGGATCTGTTCCCCTAAAGACTACAGCCTAGAAAACCCTATGGGGCAGTTCTACTGTCCTATTTGTTACTATGAGTTGGAACGAAATTTTATTAACAAATATATGCTGACTCAACAGCATACAACAGTCAGAAAAATGACAGAAGTGTCTCTCGATATTTCATAATTCTTTTAAGTATACTAAAAATCAAATTAGTTTTTCTATTCAAGCACAGTGGGTCAGGAGTAAACCTTCGATAAAAAGTTAATATGGCAATACCTCAGTCCAGTGGCACCACTAGGAATGGTGTCACCCAGCATGGTAACTCATGGTGTCAACCCGTCCCCACTGACCTCCTCCTGTACCAGACCATAATCCTTCATGATTATTATCAATTTAAATCATAGAATGATAGCAGTAAGTATAGTTGTATTGCTTAAATATTTTTTAGTTATATGAATACGAAAAACAAAATTTTGTGAAATATTTCTACGTTGAATATAAACGTTACTAATTACAGCATTACAAGTAACTGAGTGGAAGCCTCTTTGATTTTTCTCCTTTTAATCACTACTTCATTCTCAAGTTACTGACAAAAGCTCACCAATACTGCCACAATATTGTAGCTAAAACACCAAAAATTTGACAAAATCAGTGACTATAAAAATACCAGCAGCAATGAAAATAGCGCGTGCCTTAGTGTATGCAGAGGAAACCATGTGATTCAAAGTACCACTGTAATTGGGTAATGACAGCTCTGACCAGAGTGCATTAGAAGGTTCAAAAAGTAAATAAAGTAAGTTGGGCTTAGGAGAAATTTTTTGATGTTATAATTAATTACAGGGATAATTTTATAAAAAAACTGCTGCTGAAACATGGGACAAAAATGTTATAGACGGTTCTCGAGGTATCATTTCCCTCTGACAGTGTCACCCTATGCAGTCCACATCCCCTACACTCCCCTAGTGCCACCACTGCCTCAGTTATGTTGCTAGTTACATATTACTTACAAGCTCAAAGCAAACAATGACATCTGACAAACAAAAATCATTATTTTCTTGGCAAATAGAAGAGTTTGTTCATTTAACTTTGATTTGGGGGTTGCTCATGGCATTAAAAAAAACAACTCCATAAAAGGAAAGATGAACTGCCTTTTATCTCTGAAGCATCTACTCCTTTGGTTATATAGTTCTCTTCCCTTTGCCAAGATTTCCCTATCTGTGTAAAACTGTGTTCAAAGCACCTGAGGGTAAAAACTGTACTGAGGGTTCAGGACACTTTGTATACAGAGTAATACACAACTGCATAAATAGCCATATAATAATGATGTTACCAAAATAAAAATTCTTTAACAGCTATCTATATAAAATTACCATTTATATCTTCCAATAGGATCCCAGAATCCAGGCCTTGAAATTTTACAAGGTCCTTCAGTTGCCTGCTTATAGAAGCTATAAAACTTGAGCATCATTTCATTTGTTGGCTGGAATGAACCTATTGGAAACATACATTAAATACAAATCACTTGAGGAATAAAAATGAAAACCTAAATTTATAAATTGACTTAACAACATTAATATTGACTTTGTATTTCATAAATAGTTCAGATTATAATTATTTCTACCTTATAAAAACAAGTTATGTTGTTTTGCTCCTTTGATTTAAAAAAAACCTCTGTGATATCTTAAACTTTAACAATGCCTGTCACAATTCAATAAATGAAAGAACAGATGAGGCTTAACTAATAGTAAATGTCTGCACTGAGCCTCAAGCTCTTTTAAGAACTATCTATACAGCATCAAAGTGACAACAGCAACTCAAAAGATTAGATAAGAACCTTAGGGGGCAGTGAGTTTATGTTAAGGGGTAGGAACAACTCTGAAAAGGAAGGTGAGAATGGATGCACAATTGGAAAAATGTAATCAATGTCACATGTGAATTGGTATATGCTTAGCTATGTATATTCTCAAAAAAAAAAAAAAAGTGAAATGAAAAAATAGGCTGTAGATCTAACCAAAATAACTAAAAAACATACTTAAAAAATACATTAAAACCCTGGATAATTTTATTGTGAGACCCCTGAAACTATGGCCTCTAGTTACCCTTCAGGTTTGGAACTGAACTCACTCCTGTGACTTCCATCCAAACAACAGACAGGCATATGGGGTGATCATTTACACCAGGTAGATACACTCCCTGGATTATAGTTGTGGGAGAACAGAAGGACAGTGTTTGCACAGGGAGACAGCTGCAGGGAGGGGGGTTCATGAGAGGGAAGTCACAGGGAAGAAGAGCTAACTACAGGGAGGAAATGGCAAGAGAGCTGTTACATTGTGGGGAACTGCAGTCAATGTCATGAAACAAAATGTGTACGAATTGCTGTATGGAAAAGGAATTTGCTCTGTAAACTTTCACCCAAATCACAGTAATTTTTTTTTGATTGGATAACTAATTATGCAACTGTAATTGGAAGTTTTGTTTCAAAGCTTATGACTTACCAACATTGGCTGGCCTAAATGAAAAAAGAAACATATACTTTGGTTAACAAAACCACAATAGTTAAGAAAAGATTCAACTCCTCTTGGCCGTATTTCAATTTCTCATTAGATAAGCACCTTTAGTTAAAGCCAACCACCATGTGGGAGAAAAAGAGTTAATCTAATACAAATAAAATGGATTTCTCACTTACTAGCTCTGTAATTTTGGATACAATTTCTTTAAGAATCAATCTTGTGTATGTTTCTAGACTATTTTTTTTTATATTTAAAAATTTCAAATTAGGCGGGGCAAGATGGCGGACTAGGCAGAAGGATTGCACAGACACTCTTCAACAAAGAAAAGGGAAACCAATTAATACAGACACAGAAGATAACCTTGGACCCCTGAGCCTTGAAGGAAAGGATGCAGAATTGGACTAAACCCCAACAAGCAGAAGAATTTGCATGAAAATACCAAAAAAAAGGAGACCTACGGAGCTGCGGTCTGACAGCGAACTGAGTGACCCTGACAATACAGG
>NW_006921622.1:18021885-18056699 GCF_000298275.1 Orycteropus afer afer | reverse complement strand
GGGTAACAAGGGAAAGTGTTCAGTGCAGATCAGTGAGTAAGCACCAGCCCGCCCGTGCTTACCTTGCTCCCGGAGACCCGGTCCCTCTCGGGATGGTAGCAAGGGAGCCGTCTGAGCACTAGTGACTGGGTTTTACCCCTTTCTCCTGCTCAGTGGCACTAGAGAACCAAAACTAATAAACCCCATAATTTTGAGTATTATTGGCTAGTTCTCTGTAGCCACTGCAACAAGCTATTGAACCCAGCACAGAAGTAGAGTGCCGTGAGAGGGAGAGTTATTGTCAAAATTGGTACAAAGGTTGGAGAGTGGAGAAATGTCTAACCTCCATCCCATAGGAATCAACCATGGGCTATTGATTTTGATCCTCTTTACCCCTTGTGAAGTTAGAAGTCTACCTAAAGGTTCCTCCACCATGTCATTCATATACCCCCACACAAGTGCTATCTGGCCAGGGAATCTCAACTTGGCAATACCTTCTTAGATGTTATGTAAATAAAAATGGTATTTACATGTATTTCTTTCTCTCTTTTGGTACTATTTGTTTTTTTTTAGTGTGATTTGGGTGAGAGTTTCCTGGGCAAATTAGTTTTCCATTCAACAGTTCATACACATTTTATTTCGTGACACTGACTGCAATCCTTACATTGTAACAGTATTCCATTTCTCCCTGTGTTCACCATTTCCTTTGTCCTTCTTTCCTTCCCTTTCTGCCTTCTTATCTTTATCCCTGGGCAAATGCTGCTCTTTTAATCTAGTATAGTTGATTGTTCTTAGGAGTGAACACTTTCATGGTTTATTGTTCACCTTATAGGCCTATCATTTGGCTGAAAGTTGAGCCATGGGGGTGAGTTCAATTTTCAGTTTGAAGGGTGTCTAAGAGTCATAGTCTTGGTGGTCATCAGTGTCTATCAGACCAGTAAGCCTGGCCTTTCTTATTATTTTCAGTTTTGGTCCATAATTTTCTCCCATTCTGTTAGGACCTTCTACTGTGATCCTTTTCAGACAGGTCAGCAGTGGTAGACAGGCTTACAGTTTTTTTTAAATAAGTGGTTTATAATGCCAAGATAGTAGACTAAAGATAAAAGGCTAGCTTTTAATTTTCGAAAAATACATAAAATATGTGGTTTCGGGAAAAGGGTAAACGTACATTATTTCCATTAACGTAAAATTCTTAGAATCGGACCTTTGTAAAAACTCTCTTGAGCAATTCTGAAATCAATACTTGAATAAGTTCCTATGTCTTTACATGTTTTCATTTTTTCTTATCTTTCAATTCCAAATGTCTTCCTCCCATGCTACCTTTGTTTTTCTGTTATCTAAAAGAGAGAAAAGAGTAAAAGTGGCTTTGAAGTTACAAGAGGAATGCTATTTCGTGTAATTTGTGTAAAAATGGCATGGCAGGGGCATCTGACTTGCTCTAAATTCACAAGGGAGAGAATCATTATCAGCATCAACAGCCCAAGGATGCTTGCTATGAGGTAGAGACCAGACATACCTCCACCCTTCAACTTTTGTTTTTAAAACCAATTCTGATGCCAAGTGTCCCTCCCTTGGTACTCTCTCCTTCTCTGCTGGGTCCAAGAATTCATTACAATGGCCACAAAGAACTCAAGATAATACTCACAATTACAGGGTTTATTAGGGAAGTAACAGTTCACAATTCAGGATGAGGAACGACTTGGGATACAATTCTCCTGTCAGGACAGCTTCTTGGCTATGACTATAGGCAAACCTCTCTCACTGACCTGAGATCTCTTTTAGCCCCTTGACCCTTCTGGCCTCTTGGGCTGCTGTGCTTGGCAAAGTGTTAAAAAACTCTTTAGCTCTACCAGTAAGTACCCAGAGGCACACCACTCTGCCAGTAAGCCTTGGCCCGAAGGCACTCAGCTATCTAGCTCTATGGGTCAGCAATCCTAGCTCTGCCAAGTGCCTGGAGGTATCCCAGTTTGCTAGGAAGCCTCTTGCCCAAAGATGCTCAGATCTTTCACACCCACTGTACTGCCTTGCTCCCTGGACTGCTAAAGTCCACTGCGCTATCTCACACTGGTCTCCTGGTTCTGCTGCCATCGTTTCTCTGCAACTGCTTCTCACCATCTGTCACCATTGGTAGTGTTACAACTCTCTTTCCCTCTGGGTCTAGGAGGTTCTCAGCACAGGGGCCGTGGGTCCAAAGAATGTGCTCTACTTCCGTCTCTTCTTGGTGGCAGTGAGGTTCCCCGTCTGTTTCTGGGATGGCTCATTTTAAGCCTAGCAGGATGGCAAAACTGACCAATCCCTTTGTTGGGGTTCAAAACATCTTATTTGCATGGTCATATCCCCAGAAGAGTGCCATGCATCTTATTTGTATTATCAGCAAACTGTCGAATCCCCTTGGTGGGCAACAAGCCCTTTATCTGCAGTCCTATCCAACCATTATGGTGGAAGTTACAAGATTATGGCAAGAAAGGCCACATAAAAGCAATCTATCACACTGCAATTTATTTTCAAAACTTTCAGCATAGTACTGAATAAATTAGTATGTATTTAATGAATTGTGCTGAATAAATATTCATTACTTGGTTACTAAACAAAACCAAGCTCACTGTCATCGAATCACATCCAACTCATAGCAACCCCTCCTTGGGTTTCTGAGGTGGTATCACGACAGAAGTAGATTGCCCAACCTTCCTTTCAAGGAGTGGCTGGTGGGTTTGAACTGCCAGTCTTCGGGTTAGCAATCAAATGCCTTAAGCACTAATGAAAACAAAAAACATGACGTTAAAAACTAGAGTAATATATTAATATTGTATTCTGTTGGTTTTGCAACTCTAGCAGAGTAAGAGTACTTAAAACTCATTGTTTTAGACATATTTATTGTGAAAGATAATTCAAATAATGCAGAAGGATTTGAAGCAAAAAGTAAAAGTTCCCCTCTCCAAGCCTCTTCACTACCATAAGAAAAGAAAATAATAATATGTGAACTGCTGTATGGAAAGTGAATTTGCTCTGTAAATTTTCATCCAAATCACAATAAAAAAAGAGAAAGAAAATAATAATAATAATTAGATTTATTAATCTAAATAATGGCTGCAAACTTCTCAACATTGGTCAAAGATACAAAATACAAGTTCAAACCCCAAACAGAATAAAAATGAAGAAAACCACACCTAAACATATCACAGTCGAATTGCTCAAGACCAATCAACAAATGATAAAGGCAAAAATATTGAAAGCACTCAGAAAAATTACACAAAATTGAAGAGAACCACCCAAATTATTTTTCTTCAAAGTTGCAAAGAGGGTCCAATAGGAACACAAAAAAAGAGAACACCACTAAATAGCATAATAGCAAACAAAAAAACAAAAGAAAAACAATAAATATATGTTTATTAAAATGAAATAATTTAGTGACTAGTTATTCTTTCCTTTTTCTCCCATCAAAAGTTTTAAACTGTAGAGTTAATGAGTATGCAGCTGCAGGCAACTCATTCCTGATTTTTTTTTTTTTTCAATGCACCCAAATCCGCTGACAGCTTTTAGCTGATTACCGTACTTTTGTTTTCAACAACATAAACTACTTAAAACCTAGATAGTCTTTTTGTTTCTGGCTTGAAAGATCAGCAGATCATTTATTCATAATCAGTATCTCCCCTTTAATTCTTTTTAAATGCAGAAAAAAAGTAGGTTAAATAAGCAAGACTACAAGAAAGGTTAAAGGGCGCGAGATTTAGGAACTCGGGCCCCTGCAGTAGGCTTCTTCAGCGGGGGCCCAGAGCACTTACCATTTTTCGGCAAACTCTGGATCACCTTCACCGCAGCCTCAAACCTGGTTTCATGCACAGATCTCGTGTCCGCCATCTCCAGCCGCCAGTGCCGGCCCCGGTTCCAAGGTCTGTCGGGTGGAATCAAGCAACAGCAGCACCAGCTTTCCCAGGAGCCTGCATGAAACTGGAACATGGAGCGCAGCCGCGGATCAACATACCCCAAGGGGGGAGGTCGGCGAGCGCTGCTAGTCAGTCCAGGGCACACAGGCCTAGGTTGTCCGACTCCTTCCTCCTCCCCGGGGCGTGACCAACCCTGAGAACCCGGCCCGTGAAGGCAGAAAAACAACTCACCGAGAGGAAGAGCATCTCTAGAAGAAGGCAGAGGGAGTTCGACCACCAGTGGTCGCGAAGCCTCTCTCCCACCCAGAACACCCTGGCGGAGCAGCCACACCGCCCATCCCGGCGGGGTCCGTTTGCCCGCGCCCACCCCAACAGCCCCGCCCCAGAGTCAGTAGAGGACGCACAAGCTGCAGCTGCCGCGGCTGTCTTTCTGGAAACTCCACCCACCCACCCTACGGCCGCTGCGCTAACACGTCCGGGTTCGCGGTTCTAACAAGAAAGGCCCGGGAAAGGGTGAACGAGAAGAGAAACAACTGCCCAAGGGCGATCGCTCCGGTTCTGTCCGCAGAGAGCCCTAACTGTTTTTTTTGAACAACGTAGGGGAAGCCCAGGCCAGACCAAAGCGTCCTAGCCAGCAAGGCCCAACTGGCGGAGTGCGCAGGGCAAGTGAGGGTGGTTGTGCGCCTGAGTCTAAAGCAGGGCCGTCGACGCTAGTGAGCAAATAAAAATGATTCCGCGGCCCCCAGCGCCTTTCTTCTTTTAGGTTAAGGTTTGAGAAAGGTAGTGAGACATAAGCAACGGTCATTAGATCCGGACTGGCTCGGTGAGAACCTTAAGTTCTGCTGTTTAAATTGTGACCTAAGGCAAGTTACTTAGCTTCTCAAATTACAGTAATGACACCACCGTAAAGGGTAGATAAGAGGAATAGGGGTGATGGGTGAAAATGCTTAGCAGTGCTTGGTCAACAGATCTTCAACAAGTTTCGCCTCCCAGAGTTAAGGAAGTCCGAGAAGCAAGCAAAGGGGAATGGAGGGCTCCTGCTACAAGACAGTCCTAAGGGAGGGAGTAACATCCTTTACGTGGAGCCCCAGGAAGCCAGGCACAGCCTAGTTCCTGCCCAATTTAATAGGTTTGGGGGAGGACTGGGAAGGGAACGAGAAACCATTATGTATTGTCAACTCTAGAAAGCGGTGCCTTAAGCTTTCACCTTTCTAGCCTAATTCACCGGTTCCATAGGCATCTCGGAAGCGCTCTAGACCCATCAAGTGGAAGAGATATGAGTTGGGGCCCGGCATCCCGAAGTTGCCAGGTTGGGGGAGTAGTTTTTGTCATGTCGGGATGATTCAGGAGGACTACTGCTACAAATCTAAGCGAGGAAGAGGCGCAGACCGTAAACTACTCTTCCCTCGGAGCCGCGGTGCCGGCATTTACCTTGTCATAACCGGGAAAGGCCTGTCCAGTAACATCCCCGACGCCCTCCCTTTGCCCTGCCCCGCGTGCTTCTGGGAAATGTAGTCCCGTCTCCTCCGAGGGCTTCCGGGAACCACCCTCTTCCGCTCCGTTTTCTCCGTTTGGGGGTTGGAAGGGAGGCTACGTGGGAAATGACGCCTGCCTACTGGGTCCCCTTCGGTGCTCTCTCAGAGTAATACAGCTTCTTCCCGCAGAGGGCTATTGAATGTTGTCTTAATAGTGTCTTGAGGTTGCTGGACTTGAATCAGGAAGCTGGATTTTAATTCTTGCTCCTAATGGTTACTAACTTTGAGGTCACGTATATGAAAGTGTAAGTAAGGCATTAACAACTTTTCTGATTTGCTCAAACTAGGAAGACTGTATGTGTTCAATATATATTGCTTTCTCTACCCTTTTTTGCCCTTTTAGTATATACTTTTTAATTCCAATCTATTCAGCATTTTTACAAAGAGTTTGGGTGTTTATTTCTAATCTAGGACTTCATTTTGACAACTGTTCAGTAAGCTTATATATTTATTTACACTGTGTTGATCTAGGTAATGGTGAGTAAGAATTTTCTGCCAATGATTGCTTTTGAATTCTCATTTGCTGGTTGTATTAATTTAAAATAAAGTTGATTACATTAAAATAGTTCTTCATACAGCGTGCTGGTTTCAGTTGTGGTAGTTCCTGAGATACAATGATGTGTGATCAGTTCCCAAGGTGCCTTCCAAGTGTGTGAACCCTATACTTATGCATAGACTATAATATGAATACTAGTTAATGTCTTTCAGTATAGTGCCTACCATGAAGCATTCCTGATTCTTAATAATCATGTATGTTGATAGATGTTTTAATTAAGAATAGGCCCACTTGTATATGTGTAGAAGCAGACCTTTTAAGAAACTTAAAAGGTTAAAGAATAAAAGCAAAGCCATTTTATAAAACTTCTCATGATACCACCAGTACGTTGTGTGAGCAATATGATGTCCACCTGAAGGCCCAAAAGGTAAACAACTTTTTTTGACTTGTTGCCTTAAATTTGATAAAATTGAAAACTAGAAAAAGAAAACCTTCCAAGACTCATCTATCAAACCACTCTAGGCCCCTTCCAATGGGAAACAGCAGGAGGGAACTGTGCGCTTGTTTACCTATTCCATACTGATACCAATCTTTGACATTCTAAGTATTTATGATATTTGTATTGAGTGCAACCCATCCTAATCCCAATTTCTGACATTCTGAATGTTATGATGTCTGTATTGATTTTGACAGGTCTAGAGACTGACATAGAAAGATTGATAGTGAATTCAGGATAAATGTGTCATTGCTCAATTACTGGGCAAAACTGCATCAGTGCCTGTCTTCACAGATGTTTGATATCTCTCATTCAAATTACTCAAATGATAATGTTGATTTAATAAAACTCTAACTATCTGTTGAAGTCAAAGCTGCTTTTTCCTGCCACAACATATGAAAGGTAATATAAGAAAGGTAAAATAATACATTTATGGATTAGACACTGGTTACATGAGTGTGTTCATATTGTGAAACCATTGAGCTATATAATTGAAGTTTGTTCACCTTTGTGTGTGTGTGTGTTAACAAAAATTTATTCAACAAAAATTTATTTTATAATTATTTTTTAAGAAAAGTGATACGGTTATTCACAATAGCCAAAAGTTAGAAACAACCCAAGTGTCCATAAACAGATGAATAGACAAACAAAATGTGGTGTACCTAATATTATTATGGAATATTATTTTGCCATAAAGAGAAATGAGATTCTGTTACATGGTATGACAGGAATGAACCTTGAAAACAAAAATGAAATACCCTCCCAAACCCACTGCCATTGAGTCGATTCCTATGCATAGGACGCTTTAGGGCAGAGTAGAACTGCTCTATAGTGTTTCCAAGGCTGTAAATCTTTATAAAAGCAGGCTGCCTCTTCCTTCTCCTACGGAGTTTCTGGTGGGTTCAAATCCCCAGCTTTAGGTTAGCAGCCATGTTTGAACCACTATGCCACTTGAGCTCTTATAATGAAATAATCCAGATGAAAAATATTGTATGATCCCACTTATATATGTAGAATAGACCGATACACAACAGCAAAGTTTATTTCTGTTTACCAGGGGGTGGGGTTAGGGGAAGACGGAAGTTATTGACTAAAGGGTACTGAATTTTTGTTTGAGGTGATAAACTCATAATAGTGGTGATGATTGTACAGCACGTTGAATGAATTAATCTCACTGAATTGTACACTTTAAAATGGTTAAAATGACTATTTTTTTGCTACGTATATTTTGCCATCTGTGGCAAGAGGTGATGGAGAAGCTCATTATCTTCAGCCAAAACAAGGCCAGGAGCTGGTTGTGGATTAGACCATCAAATGCTCATAAGCAAGTTCAAGTTGAAGCTGAAAACAAAAGTCCCTGATCCTAGTGACTGATACACCATGCAATCTGCAGCCCATACGACTATGAGGCCAGAAGAACTAGATGGTGCCCAGCTACCACTGTCAACCACCTGGAGGGAGATCTATAGAGGAGATCCTGCGTAAAGAGGGAGAACAATGTGGAACAAAACTCAAAATCATTTGGGAAAAAAAAAGGGGGGGGGGGACACCAGGTTTGCTGGTCTGATAGAGCCTGGTGGAACCACTGACTATGGCCCCTAGCTGCCCTTCAGGTCTGGAATTGACCCCACACCTCTGACTTCCATCCAAACAAAAGACAGGCATGTGAGTTGAACATTTACCTGTGGTAGATATACTCCTTGGAAAGAACAATCATGGGAGAAAGAAGGGCTGTTTATGCACAGGGAGACAGCTCAGAGGGCAGGAGTGCATGGAGGGATGGACACAGGGAAGAGGGAACTGCCTGGAAGAAGTGAGAAGGGAGCTGTTACATTGGGGTAAATTGTAATCAATGTCATGTGACAAAGTGTATGTGAACTGCTGTATGGAAAGTGAATTTGTTCTGTAAACTTTCACCCAAATCACAATAAAAAACAATAAATAACACAAACAAACAAAAAGGAAGTCCATGAGAGGCAAAATATGACCTTGATTATATCCCTCCTGAATTTGGAGACCATCTAAAGAATAGTTTTGATACATCACTGAACACCAATGACCAAAAACCACAGGAATTGTGGGATGACATCAAAACATCATCCATGAAGAAAGCAAAATGTCATTAAAAACACAGGAAGAAGAGACCAAAATGGATGTCAGAAGAGACTCTGAAACTTGCCCTTGAATGGAGAGTAGCTAAAGCAAATGGTAGAAATGACAAGATAAAAGTGCTGAGTATAGGATTTCAAAGAACAGATCAAGAATAAAAAGTCAATTATAATGAAATGTGCAAAGACCTGGGGTTAGAAAACCAAAAGGGAAGAAAGCACTCAGCATTTCTCAAGCTGAAAGAACTGAAGGAAAAATTCAAGCCTTGAGTTGCAATATTGAAAGATTCCGTGGGCAAAATACTGAATGATACAGGAAACATCAAAAGAAGATGGAAGAAATACATAGTGGCACTGTCAGGAGGTGGCATATGATCAAGAACAAATAGTATTAAAGGAAGAAGCTGAAGCTGCACTGAAGGAATTGGTGAAGAACAAAGCTCCAAGAATTAGTAGAATACCCATGAGATGTTTCCACAAATGGATGCTGTGCTGGAGGCACTCACTCGGCTGTGCCAAGAGATTTGGAAGACAGCTACCTGGACAGCTGACTGGAAGGGATTCATATTTGTACCCATTCCATAGAAATGTGATCCCACAGAATGTGGAAATTATCGAACAATATCATTAATATCACATGCAAGTAAAATCTTACTAAAGATAATTTAAAATAGTTGCACAGTATATTGACAGAGAACTTCCACAAATGCAAGCTGGATTCAGAAGAGGACATGGAACGAGGAATATCATTGCTGATGTCAGATTCTTGGCTGAAAGCAAAGAGTACAGAAAGATGTTTACTTGTGTTTTACTGACTATGCAAAAGCATTTGATTGTGTGGATCAGAACAAATTATGGATAACATTGAGAAGAATGGGAATTCCAGAACACTTAATTGTACTCATGAGCAACCTGTACATAGACTAGGAGGCTGTCGTTCAAACAGAACAAGGAGATACTACATGGTTTAAAATCAGGAAGAGAGTGAATCATGGTTGTATCCTTTCCCCATACTTATTCAATCTGTATGCTGAGCAAATAATCCGAGAAGCTGGACTTCTTGGATATGAAGAAGAATGTGACATCAGGATTGGGGGAAGAATCCTGTGATACTCAGATGACACAACTTTGCTTGTTGAAAGTGAGGATGACTTGAAGCACTTGCTGATGAAGATTGAAGACTACAGTCTGCAGTTGGATTACACTTCAATATAAGAAAAACAAAAATCCTCACAAATGGACCATTAAGCAGTGTCATGATAAACGGATAAAAGATTGGAAGTTATCAGAGACCTCCTATTACTTGGTTTTACAATCAACAGTAAAGGAAAAAGACATCAAGAGATCTGACAATGTATTGCATTGGGCAAATCTGCTGCAAAATACCTCTTTCAAGTGCTGAAATGCAAAGATGTCTCCTTGAAAAGTAAGGTACGCCTATCAATATCCTCATATGCATGTAGGAACTCTGGTGGCGCAGCTAAGGCATTTGACTACTAACCAGAAGGCTGGCAGTTCAAACCCACTAGCCACTCCTTGGAAGGAAGACTAGGCAATCTACTTCACTAAAGATACTGCCTCAAGGTGGTGTAAATGATTAACACGTTTGGCTGCTAACTAAAAGGTTGGAGCTTCAAGTCTATCTTGGGGCATCTTGTGATAGTTAAGTTTGTGTGTCAACTTGGCTGGGCCTGGTTGAGTGACTGGGCAGCTGGATGTAGTTACTCTCCATGGTGATATTGGTAATTAACTCTGTAGTGGAATCTATTGGAGCAGCTGAGTAGCTGCTTAGGGATGTGGTCTGCTTCCTGTATGTAAGAAGCAGCTTTGGGAATGGTCTCTAGCTTATGGCACGCTTGAACCCTGCATGTAGCTGAGTTGTTGTTCAACAGCCTGCCATGCTACCAAACTTAGGACTTTCAGTGGACTTGAATCAATATCCTGCCATGTGGTTTGGTAACATTGGGATTGTGCCTTGCTACTTGTCAACCTTGGTTTTGTCACCCTCAGCAGCCATCAGCTGTCTGAGTGAAGAAAAGCCTCTAGCTTCAGTGGGCCAGGAGCAGGAGGCAGAGCTGAAGCCCCAAGTTGAGGGGCTTTCACCCAGTCCCTAGAGCCTGGCACTTTGAACTCAGACTTAAAGCCTCTGAACTGTAATACAACAAACTCCTGTTTGTTAAACCAAAAAAAAAAAGATACTGCCTCAAAAGCCAAAGGTGGGGTTGCTCTGAGTCGAAATTGACTCAACGGTAATGAGTTTGTTTTTTGGTTTGCCACATGCATGTGAGAGCTGGACAATGAATAAGGAAGACCAAAGAAGAGTTGATGGTTTTGGTTTGTGGTATTGATGAAGAATACTGAAAGTACCGCAGACTGCTAAAATAACTAACAAATCTGTTCTGAAAGAAATGCAACCATGCTCCTTGGAAGTGAGAATGGCCAGACTTTGTCTCATCTACTTTGGTCATGTTGTCAGAAGGGACTATTCTCTGGAGAAGGACATCATGCTTGGTAAAGTGGAGGGTCAACGAAAAAGGGAAGGCTTTTAACAATGTGGATTGACACAGCGACTGTAACAATGGGCTCAGGTATAGCAAGGATAGTGAGGCTGGCACAGGATCAGGCAGTGTTTTGTTGTTGTATGTAAGGTCACTATGAGTCGGAGATGACTCGATGGCACCTAACAACAGCAACAACACATTTTGCCATAATAAAATGTATTAAAAGAAGAACATCTTAAATGAATAATCTAACTTTCCACATTAAGAAACTGAAAAAAAAAAAAAAAAAGATCCAACTTAACCCAAAATAAGAAAAAGGAAGGTAATATAGATGAGAGTGAAAATAAATGCAATAGAGAATAGAAAAATAATAGAGAAAATTAAAAAAAAAAAGTTGGTTCTTTGCAAAGATCAATAACATTGACAGAATGTTTGCTAATTTGCCCAATAAAAAAGGAGAGAAGACTCAAGTTAGTAAGTCAGGAATGGAAGAAGAGACATTACTACTGAACTTAGAGAAATAGAAATGGTTATGAGGGAATTTTGTGAAAAACTAGAGGCCACCACATTTGATAATCTAGATGCAGTGGATAAATTCCTAAAAGTACACTGTAAAAAATGGCATGGCAAAGACATCTGACTTTATTTAACTTTACAAGAAGAAGAAGGAAGATCTAGATCAACAGCCCAAGGCTGATTTCTATGAGTTGGAGATCAGACATGCTTCCATCCTCCAACCTTTTTACCAGTTGTGACACAAAGCTTTTTCTTCCTCAGCACACTCTATTTCTCTGCTGGGTTTCTGAATTCATTACGTACAGAACTCACAGACAGTACAGTTATGGGAATTACTAGGGAAGTAACAGGTTACAATTTAAGCTCAGGAATGCTCGAGATGTACTTCTCCAGTCAGGAGAGCCTCAACCGCACCCACAGAACAGGCAGGCCTTTCTCTGCCCTGCTCAGGCAAGTGTTAACAAAGCTCTTTTAGCTCTTCTTGTAAGTAAGCCTTGGTCCAAAGGCACTCAGCTCTAGCTTTGTGGGTAGGCAGGCTTAGCTCCAGCAAGTGGCCAGAGGCATCTACTGTGTCAGCAAGCCTCTTGCCCCAAGACACTCAGCTTTCTCATTCTGTGGGCCAGGAACACCACCATAGTGTCTCCTTGTTCTGCTACTGCTGTTTCTCTTATGCCACTTCCTGCTGTCTCTCATGTTCTCCACTGTTATAGCCTTCTTTATATCTCCTGGGTCAGAGAGGTTCTCAGCATAGGAACATGTTGTCCAAAGGACATTCCCAGCTCTTCTTGATGGTCATGAGGTGCCCCCCATTCCCCTAATTCTCCACCTCTGGGATGGCTCATTTTAAGCCTAATGGAATGGCAAACTGACCAATCCCCTCGTTAGGATTTCATATACCTTATTTGCATGGTCCCACTTCCATAAAGGGTGCCATGTACCTTAATTTGCATTATTAGCAAGCTATCCAATCCCCTTGGTGGGCCACAAGCACCTTATTTGCATAGTCCCACCCAGTCATTTGGTGGGAGTTATAAGACCATGGCTGAAAGGGCCATATTAAGTAATTTACTGCACTGCAGACTCAAACTGCCAAAACTCTCTAAAGAGAAACAGAACATCTAAATAGATATGTAAAGAAATTGAGGTAAAAATCAAAAACCTTCTCATCCCTGTCAGACTATCTTCCTACTTTGAAAATAGCTCCTGCAAAAACAGCATGGGGGCTGCATTCTCTGACCTCCTCCAACCTCATAAGGGGGAGACAGAGTCACCATCCACAACCCAAAGCTGATTCATGTGTGAGTCAAGGCATGCCACCACCCTCTAAACCTTTTTTTACCCACTCTGACACCAACTGTTCCTCCCATAGTACTCACTACTTCTTTTCTGGGTTTAATAATTCATTGCAATGGCCACACAAAACTCACAGATAATGCTCACAATTATGGGGTTTAGCAGGGAAGTAACAGTTTACAAATCAGTTTCAGAAACACACTCAGGATACAGTTGTTCAATCAGGACAGTCTCCCTTCTCTGGCTCTTGCCCTGGCCTCTGCCCTGCCCTGGCAAATGTTATAAAACTCTTTTAGATCTGTTGATAGGTGCAACCCACTCTGCCAGCAAGCCTTCTGGCCAAAGGCACTCAGCTTTCTCATTCCATGGGCCAGAAAGCCCACTGATCTATCTTGTGCCTCTTGGTTCCACTGCTACCGTCGTCTCAGCCAGCTGTTTTCTGCCAGATGTCTCTCCAGTTGTTTCTGCTGGTCATCTCTGTCGTCTGTCTGCCTAGGAGGTCTGGTGCAGGGATCTCGGGTCCAAGGACATGCTCTGCTCCATCTCCAGCTCTTCCCTCTTGATGGCAGTGAGATCCTCCCTTCTTCCCCTAGGAGGGCTCATTTTAAGCCTAGCAGAATGACAAAACTAACAAATCCCCACTTTAGGTTTCATACTCCTTATTTGCATGGCCCCACCCCCACAAGGTTGGCAGTTCAAACCCACCACTCCTTCGAAGGAAGACTGGTAAATCTACTTCCGTAGTGATACCGCCTCAGAAACCCAAGGAGGGGTCACTATGAGTCAGATCTGACTCAATGGCAGTGAGTTTGGTTTTTTTTTTGGATCCCCACAAGGGTGCCATGTACCTTATTTACATTACTCACAAGCTATCCAATCCCCTTGGTGGGCCACAAGCACCTTACATTTACATAGCTCCACCCAGTCATCTTGTGGGAGTCACAAAGACTGTGGCTATGAGAGCCATACCAAGTAATATACTGCACCTCACCACCTCTGTTGGCAATTTTCAAGTCCAAACTCCTATCACTTCAGCTCATGTATTCTCAGCAGGGACCAATTCCTAGAGGAGGACATCATGGTTGGTAAAGTAGAAGGTCAGTGAAAAAGAGGAAGACCTTCAATGAGATGGCTGACACAGAAGGCTCAAGCATATCAATGAGTGTGAGGATGGCATAGGAGTGGGTAATACTACGTTCTGTTATATGTAAGGTGTCTATGAATGGGAACTGACATGGTAGCCTATCAGCTACTCAAAAAAAGAAGAAACAGCTGCAAACATTCATTGATAATCAGAACATGGAATTACAAAGTATGATCTAGGAAAACTGGAAGTTGTCAAACAATGAAAAGAAACACATAAAGATCAATATCTTAGGCATTAGTGCCTTGAAATGGACTGGAATTGGCCATTTTGAATCAGACAGTCATATGGTCTATTATGCCAGGAGTGACAAATTGAAGAGGAATGGCATCTCATTCCTCGTGAAAAAGAACCTTTTAAGATCTATCCTGTAGTGCTGAAGTCAGTGATAAGATAATGTCTGTACACCTACAAGGAAGACCAATTAATACTACTATTCAAATTTATGCACAAACCCCTAAAGCCAAAGATGAAGAAATTGAATTTTTACCAACTTCTGCAGTCTGAAATTGACTAAAAAGGCAATCAAGATGTATTGATGATTACTGATGTGTGGAAGATAAAAGTTGGAAACATTGCAAGTAGTTGGAAAATATGGCCTTGGTGAAGGAAATGATGCTGGAAATCGCATGATAGTGTTTTGTAAGATCAACAACTTGTTCATTGAAGATACCTTTTTTCAATTGTATGAACTGTGACTATATACATGGAATTTACTAGATGAAATACATAGGAATCAGATGGACTACATTCATGGAAAGATGAGATGGAGAAGCTCAATACCATCAGTCAGAACAAGCCCAGGAGTTGACAGTAGAATGCACCATCTTTTTTTTTTTTTTTTAATTTTTATTGTGATTTGGGTGAAAGTTTACAGAGCAAATTCATTTTCCATACAACAGTTCATATACATTTGTTTCATGACATTGACTGCAATTCCCCCACAATGTAACTGCTTTCTTCCCACTTTCTCCCCATAGTCACCTCTTCCCTTGTCCTTCTTTCCTATGCATTCCTGCCCCTTGGGCTGTCTCCCTGTGTAAGCACTGTTCTTCTGTTCTCCCATGACTGATCAGTCTAAGGAGTGTGTCTACCTGATGTAAATGTTCACTTTATATGCCAGTCTATTGTTTGGCTGGAAGCCATGAGAGTGAGTTCAGTTCCAGACCTGAAGGGTGACTAGGGGCCATAGTTTTGGGGATCTTACCAGGCTCTATCACACTAGTAAACCTGGTCTTTTTTATGATTTTGAGTTTTGTTCCACATTGTTCTTCCACTCTATCCAGAATCTCCAGCACTGATCCCTTTCCGAGTGGTTGATGGGTAGTTGGGCACCAGGTTCTTCTGGTCTCATGGTCATAATAGGCTGAGGTTCCTGTGGTACACTAGTCCCTTGGACTAATGGTTTCCATATGTCTTTGGTTTTCTTCATTCTTGTTTGCTCTGGATGAGGAAAGACCCATTGTTGCATCTAGATGCCCACTTGCAAGCTTTTAAGACCCCAGCCACTATTCACCAAAGTAGGATGTAGAACAATGTTTTTGTATAGTGTGTTATACCAGTTGAGCTTGATGTCTCCTGTGACCATGGTCTGAGCCCACAGGCCCAAGTACTTCCTCTTTCAGGGTAGTTGGCTATGGCCAAGAAGTTACCATAACTTTGCCCCTTGTTAGCTCAATTATATATTCAGACATTCTTAGATACAGATGTACAAATATTGTCTGCCAGCCTTATATATGGTCATAGATATATTCCCTTTGCCTAGGCATGCCAGATCATTCAGTTTGTCTAAAGCGTGGTATTTTCAGTAGCCTCATATGCATGTGAAAGCTGGACAGTGAATAAGGAAGACTAAAGAAGAGTTGAGGCCTTTGAATAATGGTGTTGGCGAAGAATTCTGAACATACAGTGGAGTGCCAGAACAAACAAATGTGTCCTGGAAGTGCAGCCAGAATGCTCCTTGGAAGGGCGAATCCCACCTACTTTAGTCATGTTGTCAGAAGGGACCATTACCTGGAGAAATATATCATGTTTGGTAAAGGAGAAGGTCAGCAAAAAAGAGGAAGACTCTTAACAAGGGGGATCACGGAGTGGCTGCAACAATGGGCACAAGTATGGCAAGGATTTTGAGGATGGTACACAACCAGACACTGGTTTGTTCTGTTGTACACAGGGTTGGTATGAGTCAGAGCTGACTTAACGGCGCCCAACAACAACAACAAGGGATTTATAAAACTGTTGGAAAGTTTGAGCAACAAACCTTTTTATTTGTTCAGGGAAGGCTATCACTAGCTCCCAGTTCAGAGTGATAGTACTTGTTACTGGTGACCCGGTCAGTTGCTCCCGATACTGCTGTGATTGTCATAGACGCCTGCATCTTCTTACTGAAATTGAGAAAGGGAAGTGGAGGAGGATGTGTCACTTCAGCAGCTTCCAAAATTAACAAGAGATTAATGTATCCAAACTATGCTGCAAATATTGCAGCTTCTGGAAAAGAAGGGGGAAAAAAAAAGAGCTTCAACTTGAAAGCTATATTTTTCCTCAGCAATCTAAGTACTTTACATATTTAGCCCATTGCGAGTTTTTTATAATTTCATAATAATGACTTGTTCTGCATTAAAATAACACTGGTATTCTGCAGAAGGAGCTCTGGTGGTGCAATGGTTAAAGCATTCGGCTGCTACCCAGAAGGTTGGCAGTTCAAACCCATCGGCCATTCCATGATGAGGCCATGCCCATGATGAGGCAGTTTGCTTCTGTAAAAATTTACAGCCTTAGAAATCCCTTGGGGGCAGTTCTACTCTGTCCTACAGGGTAGTTAAGAATTGGAATCTAGTCAATGGCAGTTGGTTATTTTTTGTGGGGGAGGTATTCTGCAGTGGCTTGGTTTAAAAGATCTAAGAAAGATCTTTTCCCCTTATGTTAAATGATTATTTAAATAATTATTTAAATCTGATTATTATCAGATCTGACTGAAAAGTGGCTTATGGGTCTTTTCTGTTAACAAATATTAATGACTCTGTACTAAAAGAACCTCCTCCATCAATCATATTAAACTTTAAAGCATGATTCATAATTCTTTCTCAAAAGTCCTCTTGTTTTATATGGGACTTGATACATTTTATGGACAGAGTGCACCATTAATCCTTCCTCCGTTTCTAGTGATTCCTAGATGTTAAAGTTAATTTGAAAAGAAAGCAAGTAGAGGAAATAATTGAGAGTTACTGAACCCTATAGGAGTTCCAAAGTGGTGCAAATGGGTAAGCACTCACCTACTAACAAAAGATTGGCAATTCGAATCTACCAGAGGCACCTCAGAAGAAAGGCCTGGAAATCTACTTCCAAAAGATCACAGTGATTGCAAACCCTATGGAGTACATTTCTCTTCTGCAGCACATGGGTTGCTATGAGTTGGAGTAGACTCTTGGCAACTTTTTTTTTTTTCCCTAGAACCCTAGAAAGTTAACCCATCCAGCCCCCCCCCCCTTTTTTTTTTGTAGAAAATAACTGATTAGGTCACATAGTGGCTGGGGAGCGTAAGAACCCTGGTCTCCTGACCCATGTGCCTTTTCAGAATATCACACTGCTTCCCTGTGTTCTTTCTGGTCTGTTGATCACCCAACTCCAATTTAGTATTGTTTTGGTTACCACTCTGACAGAAATATACCACAAATGGATGGCTTTAACAAACAGGAGTTTATTCTTACAATTTTGGGAGGCTAGAAGTCCGAGTTCCAAGTGCCAGACTCTAGAATCTGTGTGAAAGCTCCTCGTCCTTGGGCTTCAGCTCTGCCTTTTGCTCCCAGCCCACTGAAGCTAGAGGCATCTCTTAACTCAGGCAGCTACTGGCTGCTGAGGCTAACAAGCCCAAGGTTGACAAATAAAATGGCACAGTCCTGATGTTACAACACGGCAGGCATTGATTCAAGTCCATTGAAAGTCCCATGATAGGCACAGCATGGCAGGCTGCTAAACAATGACTTGGCTACATGCAGGGCTCAAGCGTGCCATAAGCTGGAGACCATTTCCAAAGCTGCTGCTTATATATGGGAAGCAGATCCCATCCCTGAAGCAGCTGCTTGTGGTAGATCCCACCATGGAGCTGATTGCCAGTCTCATCATGGGAAATAACTACCACCAGCTGCCCAGCTACTCAACCAGGCCCAGCCAAGTTGACACACAACCTTAGCTACCACAAGTATCCTGGGATGAAATGTTTGAACTAATTTTGCAGAAGTCAGAGGTTCTTTAAGAATGCACTTTCACTCCCTATGTGCAAGATAGCAAGATCAGCAATTAAGTACTGTTGTAGTTGTTAGGTGCTATCAAGTCAGTCCTCTAGGGGACTGGTCCCTCCAGATAATGTGCCCAGAGTACGTGAGAGGAAGTCTTAACATCCTCGCTTCTAAGGAGCATTCCAGCTGTACTTCTTCCAAGATAGATTTATTCGTTCTTCCAGCAGCCCATGGTACATTCAGTATTCTTCACCAACATCATAATCCAAAGGCATCAATCCTTTCTCGGTCTTCCTTATTCTTTGTCCAACTTTTGCATGCCTCTGAGACAATTGAAAACACCATGGCTTGGGTCTGATGCATTTTAGTTCTCAAAGTGACATCTTTGCTCTTTAATATTTTAGAGAGGTCTTTTGCAGCAGAAGGAGCTCTGGTGATCCAGTGGTTAAAGCATTTGGCTGCTGTTCGAACCCACCAGCCACTCCATTGGAGAAAGGTGAGGTAGTCTGCTTCTGTAAAGATTTATAGCCTTGGAAACCCTAGAAGGGAGTTCTGCTCTGTTGTATAGAGTCACTAGGAGTCAGAATTGAGTTGATGGCATAGGTTTGGGTTGGGTGTTTGTAGCAGATTTGACCAATGCAATTTATTTAAAATCTTGGCTGTTGCTTACAAAGAAGTTCATTGTGGATCCAAGTAAATGAAATCCTTGACAACTTCAGTATTTTCTCTGTTTATCATGTTATTGGTCCAGTTGTAATAATGTTTGTTTTCTTTATGTTGAAGTGTAACCTATACTGAAGGCTGCAGTATTTGATCTTCATCAGCAAGTGCTTCAAGTCCTCTTTACTTTCAGCAAGCAAAGTCATGTCTCCTGCACATTGCAATTAATGAGTGTTCCTCCAATCCTGATACTGTGTCTTTCTTCATAGTCCATCTTCTTGGATTATTTTCTCAGCATACAGATTGAGTAAGTATGGTGAAAAGGCACAATCCTGATGTACATCTTTCCCGATTTAAACCATGCAGTGTCCTCTTGTTCTGTTCAAACAACTATGTCTTGATCCATGTACACCTTCTTCATGAGCACAATTAAGGTTTCTGAAATTCTCATTCTTCATGATGTTATCCATAATTTATTATGACCTACACAGTCAAAAACTTTTGCATAATCAATCAAAAACAAGTAAACATCTTTCTGGTATTCCTTACTTTCAGTCAAGATCCATCTGATATTAGCAATATCTATCTTACTTATCTAGTACTGTTATAACAGAAATACTGTAGGTGGATGGCTTTACCAAACAGTAATTTATTCTCTCACTGTTTAAGAAGCTAGAAGTCTGAACTCAGGGTGCTGGTTCAGGGGAAGTCTTCTCTCTCTGCCATCACTGGGACAAGGTCCTTGGCATCAATCTTGCCCTGTGTCTAGGAATTTCCTAGTGCAGGGACCCTGGATCCAAATGACATGATCCGCTCCTGGCTTTTATTTCTTGGTGGTAATAGGTACCTCTCTTGCTCATTTGTTTATTCACTTTTATATCTCAAAAGACATTGACTAATATAGCATCTAATTGTGTAGATTGTATCTTGCCTCGATAACATAACTGCCTGTAATCCTGCCTTATTAACATCAGAGAGGTTTGAATTTATTATACACAGGATAACTATACCAGATCATAAAATGGAGGCTAATTACATAATAATTAAAATAATGGTCCAGCTAAGTGGACACATATCTTTGAATGGAACACAGTTCAATCCATAACACTCTCATTCCATATCCTCTTCTGAGTCCTGCTTGAATTTCCTGCAGTTCCTTGTTGATATACTGCTGCAATTGGTTTTGAATTATCTTCAGCACAATTTTACTTGGATGTGATAATTTTTGCATTCTGTTGGATTACGTTTCTTTGGAATGTGCATGGTATGGATCTCTTCCAGTTAGTTGGCCAAGTAGCTGTCTTCCATATTTCTTAGCATATATGAGTGGGTGCTTCCAGAATTACATCCACTTGTTGAAACATTTCATTTGGCATTCTGTCAATTTTTGGAGCCTTATTTTTTACCAATTCCTTCAGTGCAACTATGACTTTCCTTCAATTCCATTGGTTCTTGATCACATGCTCCCTTCCGAAATTGTTGATCATTGGCTGGTTATTTTTGGTACAGTAACTGTGTATTACTTACATCTTTTGATGATTCCTGCATTTTTCAGTATTTTATGCATAAAATCTTTCTTTCTTTTTTCTTTTTTTTGTGATTTGAGTGAAAATTTACAGAGCAAATTCACTTTCCATAAGCAGTTCACATACACTTTGTCTCATGACATTGACCACAATTCACCACAATGAAACAGCTCCCGTCCCACTTCCTCCTGGCAGTCACCTCTTCCCTATGTCCATCCTTCCATGCACCCCTGCCCCCTGAGCCGTCTCCCTGTGCATAAACAGCCCTTCTTCCTCCCATGATTGTTCTCTCCAAGGAGTATATCTCAGGTAAATGTTCAACTCCTATGCCTGTCTTTTGTTTGGCTGGAAGCCACAGGTGTGGGTTTAATTCAAGACCTGAAGGACAGCTAGGGGCCATAGTCTCAGTGGTTCCACCAGGCTCTATCAGACCAGCAAACCTGGGCTCCCTCCTTTTTTTTTTCCCCCAAAGGTTTTGAGTTTTGTTCCATATTCTTCTCCCTCTCTATCCAGGATCTCCTACATAGCCCCCTCTGAAGTGGCTGACAGTGGTAGCCTGGCACCATCTAATTCTTCTGGTCTCATTGTCGCATAGTTTGTGGATCACATGGTGTACCAGTTGCTAGGACTAATGGTTTCCATGAATCTTTGGTTTTCTTCATTCTTCTTTGCTCTGGACAAGGAGAGACCCATCGTTGCATCTAGATGGCTGCTTGCAAGCTTTTTTTTTTTAAAGTCTGATGATTATTTTATTATTTTTAATGCAAGAACCAGCTATTTCAGTAGCTAATAGCACTATGTTGATTAAGAATTTTCTCATCTCTTTTAAGGTTTCTTTTCTGGTTCTTTTGATTATGTATAAACACCTAGGAATAGAATAACAAGAAGCAGTCAAAATCTGCAGGTGAAAACAGCAAACCCATTAGAGAATTTAGGAGAAGGGAGGAAATAATGGTTTCCTATACCCCAAAAATAGAATATTAAAACATAAGCAATATTTCTACATAGATCTCATAGTAATCTTTCAGTTCACATAGTCCTGTGTAGTTAAATATTCTTTCCTGAGATGCTGGATCAGCTACAATACAGTTTGTGAACTCATCACCTTCCACACCAGAGTTCTGGAAATCTGGATTCAATCTAGTAGGATTCATGTTCAAAATCTCACGGTCATTCCATAAGTCCAATATAGTTCATCTTTCTGTTGGAACATTTTGGTGAAGCATTTCAGCAAGTCAACAAAGCAAAGCTTCTCTGTAGGTGCTTGCAAGCTTTTAAGATCCCGGTCACTACTTCCCAAAGTAGGAGGTGGAACAATGTTTTGTGTAGTATGTTATGCCAATTGAGCTTGATGTCCCCTGTGACTATGGTCTCGAGCCCACAGGTTCAACTACTCAGTCCCTCTGGGTAGCTGGCTGTGACCAAGAAGTGACTACAGCCCTTGTTCCTTGTCAGCTCTACTATGCACCCAGGAATTCAGATCATACAAATACATTTATAGGGCCTTTGTCTACCAACCCTATACATGGTCTTGAGTCACTCCCTGCTTCATAGACATACCTAATAGTTCAGCTTGTCCACCCATCTATCCACCCGTATACCCATGTTTGCCTTCACTGACAACACAGTACTGTATGTGCAAAAGGGTTCATCTTTGTTGTCTGTACCTCCCAAGTACCTTTCTAAGTCTTCCTCTTCCTCAGTACCACTATGTACATCACTCACATTTGCTACATTGCCCTTCTCTTCACTCAAATCAATACTTATCTCTACCTATCTAACAGTGTTCCCTTCCTTCCTTTCCCACCCCTGGTAACCAAGAAAGAAAATTTCCTTCCATAGATAAACCTTTCCTTGACTTTTATATTAACAGACTAAGACAATATTTGTCCTGTGATTGACTTATTTCACTCAGCATAATGTCCTCCAAGTTCATCCACATTAAGAGGTGTTTTGCAGATTCTAGGTTATTCTTTAGGATTGATATTTTATGCTTAAAATCTTTCAGTATCTCAACTGGAGGGTTGAATTTTTTCTTCAGTTATTTCAGCTTAAGAAATGCTGAGTGTGGTCTCCAGCTCTTTACACATTTCATTATAATACTTTGCTTTGTCTTCTTGAGCTCCTCTTCGAAATCTTCTGTTCAGCTCTTTAACTTCGTCATTTATTCCTTTTGCTTTAGCTATTTTAAACTAAAAGCCAGTTTCAGAGTTTCTTCTGACATCTACTTTGGTCTTTTATTCCTTCCCTGTCTTTTAATGACTTTTGGTTTCTTCATGTTTTATGTCCTTGATAGCATCTCAGAACTCTTCTGGTCTTTGGACTTTAGTGTTCAGTGTATCAAATCTATTCTTGAAATGGTCTCTAAATTCAGGTAGGATATATTGAAGATTGTATTTTGGCTCTGATGGACTTTTTCTAATTTTCTTCAGTTTAAACTTTCATATTAAATTGGTAGTCTATTCTGCAGTCACGGAGCTCTGGTGGTGCAGTGCCTAAAGCATTTTACTGCTAACCAGAAGGTTGGTTGTTCAAACCCACCAGCTGCTCTGCGGAAAGAAGGTGGGAAGGAATCTCCTTCTGTAAAGATTTATTGCCTCAGAAACCCAATGAGGGTTGCTATGAGTTGGAATCAACTTGATGTCAGTGAGTTTTGTTATTCTGCTGTTGGTCCCTGGCCTTGGTCTAAGTAACAGTGTTCAGCTTCTCTGTCATCTCTTTCCACAGATGGGGTTGATTTGATTCCTGTGTATTCCATCCAGTGAGCTCTATGTGTATAGTTGCTGTTTGTTCTGTTGGAAAAAAGGTATTTGCTATGAATAAGTCATCAATCTTGCAAAATTCTGTCATGCAATCTTTAGTATCATTTCTGTCATCAAGGCTGCATTTTCCAACTGTGGGTCCTTCTTCTTTATTTCCAACTTTTGCATTCCAAACACCAGTAATTACCAATGCTTCTTGATTGCATGTTTGATCAGTTTCAGACTGCAGAAATTGGTAAATTCTTCAATTTCTTCATTTTGGAATTAGTGGTTGGTGTGTAAATTTGAATAGTAATCATATTAACTGGTCTTCATTGTAGGTGTGGATATTATCTTATCACTGACAACATTGTACTTCAGGATAAGTCTTGAAATGTTCTTTTGACCATGAATGTGACAGCATTCCTCTTTAATTTGTCATTCCCAGCATAGTAGATTATATGATTGTCCAATTCAAAATGGCCAATATTTCATCTTACTTATGCCTAGGATAATCTTTATGCATTCCATTTAATTTTTTACCACTCCCAATTATCCTAGATTCATACTTTGTTCATTTCATGTCTGATTATTAATTGCTGTTTGTAGGCCCCCCCCTTTTTTTTTTTTTCTGAGTCATACCACATCAGCAAATGAAAATCCTGAAAACTTTGCTCCATCTATTTCATTCAGGTCTACTATACTTTGAGGAGGCAGCTCTTCCCTAGTTGTGTTTTAGTGCCTTCTAACCTGAGGGGCTCTGGCACTGTATCAGACAATTATCTGATGCTACCCATAAGGTTTTCACTGGACAGTTTTTTCAGAAGATTGCTAGGTCCTTCTTTCCAATCTGTCTTAGTCTGGAAGCTCTGCTGAAACTGGTCTGGCATGAGTAATTTTGCTCATATTTGAAATACTAGTGGCATAGCTTCCAGCATCATAGCAACATCCAGACCATGACAGTACTACAAACTGGCAGATGAATAGTGGAAACAACATGTACATGACTTAAAAAGAATAAGGATATACATGCCAAAGAGAGTCAGAGAAAAGAGATAGGATGGAATAGCATTCAAAATTACATGTTTTATTTTTGAAGTTCTTGGGTGGTACAAATGGTTTGCACTTGACTTCTAAGTTAAAGATGTGCATTTGACTGTCAGTCTAGAGGTTGGCAGTTCAAACTCACTCATCAGCAACATGGAAGAAAGGCCTAGCCATCTCCTTCTATAAAGAGTACAGCCAAGAAAACCCTGTGGAGCCGTTCTACTCTATAACATATGGTCCTCTATGCAGATGACACAACCTTGCTTGCTGAAAGTGAAGATGACTTGAAGCACTTATTGATGAAGATTAAAGGCTACAGTCTGTAGTGTGGATTACACCTCAATATCAAGAAAAGGAAAATCCTCACAACTGGACCAATAAGTAGCATCACCATAAATGGAGAAAAGATCGAAGTTGTGAAAGATTTCATATTACTTGGTTCCACAATCAACAGCAATGGAAGCAGCAGTCAAGAAATCATGTGTCGTATTGCATTGGGCAAATCTGCTGCAAAAGTCCTCTTTAAAGTGCTGAAGAGCAAAGATTTCTCTTTGAAGACTAAGGCACCCCTAACCTAAGCCATGGTATTTTCAATTGTCTCATATACATGTGAAAGTTGGACAATGAATATGGAAGACTGAAGAAGAGTTTGATGCTTTTGAGTTGTGGTGGTAGTGAAGAATACTGAAAGTACTGTGGGCTTCCAGAAGAATAAACAAATTTGTCCTGGAAGAAGTGCAGCCTGAATGCTCCTTGGAAGAGAGAATGGCCAGACTTGGTCTCACCTACTTTGGTCATGTTGTCAGAACGGACCATTTCCTGAAGAAGGATATCATGTTTGGTAAAGTGGAGGGTCAGTGAAAAAGGGGGAAGACCCTCAACAAGATAGATTGATAAAGTGGCTGCAGTGATGGGTTCAGGTATAGCAAAGATCGTGAGGCTGGTGCAAGACTGGGCAGTGTTTCATTCTGTTTTACATAGGGTCGCTATGAGTCCCAGCTGACTTGACATCACCTAACAACATGTAGTACATATTAAACCAAATGCACTGCTGTCAAGTTCGGAAACCCCTCCTTGGGTTTCCGAAGCAGTATCACTATGGAAGTAGATTGCCTGACCTTCCTTCTGAGGAGTGGCTGGTGGGTTTGAACCACCAGCCTTCTGGTTAGTAGTCAAATGCCTTAGGCACTATGCCACCAGAGCTCCAAGCCTACTGCCATTCAGTTGATTTCTGCTCATAGTGACCTTATAGGACTGAGTGGAGGAGCTCTGGTAGTGTAGTGCCTAGGGCACTTGACTGCTAACCAGAAGGCTTTTGGTTCAAACCCACCAGCTACTCCTCAGAAGGAAGGTTGGGCAATCTACTTCCATAGTGATACTGCCTCAGAAACCCAAGGAGGGGTTGCTGTGAGTTGGGGCCGACTCAACAGCACATAACAACAACAATAACAACAGGACTGAGTGGAGTAGAACTGCCCCATAGGGTTTCCAACGCTGTAAATCTTTGCAGAAGCAGACTGCCTCATTGTTCTTTCACAGAGCCACACGTAGTTTTGAACCACCAACCTTTGGGTTAGCAGCCCAATTTATTAATCGCTGCACCACCAGAGCTCCTTTTCCTTGCTATAGGAGGTAACACAAACAAAAAAATTAAAGATCGTCATAATTTGAATACATCGTAAGTCAGAAACCACCTGTAAATATGTAGAATTTTCCACATTGTATTCCTTTTTAATACTAATCAGAATGGATGGCTCAGATTTACTGACAATTCCTGTTTAAAGTTCTGCAGTTTCACAGCCTTGGCGGACATGGGATGGCTTTATTATCTAGAATCATCCTCTTGGGCTGTCCACAGGGCTGTCCGGAAACTCTGCGTTTAAAATCACTAGGCACTTGACTGCTAACCAGAAGGTTACCAGTTCAAACCCATTACTCACTCCTGGGAAGGAAGGTTGGGCATAGTGCTACCGTCTAGGAAACCTAAGGAGTCTGTCTGACTCCACGACACATAACAACAACAACAACGGCCAAAGTTTTCTATTTGCGCTCCTCTTGGTTCTTTTTCAGAGGATTACAATCCTAGTTTATGAGGAACTACAGTTCCCATAAGACCGTGCAAAAGAAAAAAAAAAAAAATCCTGTGACCCGGGAGTAAGGAACAATCGCGAGAGAACGAGGTTCAGGCGGCTGCGCGAAACGGGTGGTGGTGGGGGGGGTGTGTGTGAAAAGACTGAGGAGGAAGAGGAGGAGGTATCGTCCCACAATACCAGGCGGGAGGGTGGGTATACGGTTTGTATCCGGGCTGTGAGGTGCTTGGAACTTCCGCGGATCTTGCTGCTGCTGTCTCTTTAACGCGAGAGGAAGCGATGCGGAGGGGTGGAAAATGGCAGAGCTGCAGATGTTACTAGAGGAGGAGATCCCATCTGGCAAGAGGGCGCTGATAGAGAGTTACCAGAACCTGACCCGTGTGGCAGACTACTGTGAAAACAACTACATACAGGTGAGGAGTGCGGACGGGCGGGCGCCGGGCGGGCGGAGGACCCGCCGCCGGCCGCCCGAGTGACCAGCCCACTGGGCGGGGTGGGGAACTGCCTGACCTCAGCCTCTGCCTCAGCCCCAACCCCAACCCCAACCCCAACCTCAGCCGCGAAGAGAGCAAGTGGTAAGGTTGAGGGAGCCAGGCTGCGCTACAGGAAGTGGCTCTGGTGGTTGAAACCCATAGAAGAGGAGAGAGAAAATGGGCGAGGAAGCCGGGCGCCCGCCGCAGCTGAGCGGCCCCCTGAAGTCCTCCTCCCAGCGGGCTCGGCCCCTCGGGTCTCGCTGCCCCTCAGCAGCTGCTCTCCATTCACCGTGCTTCTGTCCCGGGGACCCAGCTGCCGCCCCACTGTCTTTCCGCCCGGAGAGAGGTCTAGAACGGGGAGAAGGGAGAGGAATGGGCAGGGATGAGGCTCAGGGAGAAGCAGAAGGGAGAGGAAAAGCGGGGTGTGTGCCGGGGGAGGGTAGGGTGGGGGCGATTATGTCAGTTCAACCCAGAGGGTGTGTCTTTTATTTATTTTTTAAAAAATTTGTCGTGAGTCACATTACACAGACCTCCCCGAGAAGAGGAGGAAGGAGGAGTAAGGGAGGTGGGGAGTAAGAGAGGGCGTTTGAGAAAAGTTAATCTTAAAATTCCTTTAATTGAAGGTTTGTAATTCTGCCTGCCTGTCCGATTTCAAGTCGGGTTTTTCCCTCTCATCATTTCACTTCCGCTTCACTATAATGCAGTCTAGAGATTGTTAGGGCTGTCGCTATTATAAAACATGAATTATTCTTAACTCTTAAATACTCTTTTTCCCCCAAAAGTTCTTGAACTGTTGACTTCATGAGTAACTTAAAATGGAATGATGTAATCATCGTTTTCTGAGGTTTTTATCTTTCCAACCTATGTAAATGTATGGAATATGAAATCCAAATAGATTTCTGAACCTTTGAACCAGAACGTAAAATAGCTGTTATTGTAAATTTATTACAAAGTTCTTGGGGCCTTACCTGTGACAGATGCTTGTTTGTTTTTATTTTAATGATTGAAAGTGAATTATGTGTGTGGTGGTTTGTTTTGTAGATCTTTAACTGTATAAACCTACAGTTTGCAGTAGAAGCAAATAAAGTAGCAAGTCTTTTGTATCAATATAATGACACCAGAAATGTGCTTGTTATTGATAAGGTATGACCAAGACGTGCTTTGATGAGTTATTGCAATTCATAACTACAGTATTTTTAGAAATGCCTCCGTTGTGATTATCATTTTTAAGAACCAATAGTTTCTGTGTTGGCAAATGCATTTCCTCTTTATTTTTAGAGGGAGATACTGTTCAGAATGCTTTAAATATTTCTCAATTTCCATATTAGTAACTATCTTCAGTAGCATTACTAGGAGTTAACTTCACAGATTTTTTTTCAAGCCTTTAGTGTAGGAATTCTACTGATAAGTAAACTTCTTGAATGCGTGCCACATCTACTGTATTACTTGTTTTTGCAAACTTTAAATTTCACCTTTAAAAAAACATTTTAATATCTAGTAGAGATGTTGATCTGCTTACAGACAGAAAAGTGATTTTGTAGTGTATTAATATTAAAAATATGCAACTTTTCTTCAGCATGAAAATCATTAACATTCAGAGTAACTTTAATTTGCTGAAGGTTTTAAAGATTTTGAAACTCAAAGGGAGAGTGTTAAATTGCCCCAATTCCAGAAGAGCTATTGCTTCCCTACAGAAGTCAGTAGATAAGTGCTTCTTAGATGGGAGGCTCCTTTTTGTTTTGCATGTTGGGAAATCTGACAAGTATACGGTGTGGTAACTGCTACATGTTCCCATTAGTTGGTAGCGGCAAACATGTTTTAACCTGTCTGTTGACTATTTCTTTTTCAGATGGTTGTATGTTTTAAAGGCTTTTTTTGTTTTCCCTCTCTGACCCCCTTTCTTTCCCTCTCTTGCTGCCATCGTGTAACTTTGAAAGACTTAAACTTCATTGGTAATTTCCCTCATTAAAAGAAATTGTATTATTTCTAATAGTCTTTCACTGTTTATAATACTAGTATCATGGTGTCAAGAGTCACTCCTGGTAGCCCCAAGGTTTTTTTTTTTTGGTTGTTTTAAACTTGGCTCCAGGTCCCTGGGTGGCAGAAACAGTTTGCACGCCATCACTAACCAAAAGGTTGGCAGTTCAAATCGACCTAGCAGTGCTGTGGAGTAAAGGCCTGGTGATCATTTTGGTAAAGAGTACAGTCAAGAAAAAACCCCATGGAGCTCATTTCTACTCTGTAATACACGGGGGTCTCCGTGAGTGTCGGAATCAACTAGATGGCAAAGGGTTTGTTCTTTGTTTTTTAAACTTGACTCCAGGGGGATATTTGTGATCTTGTTAGCTGCTGTTGAGTCAGCCTCACACTCAGTGGTGACCCCGTGCACAGCAGAATGAAATGCTGTCTGGGCCTGTGCCATGCCAATGATCAGTTGAGGATGGGACTGTTGTGATTAATAGGGTTTTCACTGACTGATTTTTGGAAGTAGGTCGTCCACCGTAATGTAGGAGCTCTGCTGAAACCTGTCCAGTTTCATAGCAACATGCAATCCACCAATGATAGCTGGATACTAGCTGCCCATGAGATGTATTGTCCAGAATTGAACCCAGATTTCCTGCATGGAATGAGAGAAAGAATTCTGAACTATGAATGGTCCACATTTTTACTGTTGGGGGCAGAGGAGAGGAAATTCACATACAGCAATGATTGTTTTAATACTTCAGTAGCCCTTTTTTAACTTTTAACTTTGGACTGCATGATTCAGGTGACTTCCTAGGGGGTGAAGATGATGAAGGCTTAGTGGAACTTAATGATTTTTTAGGGTGGTAAATGATGCTGCTGACTTTGGTGCTATGCATAGGAAACAAATAGTACTAGAAATAGCCATTTGGGCATCTGTTGAGATCTTTCTATATCCTTTCTGTGATGGATTTAGATTATAAACAAAACACTACATAAACATTCTTTCTCTCAGGGAAGTTATGCAGCTACTGTATTTTGAGAATTTCTTATACTCAAAGTGAGTTAGTTATTATCTGGGTAATTTTTTTAAAATTATGATTTGGGTAAAAGTTTACAGAGCAAATTCGCTTTCCATACAGTGGTTCACATACACTTTGTCTCATGACATTGACCACAGTTTACCACAATGCAACAGCTCCCCTCCCACTTCCTCCCCATACTTGCCTCTTCCCTGTGTCCTTCCCTCATGCACTCCTGCCCCCTCAGCTGTCTCCCTGCATACATAGCGCTTCTATTCTCCCATGATTGTTCTTTCCAAGGAGTCTGTCTACCTCAGGTAAATGTTCAACTCATATGCCTGCCTTTTGTTAGGCTGGAAGCCACAGGAGTGGGTTCAATTCCAGACCTGAAGGGCAGCTAGGGGCCATAGTCTCAGTGGTTTCATCATAGCTGGGTAGTAGTTTTTATCTTAAGAATTAAAATTTTATTTTATTGTTTTCCCACAGTTTTCAAGTGCAGTCCAGTTCAGCTAAGTTCTTTGGGTTTTAGTGCAATTGAGTCCTTGTAGCAGTTTATTTGCTCTTTGGGTTCTGTTGACTTTATTAAATTGTGTTATTAATAGCAAAACTTGTCAAAAGATTGCATTATCTTGAAAAGGACAGAATTTTTGACGTTGTTATTGGGGAAGGATACTTGAAAAGTTTTTTTTACTTTATGTATAGATATTGAAAGTCTTTGCCTTTTCTACCTTAGGTTTGATATGACCAGTTTGAGTTTTCTGGTAGGTTAAGGACAGTCATTCCTTAACATCAGCACAGTTATTTATCAGACTGATTTTCTTTGCTTTACCTCAGGGTTCATACTGTCTCTGTTGAGGGAACTATATTGGAGTATAGGAGGGAAAGTGGAAGAAGAGTAGAAACTGCTTAAGCAAGGTTTCTCAGGATATAGATTTCTAGCAAAGGCAGAAAGTTTTCCATTCAAATTAACTTTTTAACTTTATTTTTTAATTCTTTTGCCTAGAATCCCACCAGCAAGAGTTTCATTTGAGTTAGCAAGTATATTTTAAGGTCTGGGAGTTTAAAGAAGATGTCATCAATCCAATCTTAACTGAATTACTTAGTGTAGTTTGCTTTCCTCCTGCTGTTAACTTAGTATGATCATTTGCTCCTTGTGTACATTTGATCTTAGAAGCCAGGTAATTTTTGAACAGGAGGACCTGGAGTAGGTAAAAGCTAACATTTCTGGTACTACACAGTTTATGGCAGCTCATAAATTGTTAATTATTAACAATAATTCTATAATTTTCTTTTTTTGGTAACAAATAAACAGTCCAAAGTTCAGAGAAGTTAAATACCTAGCCTAAAGTTCCCATAGGAGCTCTGGTAGCATAGTGGCTAAGACACTTGCCTGCTAACCAGACGGCTGGCAGTTCAAACCCACCAGCCACTCCTTGGAAGGAAGGTTGGGCAATCCTACTTCTGTAGTGATACTGCCTCGGAAACCCGAGGAGGGGTCGCTATGAGTCGGGGCCGACTTGATGGCACATAACAACAACAACAACAAAGTTCCCATAGGTTGTATGAGATAGTGACCAGAGTGAAACTCAGGTGTTTGATTCCAAATCCTAAATTCTTTCCAAGAAATTCTGAGTCGGGTGCTTAGTGCAGTGTAAGGGATAAAAAAGAATGTGCAGACAGAATAATAAAGAAGAACAGAGAGTGGTACAATTGTTCCTTTTTATTGAGTGCCTTCTGGTAGCATAGTGCCTAAGGCACTTGACTGCTCACCAGAAGGCTGGCGGTTCAAACCCACCAGCCACTCCTCGGAAGGAAGGTTGGGCAGTCCTACTTCCGTAGTGATACTGCCTCGGAAACCCAAGGAGGGGTCACTATGAGTTGGGGCCGACTCGGTGGCACACAACAACAACAACACTCTGTCTTTGTATTACCTTTAATCCTTACAACACCTCTCCATGATAGGTAGTACAGTACTCTCTTAAAGATGAGGACATTAGAACTCAGACAAGGTAAATAAGTTTTACTAGTTCATACGATTAGTAATTGGCAGTCAGAATCACTGCCTAATTCTGACAAGCTGCACAGACTATGCTCTTTTCATGTACTAGTCTTCAGACACAAAATCTTACATACAGTCTAGAACTTACACTAGTTCAGGAATAAATTGACTCGTTGGATAAGTATGGGAAGCTAGCAAACTTTTTTTTATCACTGTTTCTTTTGAAAATGCATTCTGAGTTCCAAGTTGCAAATATAATAGGCACATTTGTAATTTGGTAACTGCTTTTTTTTTTTATTTCCTTAAAAGGAGCTCTGGTAGTGTAGTAGTTAAAGCATTCTGCTACTAACCAGAAGGTTGGTGGTTCGAATCCATAGGCTGGTCCGTGGGATAAAGATGAGCCAGTCTGTTTCTATAAAGATTTATGGCCTTGGATACCCTATTGGGCAGTTCTGCTCTGTCCTGTAAGGTCACTGTGAGTCAGAATTGACTCGATGGTGCTGGGTTTGGCTTTTGTTTTTTATTTCTGATGTGTTGAGCTGTAGGAAACACAGGCAAGTTTTTCACTGAGCTCCCTGTATCTTGTTCACAACTGCACTGCAGTGTGATAAGAAAATTTATGTGAGAATTAACAGTTTGACAAAAAATATCTTGAAATGTTTCGGGTAGTTGTGATTTCCACACAAAGCAGGCTCAACTAAGACAGTCAGTATGATTGAGGAGACTCTGGTGGTATAGTGCCTAAGGCATTTGACTGCTGACCAGAAAGTTGGTGCAAACCCGCTAGCCACTCAATGGAAAGAAGACTGGGCAGTCTACTTCTGTAAGGATTTACTGCCTCAAAACCCAGTGGGGGTTGCTAGGAGTCAGAGTAGACTTGATGGCAGTGAGTTTGGTTTTGAATTTATGTAAGAGTAGGAAGAGGTACACATTCTTAACAGCTGACCACTGGCAGAAAGGTTGGCAGTTCACATCTTCCCAGAGGCACCTTTGAATACAGGCCTGGCAGTTTGCTTCTGAAAGGTCACATACCTTGAAACCCCTGTGGAGCAGTTCTATTCTGTATATAGGGGGTTGCAATGAGCCAAAATCAGCTCAGAGGCAACCAGCAACACATAAGAACATATTGGAGAGATTAGAATTCTTAGAATTGCCTTTTGAATCGTGAGTAAAATTACGGATAAACAAACAAACAAAAAACCAAACTCACTGCCATCAAGTCGATTCGACTCATAGTGACCCCTCCTTGGGTTTCTGATGCAATATCTCTAGGGAAGTAGATTGCCCAACCTTCCTTCTGATGAGTGGCTGGTGGGTTTGAACCGCCAGCCTTCTGGTTAGCAGTCATACGACTTAGGCACCACACCACCAGGGCTCCCAAAATAATGGATACCAAGTTAGAAATATGGGGTAGAAATGTAAATGAGTCAAACAGAGCTTTAGATAATTTTACAGAAGTTAATTGATGAGTTGATGTATACCTTGTCACAACTTGTTTATTTATATTGCTGTCAAGCATGATACTGGACTGGGTAGAGCAGAATCTGATTTAGCATATCAGTTCTTATGAATATCCATTCATAAGACTGGAATATCGTATCAGTTCTTACTGATAATATTCACAAGGAAAAAAAATGAGTATTTTTAGGGATATATGGTATGTTTGTATTAAAACTAATGTCCTCTTTCTCCTTTTGAAACTTTAATACTAATAAAAGCTTTATGTGTTGTACTTAAATCTAGTTCTGGTCTATTTAAAGTCTCAGTTTTAGAGACAGATTTAAGAAAATTTTTGAAATATCCCTCATGATAAGGAGATACTTCTAATTCCTCCTTTTTGCTTCTGTTTTCTCCAGGTGATTCTGATAACTGAGGCTAATAAGCCTTGTAGTGGAAAAAGAGATAACTGGGCAATTGAGGGTCTGATCTTTGGTCACTTGGAGTAACCCTGTTTATTGTTAGTGAAATTATGTTCTAAGAATTGGAGATTGGTGATTTAACACACAAGAATACGTTAGCCATAATGGAAGAGTGTTATTATTGGGATAAGAGGTTGAATCAAACATTAAGAGATTATGTAGATGTAATTTGATAAAATCCATGGAAAAAAGCATTGGTAAGTAAAAGGTAAAAATAATGGTTAAATGTGAATTTTCATTGAAAAATTTTAATTGAGGAGTGTGATGGTTATGTTTATATGTCAACTTGGCTAGGCCTGGTTGAGTAGCTGGGCAGCTGGATGTAGTATTCCCCACAATGAGACTGGTAATCAACTCCATGGTGGAATCTACTGGGAACAGTAGATACCTTTGGGAATGTGGTCTGCTTCCTGTATATAAGGAGAAGCTTTGAGAATGGTCTCTAGCCTGTGGCACGCTGCTGTTGCTCAGCAGCCTGCCATGCTCTGCTGACCTTGGGACTTACAATGGACTTAAGTTAATGGCCTGCCATGTGGTTTGTTAACATCCGGACTGTGCCTTTTTACTTGTCAACCTTGGGGTTTCTCAGCCTCAGCATCCAGCAGCTGTCTGAGTGAAGAAACGCCTCTAGCTCCAGTGGGCCGGGAGCAGGAGGCAGAGCTGGACCCCAAGTTTGAGGGGATTTCACCCAGCCCCTAGAGCCTAGCACTTTGAACTTGGACTTAAAGCCTCCAAATTATAAGAATAAACTCCTGTTTGTTAAGGCCATTGCATTTGTGGTATATTCTTGTCAGAGCGGCATTAGGTAACCAAAACAGGGAGCTATAAATATATTAGGAGCTCTGGTGGCGTAGTACTTAAGGCATTTGACTGCTAACCAGAAGGCTGGCGGTTCAAACCCACTAACCACTCCTCAGAATGAAGATTGGGCATTCTATTCCCGTAGTGAGACTGCCTCAGAAACCCAAGGAGGGGTCTCTGTGAGTCGATTCTGACTCCACGGCAGTGAGTTTGTGTGTGTGTGTGTATATATATACAGACATATATAAATACACACACATATACAGTTTACCAGATACTGTTACACAATTTAAGAATATAAAGATTAGTGGCACCAACTTTCTCTTTTATTTTATAATGGGAAATGGAATAGACGTATATTTAAATAAGGGAACTGAGGCAGAGAAA
>NW_006921622.1:18009660-18021785 GCF_000298275.1 Orycteropus afer afer | reverse complement strand
TTTTTTTTTTTTAGGTTACATAAATATTTTCTAACATCTTTTTTATATTGATTATAATTTTGATTGAGGTTATGGTTTGTGTTTAAAAGAAATAATAGTCAAACGCCAGGATTATAAACTATTTAAATACCTTAATATTTAGGACACTATTTCATTTTGAAATAGTGCCTAAGGCATTTGACTGCTAACCAGAAGCCTGGTGGTTCAAACCCACCAGTCACTCCTCAAGGCGAAGACTGGGCGATCTGCTTCTGTAGAGATACTGCCTCAGAAACCCAACGAGGGGTTGCTATAAATTGGAGTCAATTCAATGGCAGTGGGGTTGTTTTTTTTCGCTTTTTATTTCAAAAAATAAGGATTTTTTTTTTTTAAGTACAGCATTGAGAAGATAAGATTCTAGGAAAATGGTAATTACTGGTTTTTGTTATTATAATAGCTGACCTAATCATTTTAGCAGTTAAACATCCATTCCTTAGAAAGGAGACCAGGTTTGTTTTTTAGTACTACCACTCTTTGTCAACCCAAATAAATACTTTTAAGCACAGGTTGGTGATTCGAACCCATCAGCCACTCCACGGGAGAAAGATGAGTTACAGTCTGCTTTGGTAAAGATTTACAGCCTTGGAAACTCTATGGGAGGCAGTTCTACTCTGTCCTGTAGGGTCGCTAGGAATCGGAATTGACTTGATGGCAGTGGGTTGGGTTTGGTTTTTTATCCTTGTATTTACTAATTTCTCCATTTATAAAGTGAAACTTTCTCAGAGATAGTTGGTAGGTAATGAACCAATGTTTACAAAGAAAATTCCAAAGCAAAACAAACAAAAGGCCTAACTTTTAGTTAATTTATTGGAAGAAGATAATATTTATATTTTTATCAAGTAGATTAGAAACTAATTTTAAATTTTATTTTGCTAATTATTATTGTGGTGATTAAAAATTCATTTTAGTATGCCAGTGTTCATTGCAGCACTATTGACGTTAGCTAAAATGTGAAAACAGCAGAAATGTCCATCAACAGATGAATGGATAAATAAAATGTACATACATATAATGGACTGACTCAGCCTTAGAGAGAAATGAAGTCCTGATGTATGCTACACATGGATGAACCTTGACAATATTATATTGAGTGAAATAAGTCAATCACAATAGGACAAAAACTGTATGATCTCACTTACATGAAATAAGCAGATACATAGGAACCAAAGATTATTAATGGTTGCCAGAATGGGAGGAGGAGAGAACAAGAGAGTTTTTGCTTGGGGGCATTGAGTTTATGTTAATGTTAAATAATTTGGAAAAGGATAGTGAAAATGGTACACAACATGAGGGATGTAATCAATGTATAGCACATTTTGTTTGGGCTGTTGTGAGTGGTGATGCTGTGAACATTCCTGTTCAAGTGCTTGTTTGAGCACTGTTTTCAGTACTTTTGGGTATACATTAGAATGGTTCATAATGGAATATTGTGAATCATATAAAGAAGGAACCAGTTGTACTTCACTAAATTTTCACTTAGATAATTCTGGATTTCTCCTTTAAACTATTAAGTGCTTAGCTACAAACCCGAAGGTTGGAGATTTGAATCCGCCCAGAAGTACCTGGGAAGAATGACATGGCAGTTTTCTTCCAAAAAAATCACCTGTTGAAAACACTTTGGAATACACTTATATTCTAACATACATGAGATTGCCATGTCAGATTTGACTTGATGGCAATTGGTTTTTACATTTTTATATCTTTTTTTAAAATAATATTTTACTGTATTTTCAGTGAAATCTTGCACAGTAAATTTGGTTCCCATGTAACAGTTTCTACACAAATTGTTCAGTGTTATTGGTTGCCTTCTTTACAATGTGTCAACATTTTCATTATTTCTATTCTAATTGTTCCATTTTCAGTAATCTAGTTTCCCTGCCCCTTTACCTTCATATCTTTGCTTTAAAGTTATTGCTTATAGTTTGCTCTTATAAAAATGAAATGCTCTATGGATTTTCATGTCATCTTTATGTAGGGGTTGTGCTAATCTTCTCTATATCGTTCCTATTTTAAAATATGTGTTGCCAAAGCAAGCACCACTTTTTATACCTTTATTCCTTATCTCTTTACTGAATATGTGAAGTCAGAATTTATATATCTGAAGTCTACAGTATTAGAAAATTGTCCTTTGACTTTATAGCCTGTGCTAGTAACTGATCTAATCTCTCCTTTATTGCTTAGTTGGTTTTCTTAAAACTATAGTCTACATCTTTCTCCATCCCTCGTCTTGCATTCATTCTTTAACCTGTTCTGTCTACACATGTGAATACAGATGGAGGTAATTGGACAATTTGGTGATGGGTTGACCATGTGCTTGTCTGCTCCTGTTTTTTTCTCACTTAAGTATAACATGTGATCATCATAGGAGAATGAGGGAGAGGTGTATGTTTTGAAGTTTAAGAACAAAATGTGAAATAGACCTTTCAGAGATAATTTATTAGATAGGATAGTAGGAATAGTGACTAGTTTTGGGTGTCCATTTAAGTTTTATGGTTATAAATTTTAAGTGGCTAGTTAGCATTGTGACACAGTGGTTAAAGTGCTTGGTTGTTAACCAAAAGGTCAGCAGTTCAAACCTACCGGTTGCTCCACAGGAGAAAAGACCTGGCAATCTCCTTCCATAAAGATTCAGCCTAAGAAACCTTACGTGGCAGTGGCAGTTTTACTCTGTCATGGGGGAGGAGGGGGTCACTGTGAATGAGAATTGACTCGAAGACGTGCAGCAACAACAGCAGTCAGCATAGTGTGGTTTTCTCCAGCAGATTGCTGCACTGATATAAGCTCATAGTAGGAAGATAAATAGGTATAAAGCAGGTAGGGCTAGACCAGAACAATGGCAGGAGAGAAGAGAGGCCAGGGAATTAAAGTGCTTATTAGGCACTGGTTATACACTGGACTATAAACTCTAACTCTGGTCAAGAGAGAAGACATGGATAGTGAAAAATTCTTAATATTAATAAGTGAAATGGAGATAGAAATTGGGTATTCAGAATGTGGGATTTTTGAAATCTAGATTTTTGGAAATGATGTAAATTGTTGCTGCTGATGATGTCCATAAGAGTTTTTGACTATGGTGAAGGAAAAATGGAAGAAAAAAGTAGTTGGAGTTGAGGTTGAATGACAAGGATTTGGGATGGACAGTCTCTGTGAATGTTGATATCACCAAGATTAATGAGGCTCATTAAGGCATTTGACTGCTAACCAGAAGACTGGTGGTCCAAATCCACCAGCCACTCCTTGGAAGGAAGATAGGACAATCTGTTTCCCTAGAGATAAAGCCTCAGAAACCCAAGGAGGGGTCGCTATGAGTCGGAAATGACTCTCGAGGGCAGTGAGTTTGGTTTTTGGTTTGAATGGTTGATTAGTAAGCTAGATGTTAAAAGTCCTTAGTGAAGGAGGGGAGTGATGAGGATATTGGTAGATGACAGCAATAAGGAGGTTTCTTCCTTACTCTTCTCTGTCCTGCCAGGTCAGTTTATGACCTATCAAATAGTTGCGTTGAATCTTGTATATTTCCTCTGTAGCCCTCATTAGTCTTATTTGGCACAGGTCACCAAGAAAACAGGGCCAGATTTGTCTTGTTTATTACATCTCCAGTGCCTATCCAATGCCTGGTACATAAGTTTTCAAAAGTTTACATGAACTGTAGAGAAGTCTGGAAGCTTGGTTCCAGTCCTTGTTCTGTCACTAACTACTTTGTATCTTAACTAGCCTCTCTCTTTTTTTTTCTCTGAAAAGATAAATTTGAACTAGATTGTATCTAAGGTGACTTCTAATTGTACAATTCTGATGTTTTTCAGTAGAGTTTGTTTCTGATTTAGTTCTGTTTCCTCAAAAAAATAACTCTGATTTACTTGTACCCATTCCTTCTACTCTGTTGTGAGCAAATGTTCCCTTCTCCATTGCTGTGGAGTTGATTCTGACTCATAGTGATACTACATGAGAGAGTAGAACTGCTCCAGAGGATTTCCAAGGTGATAATCTTAACAGAAGCAGACTGCCACATCTTTCTTCCACAGAACACCTGGTGGATTCAAACTGCTGACCTTTCAATTAGCAGCCAAGTGCTTCACCATTGTGCTACCAGGGTTCTTTTAGAATTAAGATATCAAAACATTGAATAAGTAAGTTGTTCAGTAAATGATTTAATTCAAAATTGTTTATGACTTGTCCTTCCTCCTGAACATTTCTGAAATGCAAATTTTTTTTAAATTGTGATTTGGGTGAAGATTTACAGACCAAATTCACTTTCCATACAGCAGTTCACATACACTTTGTCTCCTGTCATTGACCACAGTTTACCACAATGCAACAGCTCCCCTCCCACTTCCTCCCCATTGAAATAAATTTTTATAAGTCTTGCTGAAGAGGAAAAAAATATAGTTGAGGAAGTGTTAAATTAGAATATATTTGGAGTAAGTATCTACAATAGAGATAAGCAGTACTCAGACTTATGATCCCAGGACCCCTTGCACTTTTCAAAATTGAGGACCCAGAGAACTAGTTTTTAAAGGTAGGTTATAGGTATTGCTAATCACTGTATTAGGAGCTCTGGTAGCATAGTGCCTAAGGCACTTGACTGCTAACCAGAAGGCTGGTGGTTCAAACCCACCAGCCAGTCCTTGGAAGGAAGGTTGGGCAACCTACTTCCGTAGTGATACTGCCTCGGAAACCCAAGGAGAGGTCGCTATGAGTCGGGGCCGACTCGACGGCAAATAACAACAATAACAACAATCACTGTATTACAAATTAAAATGGAGAAGTTTAAAACATTTACTCATTTATTTAAAAACAATGTAATGAGTTTATTATTGCTAATGTAACAGGTTTATGAAAAGTAATTATAACTTTCCTAAACAAAATTAAGTGAGAAGAGTGACATTGTTTTACATTACTATTTATTGACTGGTAATAGAAGGCAGTTGAATTCTCATCTGCATTCATCCTGTTGTGATGTTTTATTTTAGTTGAAGTATCTGTAGAAAATCTGGCTTCACACAAATAATGTAGTTGGAAAAGGGAAGAATATAAAAGAGTTTAATAGTCTATATATGTAATTGTGGATAATTCTTTTAGATACTACATCAAAACTGGGCAGGTGATTGCTTTTTTTAAAAAAAACATTTTGTGTTTTAGGTGAAAGTTTACACAGCAAATTAGCTTCTCATTTAATTCTATATACATTATTTCCTTATATTGGTTACATTTTTCACAATGTCAGCATTCTCGTTATTTTCAGGTGGTAGTTTCTTAAATGTCAGTTGCAGTGTGGACTCTGAAGACATATGAGTGATCATTTTATACTCTCTTATATTACATTCATGGGTCATTTGGGAAATATTTGTTGAGATAAGTGAACCTTCTGAGTATTGACAGATTTAATTATACAATATGGAAAAAAATCACATTCATTAATAGCACCACAGATGTCATCAGAAGTCTTGAAGTACTGAAAAGCTTCTAAGCTCATTTCGGTGCATACAAGTTTTCCAAAATTCTAATTTTTGCTTGTAAGCTCAGATTTTATTATTGGCCACAAATATTGTCAATTGTTTTTTTTAGGCTTACTTCATTCATTTTCAGAAAAATGTCTGTCACACACCCAACTTCAAATAATCATGTCTGCCAGTCATTTTTTGAAGTAAAAATGGTGTTTCATGAAACAAGTGGCTTAGCCAGCATATAAATCAATTGCACAAGTGCTTTTTCCTAAAGGTGGCTATGTTACTTAAGTATTCAGCAGGAATGCTTTATGTATACTACCTACTTCATTCCACCGAATAGTAAAAGACATCTTCTCAAAGGTAAAGGTTTAATAAAATTAATAATTTTTCCTGTTTTTTTTTTTATTGTGATTTGGGTGAAAATTTTTCCTGTTTTTTTATTGTGATTTGGGTGAAAATTTTTCCTGTTTTAGCAAGAACATTTTAAAGTGAAACTTGCTCCTTTATTTTGTGTTCTGGGTTTGGCAGTGAAGATTAAAATAACTACTATTACACTTGGTGTCATTACCTTGAGTTTTACTCACCTTATGAGTTTCAGTCATCTTTGTTTTTGTACTATTAGTAGAAATGTCAACCTAGAGAAGAAGACAATAGCATTTTCACATTACTACAAATGTGGTTTTGACCATGTGAACCCACCCGATAGGGTCTTAGAGATCCCCAGGGGTCCATAGATCCCACTTTGAGATCCTCTGATATAGATAATTGGTCCAGTAGACTTCATGCCTTCCTTTTATGGTAATGGGTGTCTGAATTTTAAATATTGCTTATTTGTTAGTGTATATTGAGCATTTCTAATTAGTTTGAATAAATACCTCATAAAAACTTAAAAGTTGTTTTTTAGGAATTCTCTTAGCATTGTGTATACTGTGTTAATTATTTTGGATATTGTTTTGGTTACCTAGTACGTCTTTGAAAGGAAAATACCACAGATGGGATGGCTTTAATAAGCAGGAGTTTATTCTCTTACAGTTTGGAGGCTTTAAGTCTGAGTTCAAAGTGCCAGGATCTAGGGGCTGGGTCAAAGCCCCTCAACCTTGGGCTTCAGCTCTGCCTCCTGCTCTCAGTCTACTGAAGCTGGAGGCTTTTCTTTATTCAGACAGCTGCTGGCTGCTGAGGCTGATAAACTCAAGGTCGACAAGCGAAAAGGCACAGTCCCAATATTACTAAACCACATGGGAGGCCATTCATTCAAGTCCATTAAAAGTCCTAAGCTTAGCAGGGCAACATGGCAGGCTGCTGAACAGTGACTTGGCTGCATGCCAACAACTTGAGACCTTCCTCAAAGTTGCTTCTTATATACTGCAAGCAGCCCACATCCCTAAAGCAGCTACTCAGCTGCTCCAGTAGATTCCACCATGAAGTTAATTACCAATCTCACCGTGAGGAGTAACTACATCCAGCTGCCCAGCCTCTCAACCAGGCCCAGCCAGGTTGACATAAAACCTTAACTATGACAGATAATTTTTTAATATTTTAGGCTATGTTAAAAACCAAACTCACTGACATTGAGTCATTTCCTGGGCCATATCAATGCTCTGTATATACCATGTATCAGTAGCACTAATTTTTAAATTAATGTGTTTTAAAAATGTCATGTATTTGTGTCCTCCAAATTTTACCCATATCAAAATTTAATAATGTTTGAATAAATTTATTTGATTCATAGACAATTATTAAACTCTGTGATTTTTAGGAAGCAGTAAGAAATACTAATACTAATTTTAAAATGACATTCTGATCATTTATTTCTGACATGAGCATATTTCAGATTAGATTTGAAGTAATTTATCATTGATATATTGCCCATTGTACTTACTTTCCTTTTTTGTACTAATGTCTTTACATCTTAAAAAATAAAAGCCCAATTGAAGTGGGGAAAAGGAGAAAAAACTCACTATTGTTTTTGCTCTTCTCTGGCATTTTCTTCTGCATTATATATTTTTATTGTTTCCATGAAGAAAGACTTCAGATTAATCCATTTCCCTTTCAAACTAATTTTCTTTCAAAAGATTAAAAGCTCTCCTTTTTCAGCTCTATGTTCTATTAAAATTAATAACATTCAGATTTTGGTTTGAACAGTGGGTATACAGGCTGTTAAAGTTCTCATTCCTTCTGAACAATCTGAGAAAGGCTTAAAGACCCTAAAGATGACAGCACAATTTTATGGGATCCTAAGTTGGAACCACAGCAGTTGTAAGAAATGCTCAGAAAAATGAAATATGTAAATCGTGTGTAGCATGCTTCACAGTATAATAGAATATATTATTTACTATGTCTCCTGTTCAGTTATTCAACAACTTACTGCTTATAATGTGCCAGACTATATTCTGTCAATCAAATATAATCTCTGCTTTCAAGGGATTAACAATTGGTCTCCCCCTCAATCAGATAAATTAGGAATTATGATAAATTTTATCTAGGGAAGGATACATGTTGACATGAGAATATATATCAGGTGTCTCAGCCTAGCTTGGCATGTCAAGGAAGTAATGTTGAAGTTGAGATCTGGAGGGTGAATATATTTTAATCAAGAAACTGGTCGAAGGGAAAATAGTGTCCCTACTTCTATAGAGATTCTGCTTTGGAAACCCAAGGAGGGGTCGCTATGAGTCGAGTCTGACTCCATGGCAAATAACAACAACAACCAGAGGGAACAGCATGTGCACAGGTCCAAAGGTTAATAAAAGTTTTGAACAAATAGACATGTGTACAGAGAGCAAAGAAGGGAGAGTGATCAGAAAAGAGAGGAGGTAGGGATCAGATCAAAGCCAGGCTTTAATAGGCTATGTTAGGAATTTCTGTTGTTTTTCTGAAGCTGATGAGAAGACATTGACAGTTTCAAGTAATGAGGTGACATTATTATTTTTACTTTCTAAAAGGATTACTGTTGTCACAGAGTGGTAAACAGATTAGAAGGAGGGTTGAATACTGATTGGAAGGAGCTCAAGAAGAGATTGGGGGAGTCTGAGGGAGCTCTGGTGGCATAGTGCTTAAGGCATTTGACTGCTAACCAGAAGGTTGGCGGTTCAACCCCACCAGCCACTCCTCAGAAGGAAGATTGGGCAATCTGGTGGCATAGTGCTTAAGGCATTTGACTGCTAACCAGAAGGTTGGCGGTTCAAACCCACCAGCCACTCCTCAGAAGGAAGATTGGGCAATGTAGTTCCATTAGATACACTGCCTCAGGAACCCAAGGAAGGGCCTCTATGAGAGATAATACAGTAGTGCTGTCTAGAGGTGATGATAGCTTATATTATAATGGTAGTATGTTGACTGAAATTTCTAGTGCCTTGAATCCTGATGGTAGTCTGTAACTCTATGTATTTCTTTTTTTCTAGAAACAGCAGTGTTTGAGGCTATAGGGATGTGCTAAAAAGTAGTGAGATGGTGATTCATTCAACAAATAGTTATTAATTGCCTACTGTGGAAGACTCTATGCTAGATACTATGATGTGGTATTGTGATGTCTATATGTTACACATAAATTTTTTATGTAGGAATTATTGAATGATATATTATAAAGCATTAAATCAAGATTAGGGAAAATTGGCCTGTGGTATTTCTATGTAAGTGAGGAAATGTTCTGTTATAGAAGAAAAATAATAGTTATTTTTGAAATGTTTTTAATTTTGGTTTTGGTAGAATTTTGCTTATGGAAAGAGAAAATGTCAAGCAGCATTTTTATCAAGAGCATCAAGGTAATTAATAAATGAAGACATTCTTGTAAAAGATTCAAATAAGTATATTTAAAGCAAAATCTAAACTGCCCCTTTCTTCTCCTCTTCATATTCCTTTTCATTCCCGTCCCCTCTAAGTATTATCAAGTTTGTTTTGTATCCTTCTAGTTTTTGTACAAAGGATGAAATGGTTTAGGAAAATTTATCTGGCAGTGGTGTAGGATGGGTGGGAGCAGGGAGAGACTAGATGGAGAGTGACCAATTAGAGGGCAGTTACAGTTGTCCAGATGTGAAGAGTATTTCTTGAATTAGGCTAGCTACAGTAAGATTGAAAATGAAGGAATGAATGCAAGGAAAGAAAGAACCAGGAAGCCTTGGTGAAGGAGATAGGGTTGGTAAGGAAAAGGGCCAAGTCATACATGACTTATTTCACTTGATCCATTCTCCTTCAGCATAAAGCCCATGGAATATAGAAGGTAATTCGTAGTCATCGAAGAACATCTATAGACCTTCTCTTTTTCAATGGTTAGGACACGGTTGGTTCCTGACACTTTCCGGCTTTTACTCCTCCACAGTTGAATTGATTGGCAGAGGAGTGGGTTGGAGAATAGGAATAAGGCTTGATTGTTAGGTGTCTGGGTGAGCAGAAGGGGAAGGGAGGGAAAAGGAGAAGGAAGGGGGACTCCAAGGTCTCTGGCTATATTATTGTGGTATGAGGTTGAAGTTCCAGTGTTTCTTTTAGTGTTAATTTTGCTAGTCTGTTATAATCTTCTGTATTATAGATTGTTGACATTTTTCATACCAAAGAGTCATTTTTTAAAAATTTTTATTGTGATTTGGGTGAAAATTTACAGAGCAAATACAATTTCCATACAGCAGTTCACATACACTTTGTCTTATGACATTGACCACAATTTACCACAATGCAACAGCTCCCCTCCTACTTCCTCCTGATAATTACCTTTTCCCTGTGTCCATCCCTCCATGCCCTCCTGCCCCCTGAGCTGTCTCCTGGTGCGTAAGCAGCCCTTCTTTCTCCCATGATTGTTCTTTCCAAGGAGTGTATCTACCTCAGGTAAATGTTCAACTCATAGGCCTGTCCTTTGGTTGGTTGGAAGCCACAAGTGTGGGTTCAATTCCAGAACTGACGGGCAGCTGGGGGCCATAGTCTCAGTGGTTCCATCAGGCCCATAGAGTCATTTTTATAAATAATTTCAGAATATATATTGTATTTGGATCAAAAACTTTGCCCGTCTTTGGAAGGAACTTTTAGAGAGAATTTTAATAAACTGCCGTTGTATTTGGGAGCTTAAGGAAGGCTTAGCTGAATCATGAGTGGGGAGTTTTGGAGGTGAGGAATACAAGTAGTGGGAATGACATTGACAGCAAGGCAGGTTTGGGAGAGCTACAAGTTGTGTGCTTTTGATAGTGTCAGATGCGCTATTTGAATCTCAGGATCTGAGGTGTTTTCTTAGTCAAAAAGATACCTGAAGTACTGTCACTTAAACTGTGGAAAAGTAGTTCAGCATTTTCAACATTTTAATACAGAGAGAAACCATGTTTTAAATTTAACACTGGTGAAAAGAATCTGCACTTTTGCTGTGTCCTGATATATTCTGTTCCTTTGTCTAGACACACATTTGGCTGCATAAATGGAGAAGAAATGAGTTATAGGCCTGAATGAATCACTTGTGTATGAAGTGAGTGTCATAACTTGGGGCCTGCTTGCATTAGTGGATTTATTATTAGTATTTTCTAATATCTCATGGTATATAGAGCTACTTACCTCCAATTCAGTTGTGTATTTTTTCTGCCCCTCCTTCCATCTCAGTTAGACTTTCCAGGCCCATTTTCCCACGTATTTCTTTCTCTCCCCCTATTAAAAATAAAAAAAGAAAGACATCATGGCATTACATATAAAGGAAAATTCTGCCACTTAAATTTTTTTTTTTTTAGGGGGCAAGTAGGGTGTTGTACTAAGGGATAAAGTGGGAGGAATATGTATATTTATTTCACTGGGAAGCATTGCAATCAAACACGGGGTTACTGTGAGGTAGAATCCACTCAGTGGCAGTGGGTTTGGTTTTTGGTTTTATGGTTATACAGAAGTCTTAGGGAAAAGTTAGCTTTTACCAACATGTTTTGACCTGATGGGTACTATAAATCATATAATGATCTTATTTCCCTTTATATTTATGGCTTCCTGGAGATCAGAGCCAAACTTATGGCTCCAATTTATTATGTACTACTCTGTGGTCTCTGTGGTCTGTGTATTAACCACCTACTTTTATCTTTTACATTACTGGATATCTTGATTTTTGTCTTGTATATTTTCCTATACACATTTTGAACTGGTATAATAGTGACCATCCTCTAGACTAGTGAAATCAGACCTTTTATTTTTGGGAAGGGAGGGTTGAGTCTGGCTGCAGCTTTAGAATTTTTTAAAGTTCATCAAGTGGTGCTGATGTTGACTTAGGGTTGAAAATCACTGTTCTAGAGCAGGAGGGGCCGAACATTTTCTATAAAGGGCCAGGTAACAAATATTTTAGGCTTTGTAGGCCATATATGGTCTGTATCACAACTTCTGAAATCTGCCATTGTGGCAGAAAAGCCACAGACAGTATATAAATGAATGAGTGTGGTTGTGTTCCAGTAAAACTTTATTTGCAAAAATAGACGGTATTTGGCCCAAGGGTCATAGTTTTTTGACCAATCCGTGTTCCAGAGCCTGAACTTTAAATTACAGATAACTCTCAGTTGTAGTGGCTACTGATAGACCAAAATTATTTGAGCAAGGCTGGCGGTTCAAATCCACCGGCCACTCCTTGGAAGGAAGATGGGGCAATCTACTTCCGTAGTGATACTGCCTCAGAAACCCAAGGAGGGGTCGCTATGAGTC
>NW_006921622.1:18004162-18009560 GCF_000298275.1 Orycteropus afer afer | reverse complement strand
CCGACTCGACGGCAAACAACAACAATATAATGAAAAGAATGACTTTCTTTTTAATGCACAGTGACTAAGGCATTTGGCTGCTAACCAGAAGGCTGGCGGTTCAAATTCACCAGCCACTCCACGGAAGGAAGACTGGGCAGTCTACTTTCATAAAGATTCACCGCCTTAGAAACCCAAAGGTGATCATTATGAGTCAGAATCGACTTGATGGCAGTGGGTTTGTTTTTTTGAACTGATACTTAGATTTTTTAGTGGTTATTTATTTGCCTTGGATCCAATATGTAATTAGTTTATTAATAAAATACTTTTTTTTCTTTTTGGTGTCTTTCTCTTTTCTATTTTATAACCTGCTTGCATGGACAGAATGTCTCTCTGTTCACATCTTACTTAGATTTCTTTATTTTTTTTCCCCAGAAATAGCTATAAGAATGACTCTATTTCAGATTTTTTTGAATTGCTGTAATTTAGAAAATTCTGTTGATTTTAGTATAGATTTGTTAGTTGTTTTATACTTTTATAATTCTTATACTTAGCATATAACAGACTTAGAATTTAGGAAAAAAGTAGTTTATGAGGTAATGTCATACTAATCCTTATTTTTGGTTTGGAAAATGTGATTATTGGGACAGCCAAGACTGATTCTGTGAGACTGTATTGTAAGCTGGTGTTGTAATTGAGGAAATAGGCAGACTCTGTGGTAGGACAAGGTACTTTTGTTGGTATTTTTAGAACCTTATTTTTTTTTTTAAAGCAGAAGTGCTTTTTTTCTCAGTTAATTAAGGGTGGTATTGAATGTGAGAGTGTTAACTATCACTCTACCTAGTAGCTTGTAAAAGAATGTTTTCTATTGCTCAAGTAATTTTCTAGCAAAGTCACATTTGTTTGGGTATGCATTAAAGGTGTAAATTTGTTACTTCAGTGAGTAATAACATGGAAAAGTTTTATATTTTAAATATTTCTTTCTTCCATTACATACTTTAGTAATTCTACTGTGCTACACTAGAACCATACCGTATTTACTCTTAGTTATAAACTAGGCACCAGTATGCCATAGTGGAAAGACCATTGCTTTTGGAGACATAATGGCTCTTTTCCTCCTATCAGTGTCACCCTGGGCAAGTTACTTAACCTTTCCACATTTCTCTATCCTCATTGTTCATTAGAATAAGTGAGATACTTAACATAAAGTTGCTTTGTGTATATGTGGCACTGATTAACTGCTTACAGCAGATTCTACCATGGATGAGATTATACCACATCCAGTTTGGTCATGGGGAATAACTACATCCAGCTTCTAAGCCACTCAAAATCACGGCCCAGCCAAGTACACACAACCTTAATTACCACTCTTTCTTCCTGAAAACTTTCATTGGCTCCCCGTAGCCTCAGGATGAAATCCATATTCTTTAATATGGCTCTTGAAGGACTTGTAGGAATTCTCCAGCTTTTATCTGTTGGATATTCTCCCATTGGACCTGCTAGACTACTTAGGCTCACTTATTCCAAGCTGTAGTAGTTGAGGTTGTATGTCAACTTGGCTGGGCCTGGTTGAGTGGTTGGGCAGCTGGTGGTAGTTGTTCCCCATGATGAGACTGGCAGTCAGCTCCATGGTGGGATCTACCACAAGTAGCTGAGTAGCTGCTTTAGGGATGTCGTCTGCTTCCCAAATATAAGAAGCAGCTTTGGGAATGGTCTCTAGCTTATGGCATGCTTGAACCTGCATGTAGCCGAGTCATTGTTCAGCAGCCTGCCATGCTCTGCTGATCTTGGGATGTTCAGTGGACTTGAATCAATGGCTTGCTGTGTTATTTGGAACATTGGGACTGTGCCTTTTTACTTGTCAAGCGTGAGTTTGTAAGCCTTAGCAGCCAGCAGCTGTCTGAGTGAAGAAAAGCTTCCAGCTTCAGTGGGATGGGAGCAAGAGGCTGAAGCCCAAGGATGAGGGGCTTTGACCCAGCCCCTAGAGCCTGGCACTTTGAACTCAGACTTAAAGCCTCCAAATTTGTAAGAGAATAAACTCCAGTTTGTTCAAGCCATCCCATTTGTGGTATTTTTCTGTTAGAGCAGTACAGAGGGGACCAAACACAAACTAATGTTCTTGTTCTTTTCATTTTGCTTGGAGCCCTATTCTGTCTTGCCTTTTCCCTTCCCTCCCTCCAAGCTTTTTCTGGAACATTAGGTGAAATAAAGTTCCTATAACTCATTGTTAATATGACAAGATTAAGAGCTGTCTAAAAATCACTAGATTCAGACCTGTGTTCTAGTCGTTGCTTCTCCATTCACCAGTTAGTGATATCTTTGGGCAAATTAGTATCACTTAATTTTATCTAGCACCTTCATCTGTGAAATCAGGGTATCTGTGTAGTTTATGACATGAAAAGCTTTGAAAATGAAAGAATTCTATCAAGTATATATTTGGATTATTTGTAAGAAGGCAGTATTTTGTAATATTTGAGAAGAAAGATTAAAATATAATTGCCTTTTGGAAAGGGCATACTAGACTGATTTCTTAGCATTTTAATGGGTATTATAATCAGCTGTAAATTAGTGGGCTAGTATAGAAACTGCTTCACTAATTTGGAAATTACTCTTTTTTTTTTTTTTTTTTTTTTCCTGTGTAATTAGGGACATACCATAAATTGTTACTTTCAAGTACAGCCAAGATATTATTTTAGCACCTCACCTCCTCATGTAAAAGTTCAGTCATTTAGGATGCATTTGGCTATAAGTAACAAACTCAATCAGGCTTAAACAATAAGGGGTATTTATTATTTCATATACAAGGAAGTTTTAGGATAAAATAATTAGGAATAAACCTAACCAGGGATGTAAAAGATTTTTGCAAAGAAAACTGTAAAACACTACTGCCAGAAACTAAAAGAGATCTACATAAATGGAAAAACATTCAATGCTCATGGATTTTGAAAATGTCAGTACTACCAAAAGTGATATATACATATAATACAATATCAATCCACATCCAACACCATTCTTCATTGAAATGGAAAAACTAACCAACTTTATATGGAAAGGAAGGAGACCCCAAATAGCTAAAGCAGTATTGAAGAATGAAGTAGTAGGCCTCCCCCTTCTTGACCTCAAAACTTACTGTGTAGTCATGTTAATCAAATTCTCTTGGTAGTGACAGGTACATAGACCTATGGAATAGAATGGAGATCACAGAAGTAAATCCATTCCCTTCAGAGAGCTGATCCTTGACAAAGGGTCAAAGTCCATTCAGTGGGAAGAGACATCTTCTTATTAACAAATGGTGCTGGCAAATCTATATGCAGAAAAATGAAACAGGATCCATACGTCACACCATGCACAAAAACTAACTCAAAATGGATCAAGACCTAAATGTTAAAGCTAAAACTGTAAAGTTCCTGGAAGATAACATAAGGTCAAAACTAGGGGACCTAATTTTTGGCATAAATAGCCTATTGAACAAAACTGAAAGTACACAATGGATGAGATAAATCAGGCTACTGGGACCTTTTAAAAATTAAATAGTTAATGCTCATCAAAAGACTTTACCAAGAGAGTAAAAAGAAAACATATGAACTGGGAAAAAATCTTTGGCAACAATATATCTAATAAGTGTCTAATCTCTAAAATACATATAAAATTTCAACAACTCAGCAACAAAAAGACAAACAATCCAGTTTAAAAATGGCCAATGGACATGAACAGACACTGCACCAAAGAGGACATTCAGGCAGCCAACAATTTCATGAAAGATGATTGCAGTTGTTAGCCATTAGAAAGATTCAAATCAAAACTACAATGAAATATCATTACCCCTGCAAAAATAGCAGTGATCAAAAAAAAAAAAAAAAATCCCCAAACCCAGTAAATGCTGGCAGGATTTTGGGGGAATTGGAACTCTTTTTTTTTTTTTTTTTAAATGCATTTTATTGAAATATAATTTATGTACACTGAAATACACAAAACTAAAGTGACATGGGTCAATGTATATTTATTTATTTATTTTGCAGTGTTCTCTCCCCTCCCGTCCCACTCCTGGCAACCAACAAAAAAAGTTTCCGTCCATATATAAACCTTCTCTTGACCCTCCACAACAACAAACTAATACTGTATTTGTTCTTCTGTAATTGACTTCTTTCACTCAGCATAATGGTCCTCCAAGTTCATCCATATTGTGTGCTGTTTTGCAGACTCTACATTATTCTTTAGTGTTGCATAGCGTTCCAGTATATGTATGTACCATAGTTTGGTCATCCATCTTCCGCTGATGGGTACGTAGGTTGTTTCCATCTTTTTGCTATTGTAAATAGTGCTGTGATGAACATGAGCGTGCATGTATCTGTTCCTTTCTCACCTCTCTAGGATATATACCGCGTAATGGGATTGCTGGGTCAAATGGTATCTCCAACTTTCTACGGAATTGCCATATTGCTTTCCACAGTGGTTGTGTCACTTCACAGTCACACAAGCAGTGTATGAGAGTCCCAATACATCCACATCCCCAACAGCATTTGTTATTTTCTGTCTCATTGAACCTTGCCATCAGTGCTGGGGTGAGAGGGTATATTTCATTGTTGTTTTGATTTACATCTCTCTGATGGTCGATAATTGTGAGCATCTTTTCATGTATTAGCTGACTACCTGAATATCCTCCTTGGTGAAGTCTCTATTCATATCTTCTGCCCATTTTTCAGTTGGATTGTTAATTCCTTTGGTGTTGAGGCGTTGGAGTTTTCCATCAATCTTAGAGATAAGTCCCTTGCCAGATATGTAATTATCAGCAAATATGAATTTGTTGCTGTCATTTTTGTCATGTGCTTTTTCATTGTGTTGATTTCTTTGTTCCATGTAATTTTCTATGCTCAGCTCATTTTGTTTATGAATCATGTTATCACTTCCTTCATTTCTATTGTTTTAGTATTTGCTGAATGTTTATGATGGCCCTCTTTTTTATTTTGATGTGAAGGTTTTTCATTTTTCTTTGAGATTACCCTGTGCTTTATAGTTTCTTCCCAAGTGTAGAACAGTCCGTTCTATCTTGTAGTTGTCTTGACTTCCCTACCATCTAGAAATTCTGTAATGACACAGATTTTTTTCCCTCTCTTTGGTTTGTAGTTGTCCTCATTTGTCGCTTAGTGTCTCTGGTTCCCTGTTTACAATCTTGTAGGCTTACTTACTTTGGATACTTCCAAAGCTGGGTTGGTTTCTGGGTTATATCATCATGTGTGTTAATCAGTTGTTGGTTGTTGTATCTCTGTCCAAAGGGCTCCCTTTAGCATCTCTTGTAAGATTGGTCTGGTTTTAACAAATTGCCTTAATTTCTGCTTATCTGGAAATGTCCTAATTTCACCATCATATTTGAGGGACAGTTTTGCTGGGTACATAATTCTTGGTTGGAAATTTTTCTTTT
>NW_006921622.1:17995798-17998128 GCF_000298275.1 Orycteropus afer afer | reverse complement strand
AGAGAGAGAGAGAGAGAGAGAGATATTGAGAGAGAGAGAGAGAGAGAGAGAGAGAGATTTGTCTTAGGAAAATGGCTCACAAACGTATAGAAGCTGGCAAGTCCAAAGTCCCTGGAGGAAACTTCGGGCTGGCGGCAGCCTTAGCTTCCGCAGGTGCAGGGGTCTGAGAAATTCAAGGCTGGCAGGCAGTACACTGGTTGTTGACTCCACAAAAGACGAATCCAAGATCTCCAGGCCGAGCGGTGTGCTGCTCACTCTCGGAAGTTTGTAGTCCACACACCAGGGTTCCAATCCCTCAAAGAATGTCTCTCTTCCCAGGATGTCCCTGGATATCCTGGAAGCAGGCCACACCCCTAGCGAAACTCCCCTTGGGCAGATTGGCCACTCAGAACACAGTCATCCAATCCCATCATGGGAACAACCACACAGAACTGGGGTCCAGCCAAGTTGACACATAGCTCCAGCTATCACACACACTCACCACCTATCTCTTTTCCTTTGTCAGCCTCTTGTATGTCCTTGCCAATCCTGGCAAACAGAGCCTGTTCTTAGGTCGCTGGAATCCGAATGAGAATGCTATCACTTTAAAATCCAAAATGGTTGACACTTGTAAACGTTCAAAATGGCTGCGCCCTCTGTCACTTTAAATAGCCAAAATGGCCACCACTTGTAAACAGGAATTGGAACTCTTATACATTGCTGGTGGATTGTAAATTGGTACAGCCAGTATGATGCTTACTCGGGAAGCTAGAAAGAGAAATACTTATGATCTTGCAATCCCACTTCTAGATGTATTTCCTAAAGATAAAAGAGCAGTGATGCATGCACAGTCATCTTCACTGAAGCATTATTCAAAAAATAAATTTAAAAAAAGTACAAAAAATGCAGACAATGCCAGTGCCAACCAGCTGATGACTGGATAATCAAACTGTAGTACATACTGTAGTATATTATGCAACGAGAAAGAATATTGATGTGTCTACAGAGCATCTTGTAACATGGATGAATTTGGAAAACTTGCTGAGTGAAAAAAGTCAATCATAAAAGGACAGATATATAGTCTTACTTTTATAAAAAGAATAATACACACACAGACATCAGTGTTCTTTGATGATTACTGGAGATGGGAGGGGGAGAAAAAGGGAATCACTTTCTAGATTGTAATGGTTATTTTGGGTAATGGGAAAGGCAAAACCCAATATGGGTGAAGTCTGTACAATTTGTTCTAGGTAAATGAAGACACTAAGAAGTATGTAAGAATAAGGGAGAATTTGGGTAAATGCTGTAACATAAATTTTTGCCAACAATAATAATAATGACCAAAAAAATATGTGTGTGAATACACAGGTAGATATGTATGCATGTATGTGTGTAAGAAGGCATATGTGAGTATATGGATGTACATGTTGTAAGTGTATCTGTAGGCATACATATATACATGTTTATGTGTGCTGCATGTGTATTTACATATATAATAAACTACATAGAAGACCCAGATACTGATACTTCCTTGACATAACCAAATATCTTATGGGATTGGTTTACTGGCTTTGAAGACTTGAGACCATAGTCGTGTGGGACAACTCAGTTGATTGGCAAAACATTCATGAAGATCTTTTACATCCTAGTTTTGTGAGTAGTGTTTGGGATTTTAAAAGGTTGCAAGTGGCCATCTAAGCTACAACTGTTGATCTCTACTCGTCTGACACAAAAGAGAATGAAGGAAACCAAAGACTCAAAGGAGAAACTAGTCCATAGTACTAATAGCCCCCCATGAATCACAGCCTCATCTAGCCTGAGACCAGAAGAACTAGTTAGTACCACGTTACCACTACCAACCAGGGACACAATAAATTTTAAATTTCAGAAACAAATAATCAAATTTCAAAAATAGGGCAGACTCACTGAACCAAAAGAGACTAGAAGAACTCTTAAGACGGTTGCCCTTAAACAGACACCATTTGAATTAGCAACTGAAGCCACTCCTGGTGGTCATCTTTCCTCCAAATAATAGATTGGCTGATAGAACAAACAGTATCATCTGTGATAGTAGTAGTAGTAGCTCTACTACTCCCTTCCAAAACTGTACTTCCTTAAGTAATCACGTATGTGAGACCGAACAGCAAATATTTATGCTAAAACAAATGAGCAGCTAAAGAGGGGCAGGGAAACTAGGTTAATGGAAACAGAAAAAGCAGAATGGAAATTATGAAAATGATGATACATTATGAAAAATGTAACTAATGTCCTAGAACAGGTTGTATAGAAATTGTTAAACGAGAGCCTAATTTGCTATGTAAACTTTCAAACCTAAAACACAATAAAATATT
>NW_006921622.1:17989482-17995394 GCF_000298275.1 Orycteropus afer afer | reverse complement strand
TCCTTCCGAGGAGTGGCTGGTGGGTTTGAACCGCCAGCCTTCTGGTTAGCAGTCAAGTGCCTTAGGCACTATGCTACCAGAGCTCCCTGGTTTGTATAGGTATTAATTATAACAATCAAACAAAATTAGGTTGTTCTTTGTATAAAATTATATATTCTTCTTTTTTCCTCAAGATTATATCAAAGGAATCCTCTGTCATTAAAAATACATAGTAAAAATAATATTTAAAATATTAGATACAAAAATGTAAAGAAAATGAAAAGGCAGCCATACCTTACCACCCATAGATAACCTCTAATATATTAATATATTTCTTGGTAGGTTTTTTCTGTTTGTGTGTATGTATATGTATTTCTTTTTATAAAAACCGGGTACAGAGTACAAGAGTTTAACTTGTTTTTATTACCAAATATTTTATATACCTTTTGTGGTTCATATTCCTGATACTATATCTCTTCAGTTCTCAGGAGGAGTTCTGCTTGAATGAGAAAGAAAAATTTAGGCCTAATTTATAGGTATTTCTACATGATATGCTGGCCTCATCTGAAAATGGACATTTATAGAAGTATAGCCACAATCAGGCTGACCCTGAAGGACAGTGCTGAAGGGAAGTTCCTCTAGGATAGAACTTGTGAGCAGTGCACCTAGCTGAGGACAAAGGAAATATATAATGGATAGTCAAATTAAAAAACAAACACAAACTCGTTGCCACTGAGTAGATTCCAACTATAGCGACCCCTATTGGGTTTCTGAGGCAATTAATCTTCATGGGGGTAGATTGCTCCATCTTTCTTTTGTGGAGTGACTGGTATGTTTGAACTGCCAACCTTCTGGTTAGCAATCAAATGCCTTAGACACTGTGCCATCAGAGCTCCTTATAATGAATAGTAGGAGAAGAAAATTGTAAATACCAGTTACGACCTCATGACCAATTACAAAATGAACACCCTAGTAGTTACATCATTTATTTGTTTATATATATTAGTCAATTCTTCTCCCTTCCACCCCTGCCCAATTCTCCTGTATCTAATGTGTTAGTAGTGGTTAACCTTATATTTCAGTATTTAAGTTACAGGATATCAAAGAGAAAGTATGATTCAGCTAGCTGGAAGAAGATGGAATATTACTCAGAGAGAAAGTAAACTTTGTGTTCTGTTTTGGAGCATTAGCATGTTTTTGTTCCTATCAAGGATAGTTAAATCATGTTAAACTGAGGCATGATTTATTTTTTGTCCTTATTTAGAAGTTAACTATGATGAAATATGATTATAAAGTTAATTATGATACGTGGATGTGCACCAATACTAACAGTGTTGTTTGGTGGCTTGCACTATATCAATTTTTACTTAAGTTATATCTCTTAGAACTATTTCCTTTTGTGGCTGCAGGTTAGAATCAACCAAAAGAGAAATTTATGTTAACAGTGCTTGTTACCCTCTGAAGGTTTTTGTGGTTAGATGCAGTAAGAGATGCAGAGGTGTTGGTGGGTTCTAGTTGGACCATGCTCTCCCTTTGCTGTGTGTGCATCTTTTTCTTGATTGATGACATTTTGACTAAGAATGACTTCAGGCTATCCATCTGGGGGCAGACCTACAGAGGCAGAAGCACAGCTTCCCAGATTTCTCCGTGAACCTTTCCTTACAGTTCCATTTCTGAAGCTAGATATGTTTGGCTTCTAAGATTGACTGGTTGATGCCTCATTTTCTGGTCCTCCAGCTTCCCTTTTGGACTCTACTACTTCCCTTGCTATTCCCCTAATTGTGTAGGGTATTATTTTACAATAAATCCCTTGGTCTATAACTCATAATAGTTCTGCTTCCGTATTTGAAATTTGACTTGACATGTTTTCCTTGTTGGTAAGCATATATATAATTTTTATTGTCTACGTGATATTCCAATATATGAATATTATTTATCTCTGTCTCTGGCCATTTACATTTGTATTATTTTTAAATTTTAAATTTTAAATTTTTTTCTGTTAAAAATAAAGTAGTGTGGCTACCCTTGAACATACATAGTTTTTAGATTTGACCATCTTTTTTTTTAAATTTTTATTGTGATTTGGGTGAAAGTTTACAGAGCAAATTCATTTTCCATATAGTAGTTCATACACATTTTATTTGAAGGCATTACTGCAATTTCCCACAACGTAACAGCTCTCTTCCTACTTCTTCCCCATAGTTAGGACTTTACTGTGTCCTTTCCCGCCCATACATTTCCTCCCCTTGAGTTGTTTCCTTGTGCAAGCACTGCCCTTCTGTTCTTCCACAATTGATCGCCCCAAGGAGTGTATCTGCCTGATGTAAATGGTCACCTGTCTATTGGTTGGCTGGAAGCAACAGGAGTGAGTTCAGCTCCAGATTTGAGGGATAATTTGGGGCCATAGTCTCAGGGGTCTCACCAGGCTCAATCAGACCAGTAAACCTGGTCTTTTTTTCCTGTGATTTTGAGTTTTGTTCCACACTGTTCTCCCACTATCCAGGATCTCCTGTACCAATTCCCCTGCAAGTGGTTGACAGTGGTAGCTGGGAACCATTTAGTTTTTCTGGTCTCATGGCCATGTAGGCTGAGGATCGCATGGTGTACCAGTCCCTTGGGCTGATTGTTTCTGTGTATCTTTGGTTTTCTTTATTTTTCTTTATCTGGATGAGGAGAGACTCATTGTTGCATCTAGATGGGTGCTTGCAAGCTTTTAAGACCCCAGGCTCAACACACCAAAGTAGGATGTAGAACAGTGTTTTTGTGTAGTATGTTATGCCAGTTGAGCTTTATGTCCTGTGTGATGATGGTCCCAAGCCCACAGGTCCAACTTTAATTCCCTCAGAGTAGCTGGCTGTGGCTAAGAAGCTACAGTAATCTTGGCCCTAGTCAGCTCTACTAAACACCTGGACATTCTTAGAACACATACAAATACATATGTAGAAACATTGTCTGCCAACCCAATACATGGCATTGGACACACTTCCCCCAGTGTAGACATACCTAATCATTCAGCCTGTTCACCAGTCTGTCCACCCATAGATCAATGCTTGCCATCAATGACAGTGAAGTACTGTACCTACAAAAGGGTTCATTTTTATTGTCTGTACTTCCTATGTACCTTTCCCTGCCTTCCTCTTCCTCAGTGCCACTGTGTTGATCACTCACCCAAATCAGTATTTAATCTCTACCTATCTAGCAGTGTTCCGTTCCTTCCCCTGGTAACCAACAAAGAAAGTTTCCTTCCATATATAAATATGTTCTTGACTTTTTGCAATAATGAGCTTATATAGTATTTGTCCTTCTGTAGTTGAATTATTTTACTCAGCATAATGTCCTCTAAGTTCATCCATGGTATGCAGTGTTTTGCAGATTCTGCATTATTCTCTAGTGTTGTGTAGTATTCCATGTTGTGTATGTACCATAGTTTGGTTATCCATTCTTCTGTTGATAGGCACATAGGTTGTTTTTCTCTTCTTGCTATTGTAAACAGTGCTGTGATGAACATGGGTGTGCATATTTCTGTTCTTGTCCTGGCTATCACTTCTTTAGGATATATACCTAGTAATGGGATTGCTGGATAAAATAGTATTTCTAATCCCAGCTTTTTAAGGAATTGCCATGCTGCTTTCCACAGTGGTTGTATCATTTTACAGTCCCACTTGCAGTATATGAGAATCCCAGTCTCCTGCTATGACTGTGGAGTCATCTGTTTGTCTTTTCAATCCTGTTAAAGTCTGCTTTATGCATTTTGGGGCTCTTTCATTGGTTGCATAGATACTTATTATGGTTATGTCCTCTTGTTCAATTGATCCTTTAATCATTATATCTTACGGTGGTTTTTGTATTAAAGTCAGTTTTAACCGAACTTAATATTGCCATTTTTGCTCTTTTTTGATTGCTGTTTGCTTGATAGATCTTTTCGAACTTTGAATTTTAGTCTCTTTTTGTCTTTATCTCTAAGATGTGTCTTTTGTAGACAGCAAATTGATGGATTATGTTTTTTATCCAGTCCTCAACTCTGTCGCTTGAGTGGTGCATTTAATCCATTGACATTCAGTGTAATTATTGACAGGTATGCATTGTTTCTGTCATTTTGTTATGTGTTTTTTTGTGGTCTTGCTGATTTCTTTGTTCCATATAATTTTCTGTGGTGAGCTAATTTCCTTCGTGCTGTTGTTTTAGTATTTGGGAAATATTTGTGCTTGTCCTGTTTATTTTGATGTGGAGGTTTATCATTTTTCTTTGAAGTTACCCTGTGATTTATTATTTTCTTCCCAAGTTTAGAACAATCTGTTCTATCTTCCAGTTGTGTTGACTTCCTCACTGTTTAGAAGCTTTGTAACTACACTATTTGTCCTCATTTGCCATTTGATGTCTCTGGCTCCCTGTTTACAGTCTTGTAAGCTTATTTTACTTTGGACACTTCATAATTGGGTTAGTTTCTGGGTTATGTCATCATGTGTGTTAATGGTCGGTTGTTGTTTGCCAGTGTTGGTTCTCAGTCCAAAGGACTCCCTTTAATATCTCTTGTAAGGTTGGTCTGGTCTTAAAAAATTCCCCTAATTTCTGCTTATCTGGAAATGTCCTAATTTCATTATATTTGAAGGACAATATTGGCGGGTGTATAACTCTAGTTTGGAAATTTTTTTCTTTCAAGGTTTTATATATACCATCCCATTGCCTTCTCTCCTGCATGGTTTCTGCTGAGAAGTTAGAGCTTAGTCTTATTGGTTGCCCTTTGTAGGTAACTGTTTGTTTTTCCTGTGCTGCTTTCAGGATTCTTTCTTTGTCTTTAGTTTTGGTGAGTTTTATGATGATATGTCTTGGTGATTTTCTTTTGGGACCTGCCCTGTTTGGAGTACATTGGACTTCTTGAATGGATATATTCTCATGTTTCATCATATCGAGAAAATTCTCTTTGGTTTTATTTTTCCCTTCCTGTTCTGGAATTCCAATTATATGTAGGTTATTGGTCTTGATGGTATCTCAAAGGAATCTTAGGCTTTTTTCATTTTGTTTTGATCTGTTTTGTGATTGATCCCTTTCCAAAGAAGTACTGAAGTATTTGTCCTCAGTCTCACTACTTCTGTCTTCCATTGATCTGATTCTACTCCTTTGCCGTTCAATGTGTTACCTATTTCTGAAGAGTTAGTATTAATCTTCTGGATTTCTATCTGTAGATTTTGTATCATTTCTAATTTTTCATTTATTTTGTCATTTTCTTGTATTCTGAAATTGTTCTAGAGTTTTGTCTGTGTTTTCCTCAGTTTTGTCAGTGTTTTCCTTGATCTGTCTCTCAATCCATTGAAAGTACTTAAATATAATTCTTTTGAATGGCTTGTCAGGGATTTCCAATGCTACATTTTCCTCAGGGATGTTCTAGGTCTATATCCTGGTTCCTTGTTTCTACTACTTTATCTTGCTTCTTAGTGTGGACTGTGATGGTCTATTGTCTCTGAGACATTGTGATGTTGTTGTGTTCATATTTAATTTGTGATTGTATGTTGGGAGATTTGCCCAATATTTTTGTTTTCTCTGTTTTGTTTGGATGCATCAGGGTAAGCAGGGTACTGCGCTTCTCTATTCACTAGTTTGCAGTATTTATGCACTCACCACCTGTCTCCTGATGGGTGTGATAGAGAATAAGAGTAAGTGCACAGGTCTCTGTTAGCTGTTTGTAAAGAACATTTAAGGGTGAGTCAGGGTCATATAGGCTGTTATGTATTGTTGGCCAGTTGGTGCAGAAACAAGTGCTGGCCCTCACTCAGTAGGTGGGGCTCTAGGGTTTATGGTTATGGTTGGGTTGTATGGTCATGGTTGTTGTCTCCTGCTCAGTAGGACAGAAACAACAATCGGGGAAAAAAGAAAAAGTAAAGACTAGGACAAAAAACATACATTGTGTAAATCTACAAGAACATGCACAAGAACAA
>NW_006921622.1:17982067-17985834 GCF_000298275.1 Orycteropus afer afer | reverse complement strand
AATGTGAGCAGGGATGATTTTTAGGTTAATTATCAGGTCCTAACACCACTTGGAAATATTCAAACTGTCCATGCTGTCAGGATAGCTGACAACAGCTCCGTTTGTCTCCTTAGTCACTGTTTTCATACAAGTTCTTCTACTAGTTGGCATTTAATGCACTTCTGTATTCTTCCTTTCAAAGCTCAGGGCTCCAGGATTATCTTCTGTATTTGTGTCATTTGGTTTCTCTTTTCTTTGTTCAAGAGGGTGTGGGTGGTGTGTTTGTCTGTTCCATCATCTTACCCTGGAAATGTCTCTTGAAGCACATAAAAATTTAATTTTTAGAAGATCCCGTTCATCTTACTTGTCTTCTGCTGTTTGTGCCTTTTAGGTGATGCTTGATAGTCTGTTGGTGCCATACATTTTGACCATCTATTTTTTTTTTCTTTTATTTTTATTACTTTTTTTTTTTAATTGTGATATGGGTGAAAATTTACAGAGCAAATTCACTTTCCATACAGCAGTTCACATACACTTTGTCTCATGACATTGACCACAATTTACACCAATGCAACAGCAGCTGTTCTCCCATTTCCTCCCAATAGTTACCTCTTTCCTGAGTCCATCCCTCCACGTACTCCTGCCCCCTGAGCTGTCTCCCTGTGTATAAACAGCTCTTCTTTCTCCCATGATTGTTCTCTTCAAGGAGTGTATCTACCTGAGGTAAATGTTCAACTCCTGTGCCTGTCTTTTGTTTGGCTAGAAGCCACAGATGTAGGTTCAATTCCAGACCTGAAGGGCAGCTAGTGGCCGTGGTCTCTCAGTGGTTCCACAAGGCTCTATCAGACCAGCAAACCTGGTCCTTCCCCCAACCCCCTACAAAATGATTTTGAGTTTTGTTCCACATTGTTCTCCCTCTCTATCCAGGACCTCCTACATGCATCCCCCTATGAGTGGTTGACAGTGGTAGCCAGGCACGATCTAGTTCTTCTGGTCTCATAGTTGTATAGGCTGCAGATCACATGTTGTACCAGTTGCTAAGACTAATTGTTTCCACGAATCTTTAGTTTTCTTCATTATTCTTTGCTCTGGATGAGGAGAGACCCATCATTGCATCTAGATGGCTGCTTGCAGGCTTTTAAGATCCCAGTCGCTACTGGCCAAAGTAGGAGGTATAACAATGTTTTGTGTAGTATGTTATGCCAATTGAGCTTGATGCCCCTGTGACTATTGTCTCAAGCCCACTGGTTCAGTTGCTCGCTCCCTCTGGGTAGCTGGCTGTGACCAAGAGGTGACTACAACCTTGTCCCTTGTCAGCTATACTGTACACCTGGGAATTCTTACAGATCATACAAATACACTTATAGGACCATTCTCTGCCAACCCTATACATGGTCGTGGGTACCTCTCTTCATAAGCATACCTAATATTTCATGCTGTCCACCTATCTGTCCACCCGTATACCCATGTTTTCCTTCACTGACAATGTCGTACTCTATGCGCAAAAGGATTCATCTTTGTTGTCTGTTCCCCCCATGTACCTATGTTTTCCTCTTCCTCAGTGCCACCATGTTGATCACTCATATTTGGTGCATTGCCTTTCTCTTCACCCAAGTCAGTACTTATCTCTACCTATCTAAAAGTTTCCAACAGCTAAGGGAGACAAACTTGTCTGTCAGTTTGTCATCCTGTGAAGCTTGTATATTGCTGTGAGACTTGAGGCTGTGCCACTGGTGTTTCAGATGCTAGCAGAGTTGCACATGGTGAAAAGGTTTCAACGCAGCTTACAAACTAAGACAGACTAGGAAGAAGGAGGAGGTCATCCACTTCTCAAAAATTGGCCAGGAAAAACCTTATGAAAAACAGAGAAACACTGTCTGATAGATTATTGGGAAAATTTATGAATAGCTTGGAAACATTGTCCAACACAGTGCAGAAAGACTAGTCCCTTGGATTGGAAGGCACTCAAAATAGGACTGGGAAAGAGCTGCCTCATTAGAGTAGAACCAATGTTAATGATATGGATAAAGTAAGTCTTTCAGGACCTCCATATGCTGACGTGGCATGACTCAAATTGAGAAGAAACAGCTGCAAACATCTATTAATAATCGGAACATGGAATGTATGAAGTGTGAATCTAGGAAAATTGGAAGTTATCAAAAACGAAACAGAACACATAAAGATTGATATCCTGGGGATTAGTGAGCTGAAATGGACTGGTTTTGGCCATTTTGAATCAGACAAGCATATGACATACTATGCTGGGAATGACAAACTGAAGAGGAATGGCCTGGCATTCATCATCACAAAAGATGTTTCGAGATCTCTCCTGAAGTACAGTGCTGCCAATGATAGGATAATATCCATATGCCTACAAGGAAGACCAGTTAAATACAACTATTATTCAAATTTAGGCACCAAACACCAAAGACAAAGATGAGGAAATTGAAGAATTTTATCAATTTCTGCACTCTGAAATTGACCAAACTTGAATTCAAGATACGTTGCTTGTCACTGGTGATTGGAATGCAAAAGTTGGAAATAAAGAAGAATCACTGGTAGTTGGAAAATTTGGCCTTGGTGACAGAAATAACGCTGGAGATCTCAGATAGAATTTTGCAAAGACCAGCGACTTATTCATTGCAAATACCTTTTTTCAACAACACAAAAGGCAGCTATACACGTGGCTATCACCAGATGGAGTACACAAGAATCAAACTGTACATCTGGGGCAAGAAGAGGCGATGGAAAAGCTCAATATCTTCAGCCAAAACCAGGCCAGGAGATGATTGTGGAACAGACCATCAACTGCTCATATGCAAGTTCAACTTGAAGTTGAAGACAATTAAAACAAGTCCACAAGAGCCAAAAATATGATCTTGAATACATCCGTCCTGAATTTAGAGACCATCTAAAGAAGAGATTTGATGCATTGAACACCAGTGACCAAAACCAAAAGAATTGTGGGATGACATCAAGAGCATCATTCATGAAGAAAGCAAGAGGTCATTAAAAATACAAAAAAGAAAGAAAAGGCTAAAATGGATGTCAGAAGAGACGCTGAAACTTGCCGTTGAGCAAAGAGTAACTAAAGCAAATGGAAGAAATGACAAGATAAAAGAGCTGAACTGAAGATTTCAAAAAGCAGTCGAGCAGACAAAGCCAATTTCTGTAATGAAATGTGCAAAGACCTGGAGTTAGAAAACCAAAAGGGAAGAACACGCTTGGCATTTCTCAGGTGGAAAGAACTGAGGAAAAAATTTAAGCCTCATGTTGCAATATTGAAAGATTCTACGGGCAAAATACTGAATGATACAGGAAGCATCAAAAGAAGATGGAAGGAATACACAGAGTTACTATACCAAAAAGAACTGGTCGATCTTCATCCATTTCAGGACGTGGCATAGGTTCAAGAACCAATGGTATTGAGGGAAGAGGTTGAAGCTGCTCTGAGGGAATTGGCAAGGAACAAGATTATAGGAATTGATGGAATACCCATTGAGATGTCTCAACATACAGATGCCCTGCTGGAGGCACTTACTCGCTTATGCCAAGAGAATTGGAAGACAGCTACCTGGCCAACTGACTGGAAGAGATCTGTATTTGCACCCATTCCAAAGAAAGGTGATCCCACAGAATGTGGAAATTATCATACAATATCATTAATACCTCATGCAAGTAAAATCTTACTGAAGATAATTCAAAAATGGTTTCAGCAGTATATTGACAGAGAACTTCCAGAGGTGCAGGCTGGATTCAAAAGAGAATGTGGAATGAGGGATATCATT
>NW_006921622.1:17980105-17981622 GCF_000298275.1 Orycteropus afer afer | reverse complement strand
AAAGTGAGGGTGACTTGAAGTACTTACTGATGAAGGTTGAAGAATACAGTCTGCAGTATGGATTACACCTCAATATAAAGAAAACAAATATCCTCACAACTGGACCTGTAAGCAGCATTACGATAAATGAAGAAAAGATTGAAATTGTCAGAGACTTCACATCGTTTGGTTCTACCGTTGACGCCAATGGATGCAGCAGTCAGGACATCAGACAACATATAGCACTGGGCATATTGGCTGCAAAGGACCTCTTTCAAGTGCTGAAGAGCAAAGATGTCTCCTTGAGGACTAAGGTGCACCTGAAACAAGCCTTGGTATTTTCAGTCCCCTCATATGCATGTAACAGCTGGAAGTGGATAAGGAAGACCAAAGAAGAGTTGATGCTTTTGAGTTGTGGTATTGGCGAAGGATGCTGAAAGTACCGTGGATTGCTGAAAGAACTAACAGGTCTGTCGTGGAGGAAGTGCAACCAGAATGCTCCTTGGAGGTGAGAAGGGCCAGACTTCATCTCACCTACTTTGGTCATGTTGTCAGAAGGGACCATTCCCTGGAGAAGGATGTCATGCTTGGTAAGGTGGACTATTGACAAAAGAGTGGAAGGCCCTCAATGAGGTGAATTGTCATGGTGGCAGTGGCAATGGGCTCAAGTGTAGCAAGAATCGTGGAACTGGCTCAGGACCGGGTGGTGTTTCGTTCTGCTGTGCATAGGATTGCTGTGTGTCAAAGATGACTCGATGGCACTTAACAACAACAACATTTAAAAGTGTTCTCTCCTTTCCCCTCCCACCCCTCATAATCAACAAAGAAAATTTCCTTCCATATCTAAAGCTTTCCTTGACTTTTACAATAGCGGACTAATAAAATATTTGTCCTTCAGTGATTGACTTATTTCACTCAGCATAATGTCCTCAAGTTCATCCACATTATGCGGTGTTTTGCAGGTTGTATGTTATTTTTTATGGTTACATAGTATTCCATTGTGTGTATGTACCATAGTTTGGTTATCCATTCCTCAGTTGATGAACACCTTTTGGCTATTGTAAATAGTGCTACGATGAACATGGGTGTGCATATGTCTGTTCTTGTCATGGCCCTCACTTTTTTAGGATATATACCTAATAATGGAATGGCTGGGTCAAATGGTATTTCTAATTCCAACTTTTTAGGGAATCACCATACTGCTTTCCATAGTTGCTTGTACCATTTGACAGTCCCACCAGCAGTGTATGAGACTCAATCTCTCCAAATCTTTGCCAGTATTTGTTATTTTCTGTCTTGTTGAACTTCGATACTAGTGCTGGGGCAAGATTTAATCTCATTGTTGTTTTGATTTATATCTCTCTGATAGCTAATGATCGTGAGCATTTCTTCATATGTTTATTGGCCACCTGAATATGCTCCTTGGTAAAGTGTCTGTTCATGTGTTCTGACCATTTTTTAATTGGATTATTTGTCTTTTTGTTATTGAGGTGTTGGAGTTTTCTGTAAATTCTAGAGATAAGTCTCTTGTCAGATAC
>NW_006921622.1:17976530-17978450 GCF_000298275.1 Orycteropus afer afer | reverse complement strand
AATGAGTTAGGGAGGATTCCATCCTTTTCTATGTTTTGGAATAGTTTGAGTAGGATTGGTATCAGTTCTTCTCTGAATATTTGGTAGAATTCTCTAGTGAAACCATCTGGGCCAGGTCTTTCTTTAGTTGGTAATTTTTTGATGACCTGTTCATTTTCTTCTTTTGTGATGGACCTGTTCAACTTTTCCACATCAGTCTATGTTAGCTTGGGTAAGGGGTATGTTTCTAGAAATCTGTCCATTTCTTCCAGATTTTCAAATTTGTTGGAGTACAGTTCTTCATGTTGTTGTTGTTATGTGCCTTCGAGTCAGACCTGACTCATAGCGACCCCTCCTGGGTTTCCAAAGCAGTATCACTACAGAAGTAGATTGCCCCATTTTCCTTTTGAGGAGTGGCTGATGGTATTGAACTACCAGCCTTCTGGTTAGCAGTCAAGTGCCTTAGGCATTACGCTACCAGAGCTCCTACAGTTCTTCATCGTATCCTGATATTATCCTTTTTATTTCAGTTGGTTCTGTTGTGATGTCACCCATTTCATTTCTTATTTGTGTCATATTCTCTCTCTCTTTTCCTTTGTTAAATTTGCCAATGGTTTGTCCATTTTATTGATCTTTTTTTTTTTTTTAAAAAAAAAAAAAAAAACTTCTGGTCTTGTTGATTTTTTTCTATTGCCCTTCTGTTTTCTGTTTCATTGATTTCTGCTTGAATCTTTATTATTTCTTTTCTTCTGGTGACTGTAGGTTTTTCTAACTGTTCTTTTTTAATTTTTGGAGATGTTGGTTTAAAGTATTGATTTTTTCTCTTTTTTGATGTGTGCATTTATTGCTATAAATTGACCTCTGATCACTGCTTTTGCTGTGTCACAAAGATTTTGGTATGTTGTGTTTTCATTCTCATTTGATTCAAGAATTTTTGAATTTCAATTTTGATTTCTTCTCTTACCCAGTCTTTCTTAAGTAGGGTATTTTTCAGTTTCTATGTGTTTATTACTTTTACTGTTGATCTTCCTATTTTTGATTTCTAATTTGATAACATTATGATCTGAGAAGATGCTTTGCAGTATTTCAATATATGCATGCCTGTATGTATGTATGTCTTTATTTATTTATTCATTATTTTTGACATGGGTCAATGCATTTTTTTTTTTTTTTTGCAGTGTTCATTCCCTTCCCCTCCCACCCCTCGCAACAAACAAAGTAAGTTTCCCTTCATATATAAACCTTTCCTTGACCCTCCACAATGAACTTATACTATATTTGTCCGTACGTGATTGATGTATGTCACTGAGCATAATGTCCTTCAAGTTCATCCATATTATGTGGTGTTTTGTAGACGCTACATTAGTTTTTTGTGCTACATAGTATTCCATTATGTGTATGTAACATAGTTTGGTCCTCCACTCTTCTGGTATAAATCTTCTGTGTCTATTGCCAGATATGTAATTATAGGCAAATAGGAATTTGTTTCTGTCATTTTTGTTATGTGCTTTTTCATAGTGTTGATTTCTTTGTTTCATATACTTTTCTATGCTGCGCTTGTCTTGTCCATGAATAATGTTATCAGTTCCTTCATTGCCATCGTTCTAGTGTTTGCGGAACAACTATGCTGTTCCTCCCTTTTGATGTGAAGGTTTATAATTTTCCTTTGAGGTTACCCTGTGACCTATAATTTTCTTCCCAAGTTTTTCAGTGTTTTTAAGTTAATAAATTAAAATTTATTAAGGCTAGCTTTATGGACTAACATATGATCTATCATGGAAAATGTTCCATGTGCACTGGAAAAGAATGTATTGCTGTTGTTGGGTGAAGTGCTCTGTAGATGTCTATAAGGCCAAGTTGGTGGATTGTATTGTTTATCTCTTCTGCATCTTTTTTGAGTTTCTTTTCAGTTCTATCTTTCATTGAAAATGGTGTATTAAA
>NW_006921622.1:17953488-17965511 GCF_000298275.1 Orycteropus afer afer | reverse complement strand
CTTTCCAAATAAGTGTTCAGTTATTTGTCTTCAGTCTCATTAAATCTGTATTCCATTTCATCAATTCTATTCCTTTGCCCTTTCAATGTGTTATCTATTTCTGACAATTTAGTATTAATCTTCTGGATTTCTATCTGTAGATTTTGTATTATCTTCCAGAGTTCTTCTAGGGTTTTGTCTGTGTTTTCTTTGGTCTGTCTCTCAATCCTTTGCAGATCCCTAACTATAATTCTTTTGAATTCCTTATCAGAGAATTCCAATGCTTCTTGTTCCTCAGGGATGTGTTCCAGGTTTGTATCCTGTTCCCTTGTTTCTACCATTTTTTCTTGCTTTTTTGTGTGGACTGTCATGGTCTGTTTTATCCGAGACATTGTGGCGTTATTGTATTTAGATATCTGTTAGCTGTTTGTGAGCGGCAGCCAAGGGTGAGTCAGGTGGTGGTTTATCGTTGTCCCGTTGGTAGAGAAGGAAGTGGTGGCTCTCACTCAGTAAGTGAAGGTGCAGGTGGTGTGGGTGTAGTTGTGTCATATGGCGACAGTTGCTGTCTTCCACTCAGTTAGACAAAAATAACAATTGAATAACCATCAAACAAGTAAAAGTAAATGGACAAAAAAGACACTGTGGAATCACACACACAGGAACAGTAAGCAAGAAAATAAAAAAGGGAAAAAGAAAAAAACCCTCACAATATCTGGGGAGAGGGCCATAAGTGACAAAAGGTAGAGAAGGAGAATAATGAAGAAGGAAATGCGAAAAACCCCAAAAGAAAAACAAGGAATGGCGTAACCCTGATAAAAAAAATTGCATCCAGGTACAGGGAAAAGAAAAAAAGGTGAAAATTATAATCTTGGAGGAGAAGAATAAATTATAATAGTAAAAAGGGCAAAAGTAATAATAATAATAGTAGTTTTAAAACAAAAAAATAGTAAACAGAAAAAAACATTGGGGCAGGGCACGGTAGGACACCCAGGCTCCGTCCCAGCACACACACTAGATGGAATTCCTGCCAGCCCAGAAGTGAGGGATGGCTGCACCTCTGTTCACCAAGAGGGTGTGGGGTATAACAGTAACAAGGGGAATGTTGCACCTTTCCAGTCATTAGTGTCTGGAATATCCTTGGGGTTCCTGGCAAGTGGGGCCTGTTCTTAAGTCCCTGGAATGTGGGAGAACACTGTCACTTTAAATATCCAAAATGGTCAAACCGCTTGTAAACATTCAAAATGGCTGCACCTTCCGGACCAGCAAAAATCCACAGCTCAGCCCATCTTCCTCTTCACTGGTTCCCCTTTTATTCACCAGCCACCAGAGCAGTCCTCTGTGCAGTCCCTGGCTAGCAGGGCTGATTTTTAGGTTAATTCTTATGTCCTACCATCACTTGGTAATATCCAGGCTGTCTGTGCCGTCATGATCGCTGCCAGACCACAGCTCCGTATATCTCCTTTTTTGGTGTTTTCATGCAAATTCTTCTGCTGGTTCAAGTTTAGTCTGCTTCTGTATCCTTCCCTTCAAGGCTCAGGGGTCCATGATTATCTTCTGTATCTGTGTGAATTGGTTCCCCTTTTCTTTGTTGAAATGTGTCTCTGCAGTCTTTCTGCCTATTTTGCCATCTTACCTGAACTTACTATTTCTTTAATATAAATTCCTAGTCGTGAACAATACATATAATTTAAAGAACATATACATATCTAATTGATACATATGATACATATCTAATTGCCCTTTCTAGGAGTACGTGAGAATGGTTACCTAGCTATACTCTTTTAAATTGTGAATTGAGTGCACATTTACAAAGCAGAATTTGTATTACTCTCAACGGTTCATGTTTATTTGGTTTCATGGCCCCAATTACAATCTCAGCAGTAAAAAATCTTCTTCCATCTCCTCCCTTTGACCATCCCATCCCTATGTCGTCCTCATCTATGCATTCCTGCCTGTCTACCTTTCTTTCTATGCAAATGATATCCTTTTGGTGTCCCATGGTTGATTGATGTGAGGGATGTCTACCTCGGGTAGGTGGGTCCTTTTGTCTAGGGCAGGTAATCTGCTTGCAGGCCTTTCTGCTATTTCCAAAACCAAAACCAAACTCACCGCCATTGAGTCAGATCTGGCTCATAGCAACCCATCCTTGAGTTTCTGAGGTGGAGTCACTACGGAAGTAGATTGCCCAATCTTCCTTCTGTGGAGTGGCTGGTGGGTTTGAGTCACCAGCCTTCTCGTTAGCGACCAAATGCCTTAGGCACGTCTGTTGTTTGGCTGAGAAGTAATCCATGGAAGTGAGTCCAGTTCCACGTCCAAAGGATAACCCGGGGCCATAGTCGGGAGTTCCACTAGTCTCTCTGCAACAACTAATTCTGGTCATTTTTATATTTTCTACAGTTTTCCTCCCATTCTATCCAGGATCTCCAATCTTGACCCATTTCTGGGGAGAGGGCCATAATGTGGTTGACATTGGTAGATAGGAAACATTTAGTTCTCTGGTGTCAGGGTCATGAAGATTTGAGGTGCCCATTGTCCATCATACCTTTGGACTGAATGTTTCCATATGACTTTGATTTTCTTTGCTCCAGACAAGAGGAGACCAATTGTTTCATTTTAGGTGGCCGCTCCAAACTTACAAGACCCCAGTCACTACTTACCAAAATATGATGTAGAACAAGATTTTTATGTACTGTGTTGTACCAGTTTAGCTTGTTGTGTCTCTGAGACCATGGTCCCAAGCCCACTGGTTTGGTGACCTTCTCCCTCAAGGTACTTGGTTTTCACTGAGAAACTATGTCAACCTTGTCCCCTTTCATTTCTATAATGTATTTTGATATTTTTGTACCATAAATACATATGTAAGAATATCATCAGCCATATTTATATACTATTTTCCACAGTGGCTATACCATGTTATAGTCCCACTAGTAGTGTATTTTTTTTTTATTTTTTGGTACCTGCAGTGTATGAGAGTTCCAATCTCTCTACACTGTCGCCAACGTTTGTTATTTTCTGCTAAGAACTTTGCTGTTATTGGTAGGGTGAGATGGTATCTTGTTTTGATTTGCATCTCTCTAATGGCTAATGATCATGAGCATTTCCTCATGTGTTTGTTGGCTGCCTGTATATCTTTCTTAATGAAGTGTCTGTTCATGTCCTTTGCCCATTTTTGAATTGGATTGTTTGTCTTTGATATTGAGGTTTTTATGTTTTCTGTAAATTTTAGAAATAAGTCCCTTGTCAGGTATATCATAGCCAAATATTTTTACCCAATCTGTAGGTTCACCTTTTACTCTTTTGGAGAAGTCTTTTGATGCACATAAGAATTTAATTTTTAAAAGGTCTCAGTCATCTGGTATCTCTTCCACTGCTTGTGGATTTAGGGTTATGCTTGATAGTCTATTTATGCCATAAATTAGGGCTCCCAGACTTGTTCATATCTTATATCCTTGATGAGCTTTATGGTTTTGGGTTTTACATTTAGGGCTTTCATCCATCTTTAGTTTCTTTTTGTGTAGTGTGTGAGGTATGGATCTTGTTTCATTTTTTTGAAAGTGCATATCCAGATTTGCCAAGTATCATTTGTTAAAGAGGCTATCGCTCCCCCATGTAATGGATTTTGGCCCTTTGTGAAAGATCAGTGTCCATAGATGAATGGGTCTCTTCCGGGTTCTCAGTTCTTTTCTACTGGTCTGTTCCTTCTATTCCTACATCCTTTCTGCATCAATTGATATGATCATGTGTTTCTTTTTCTCTATTTTAATTATATGATGAGTTATATTTAACTTACCTTTGTTGTTGAACCATCCTTCCATGCCTGGTATGAACCCCACTTGGTCATGGTGTATTATTTTTTTGATATAGTGTTGGATTCTGTTGGCTAGGATTTTGAAGATTTTTGCATCTATCTACATGAGAGATATTGGTCTGTAATTTTCGTTTTAGTTGTGTCTTAACCTGGTTTTTGTATCAGGTGTATGCTTGCTTCATTGAATGAATTTGGGAACATTCCATCATCTTCTATGTTTTGGAGTAGTTCAAGTGGCATAGGTGTCACCTCTTCTCTGACCGTTTAGTGGAGTTCTCCAGTGTAGTTGTCTGGGTCAGGACTTTTTTTTGTGGGGAGTTTTTTTTTTTTTTTTTTTAATGACCTCAATTTCTTCTTTTGTTGTGGGCTTGTTCAAGTATTCTATCTCAGACTGGGTTAGTTTAGGTAAATCTTGTGTTTCTCGAAATTTGTCTGTCTCTTCTAGATTTTAGAATTTGTTGGAGTACAATTGTTCATAATATTCTGTTACTATCTTTTTTATTTCATTTAGTTCTATTGTGGTGTTGCCCATTTCATTTATTTATTTCTGTTATTTGCATCCTCTCTTTATTTTCCTTTGGTAAATTTGCCAGTGATTTGTCAATTTGGTTAATCTTTACGAAGAACCAGCTTTTTGTGTTGTTGATTTTCTCTCTTTTTGTGTGTGTGTGTGTGTTCTGTTTTGTTTATTTATGCTCTGATCTTTATTATTCCTTTTTCTGGATACTGTAGGTTTTTTTGGTTGCTCCTTTTCTAATTGTTGGGGTTGTTGAGTTAGGGTGTTGATTTTGATTCTTTCTTTTTCGATGTGCGCATTTATTGCTATAAATTGACCTTTGCTGCTTTCACTGTGTGTGTTAGGCTGGATTCTCTAGAGAAGCAAAGGCAGTAAAGCTTATATATACATATGTTGTTGTTTTTATGTGCCAGTGAGTTGGACCTGACTCATAGAGAACCCTCCTTGGGTTTCTGAGGTGGTATCACTATGGAAGTAGATCGCCCAACCTTCCTTCCGAGGAGTGGCTGGTGGGTTTGAACAGCCAGTCTTCTGGTTAGCAGTCAGTGCCTTCAGCACTATGCTACCAGAGCTCCTATATACATATATGGAAAGAGAAATTTATCTTAGGAAAATGGCTAACATACTTATAGAAGTGGGCAAGTCCCAAATTCTTGGATCAAACATCAAGCTGGCTGGAGGCTTTTCCCAACTCATGCAGCTGCAGGGGCTGATAAACTCAAGGTTGGTGGGCAGTATCCTGGTTGTTGACTCCATTGAATGACGAATCCAAGATCTCCAGGTCGAATCGTGGTTTGTTCACTCACAGTCAACAAACAGTTGTAGGCAGCACAACAGGATCCCGATGCACAGAAGAGTGTCTCTTTTCCCAGGATGTCCGTACAAATATATCGGAAGCAGTCCACACCCCTAGGGAAACCCCCTTTCAATGGATTGGCTGCTCAAAACATATACATCTGATCCCATCATGGGAATAACCAATATCATAATTGCTTAAACCACACAGAATTTTGGTCCAGCCAAGTTGAGACACAGCTCCAATAATCACAGTCTACCCCTTGTCAACTTGGCAATTGTACACATCTTCTTATCCATATATAATCTGTAAATAAGGACAATTATAAAGTCATATTTGCACCTGACATGATATGCTAACACACGTAGAACCGAAAAGTGTTAACCTTATTTACATTTCACAGTTCATAACTGAAGGAAACAAAAATATTTGATGAATATGACAATGAGGAAATACAAGAATTAAAATTGTTATATAAATGTAACAATCACAGTCCTCATTTCTGTAGCTGGTCATGTGGTTGTAGCTGATATTCAGAACTGCCTTCTTCCACCACCCATTCCATATTTCCCTTGCCCTCAGCAGACACCTCAGTTGGTCATGGTTCTTTGCCTGGTGGGGTGGCCCAAACCTTCATTCCTGAAGGGTCATGTCAGAGTTGGGTTGCTGTAATTTTCCATTGACTTTAATCACAGGGCATGGTAATATTAAGAGATGTCCTAAAGAATCTCCTTTATTCCAGACATATTTTTCTTTACCTCCGCCATGTAATGTCATTCCAGTTTCCTGTTGGTAATCAGGATCTGTCACACTAGATAGTATAGTATCGCCCTTCTTTGTTGATCCAGAGACTTGAGGAAGCCAAAATGACTGGGTGGCATTCTTCTTTTTTTTGTAGTCACTTTTTTTTTTTTTTTTTTTAATTGTGATTTGGGTGAAAGTGTACAGAGAAAATTCACTTTCCATACAGCAGTTCACACACGTTGTCTCATGACACTGACTACAGTTTACCCCAAAGGCTCCCCTCCCACTTCTTCCAATAGTTACCTCTTCCCTGTGTCCATCCCACCATGTACTCCTGCCCTTCAACTGTCTCCCTGTGCATAAACAGCCCTCCTTTCTCCCATGATTGTTCTCTCCAAGGAATGTATCTACCTGCAGTACATGTTCAGCTCCTATGCCTGTCTTTTGCTTGGCTGGAAGCCACAGGTGTGGGTTCAATTCCAGACCTGAAGGGCAGGTAGGGGCCATAGTCTCAGTGGTTCCAGCAGGCTCTATCAGACCAGCAAACCTGGTCTCCCCCTTTTATTTTCCCAAATGATTTTGAGTTTTGTTCTACATTGTTCTCCCTCTCTATCCAGGATCTCCTAAATATATCCCCCTCCGAGTGGTTGAGAGTGGTAGCCAGGCAACATCTAGTTCTTCTGGTCTCATAGTTGTATAGGCTGAGGATTGCATGATATACCCGTTCACTAGAACTAATTGTTCCCATAAATCTTTGGTTTTCTTCGTTCTTCTTTGCTCTGGATGAGGAGAGACCCATTATTGCATCTAGATGGCTCCTTGCAAGCTTTTAAAATCCCAGTTGCTACTTGCCTGGTGGCATTCTTAACTTCCAGTTCAATGCAGTCAATATTGTGTCTCTAGGTGGGAGTGTTTCTCCCTTTGGGAATAAGATCTCCAGACCCTCAGAGAGCACAGGGTAGCAGGGACAGGAAGCAAAAATTTTTTGAGTGGGTCACTAGGGGTAATAGTGAGTGGTATCACTCCTGTTTCCACCTCTTGGTTTGTGGACCCGTGAATCTTGGCTATTGGAGAAATAGCACCATATATTGGATGCTGGTTTAGAGCATATACAGCCTCCTGGAGAACATTGCCCCAATCCTTCAAGGTATTGCCATCTAGCTGGGGCCGTAATTGTGTTTTCAGTAGGCCGTTCCATCATTCTATCAAGCCAGCTGGTTCTGGATGATGATGGGTAACAAGGGAAGACCAGTGAATTTCATGAGCGTAGGCACATTGCCACAGTTCATTTGCTGTGAAGTGAGTTCCTTGATCTGAAGCAATCCTGTGGGGTACCGTGATGGTGGATAAGGCATTCTGTAAGTCCACGGATGGTAGTTTGGGCAGAAGCACTGCGTTCAGGGAAGATGAATCCATATCCAGAATAAGTATCTATTCCAGTAAGAACAAAACACTGTCCTTTCCATGATGGAAGTGGTTCATTGTAATCAACCTCCCATGAGGTTGCTGGCTGATTACCCTGAGGAGTGGTTCCATAGCATGGACTCAGTGTTGGTCTCTGCTGCTGGCAGATTGGATACTCAGCAGTGGTGGTAGCCAAATCAGCCTTGGTAAGTGGAAGTCCATGTTGCTGAGCCTATGCATAACCTCCACCATGGCCACTTTGTTCATGAGCCCATTGTGCAATGACAGGAGTAGCTGGGGAGAAAGGATGCCTGGTTTCCACAGAACATGTCATCCTATCCACCTGATTGTTAACGTCCTCCTCTGCTAAGGTTGCCTTTTGGTGGGCATTCACATGAGACACAAATATATTTACTCCTTTGGCCCAGTCAAAGAGATCTATCCACATATCTCTTCCCCATACATGCTTGTCACCAGTTTTCCAATCATGCTCCTTCCAATTCCCAGACCATCTATCTGGCCAACCATTAGCCATAGCCGATGAATCCGTATACAGTCACACATCTGGCCATTTCGTATTCCATGCAAAGTGAACAGCCATATGCATGTCTCGAAGTTCTGCCCATTGGGAGAATTTCTTTTCACCCCTGTCCTTCAAGGAAGTCTCATCAAGGGGCTGCATTGTTACTGCTGTCCACTTTTGATTGGTGCCTGCATATGTGCAGAACCATCTGTAAAACCAGGCATGAGTTTTCTCTTCCTCAGTCAACTGATCATAAGGAACTCCCCATGAGGCAATAGGTGCAGACTGGGGGAGGGAAGGTAGTTTGACTGCAGTGGACACCATAGGCATTTGGGCCACTTCCTCATGCAGCTTACTTGTGCCTTCAGGTCCTGCTTGAGCCAGATCTCTGATATACCACTTCTATTTAACAATGGAGTGCTGCTGTGCATGTCCAATATTATTACGACTCTGTGGGTCAGACAACACCCAGTTCATGGTGGGCATCTCAGGCCTCATGGTGATTTGGTGGCCCATGGTTAGGTGTTCAGTCGCTGCTAAAGCGCAGTAACAAGCCAAAAGCTGTTTAAAAGGAGAGTAGTAATCTGCAGAGGATGGCAGGCCTTTGCTTCAAAATCCCAAGCGTCTGTGTTGCAATTCACCAATGGGGGGACCTGTCAAAGACTCCAGACAGGATCTATGTCTACTATAGACACTTCAGTCACCATTGGATCAGCCAGATCATATGGCCCAAGTGACAGAGCAGCCTGTTGCAGAGCTTTCTGTTTTTCTGGGCCCCACTAAAAATTAGCAGCTTTTCGAGTGACTTGATAAGTAGGCTGAAGTAACACAGCCAAATGAGGGATATGTTGCTTCTCAAATCCAAAGGGCCCAACCAGACATCGTGCTTCCTTTTTAGTTATAGGGGAAGCCAGATGCAGTAACTTATCCTTCAGATTAGTAGGAATATCTTGATATGCCCCATACCATTGTATCCCTAGAAATTTCACTGAGGTGGAAAGTACCTGGACTTTTGTTGGGTTAATTTGCCACCCTCTAGCAGGCAGATGTCTCACCAGTCACTGTAGGTCATCAATAGTTCTTCCTTACTAGGTCCAATCAGCATAATGTCATCAATATAATGGACCAGTGTGATGTCTTGTGGAAGGAAAAGGTGATCAAGATCCCTACGAATTAAATTATGACATAGTGCTGGGGAGTTTATGCCTGAGGAAGCACTGCGAAAGTATATTACTGGCCTTGCCAGCTGAAGGCAAACTGCTTCTGATTGTCCTTTGAAATTGGTATTGAGAAAAAGGCATTGGCCAGATCAATTGCTGCATACCAATTACCAGGAGATGTACTAATTTGCTCAAGCAATGAAACTACATCATGAACAGCAGTTGCAATTGAAGTCACCACCTGATTAAGTTTACAGTAATCTACTGTCATTCTTCAAGATCCATCTGTTTTCTGCACAGGTCAAATAGGTGAATTAAATGGGGATGTGGTGGGAATCACCTCCCCTGCATCCTTCAAGTCCTTAATGGTGGCAGTAATCTCAGCAACCCCACAGGGATGCAGTATTGCTTTTGGTTTACTATTTTTGTAGGTAGAGGCAGTTCTCATGGCTTGCACTTGGCTTTTCCTACTATACTCCACATGTCAGGGACCCAGTGTGGGAATTCTACTAATTGCTTAGTATATCTATTCCAATTATGCATTCTGGAACTGGCCAAATTACTACAGGATGGGTTTGGAGGCCCATTGGACCCACTGTGAGACGCACTTTAGCTAAGACTCCATCAATAAGTTGACCTCCATATGCCCCCACCCTGACTGGTGGGCCACAATGATGCTTTGGGTCTCTTGGAATTAGTGTCAGTTCAGAGCCAGTGTCCAGTAAATCCCAAAAAGTCTGATTATTTCCTTTTCCCTGATGAACAGTCACTCTCATAAAAGGCCTCAGATCCCTTTGGAGAAGGCTGGGAGAAAGATTAACATTATAGATTTTTGGCGATGTAGTGGGGTCCTTCCTCAAGGGGACCCAGCCTCCTCTTCATTCAAGGGGTTGTGGGTCTGTAAAGTGACTCAAGTCTGGGAATTGATTGAGAGGCTCTGACTGTATTCTGGTGATTCAATCTAGGCTGCTGTTCATGTGACTTAGAATTCTTCTGTCTATACTGATCAAGTAAATATTTAGTAGGTTTGCCACGTATTTCACTGCTAGGAACACCATGACTAAATAGCCAATGCCATAATTCCACATGAGTCATTATATTCTGATTTCTTTTCCGACTTTGCCCTCCACTATGGTAACCACACCCACCTTGCCTTTGTCGATTAACTGCTGCCACTTGGTCCCTACTACCCCGGGGTCCAGTCATCCCCTTCGTAGTTAAGTGTCTTAGTTCAATCAGGGAGGTTCCCACTGTCACATATGGTTTACATAAAAAAGCAATCACAGCAGTTTTCAAGGATGCTGGGGCTACCTTCACAAATATATTCCTCAGTACTGGTGAAAAGCATGTCCTCTGGACTCTCCATTTCTAGGGTTCTAATCTGATAAATCCATTCTCACAGACTAATTTCCCTAAGCCTCTGGGTACCTTCTTCTGCGTTATACTAAGGCAGATTTGGTCCTTCAACTTGATATGGTAGGCCACCACATAATCCATGCTTCAGTAAGCCAACCAAATAAACAATTAGATATTTTCCCAACCTCTTGAGCTGAAACATTGAATGAGGAATCCGTACTCAGTAAGCATAAATCAGTAAACTCGGACTGATCCAATGTTACATTCTTTGCACCATTATCCCACACCCTCAGTAGCCATTCCCATACATATTCTCCAGGTTTCTGTTTGTTTGCAAAATCAAGTAGGTCTTTTAGGGTGTAGTGTACCACCTTCTCTGTCACACTTTGTATTTGTATTTGGGGCTCGCTTGGACTTAACTTTAGTTATAGGTCTAGCAGCAACAGTGGGTGGTTGGCAGTTCCTGAGAACATTCAGCAATGTCTTCCATGGCCTCTTCCTCAGGCAATGACCCAGCAGGAATAGTTGGGTTACTCCCGTCACACTGAGGTAGATGGGAGAATGGTTTTACAGTAATTCTTTCAGATGGGAGGGATTCAACACAATTTACAGGCTCCATATCCTGCTCTTCCTGACTATCTGCCCATATGTCCCCATTCCAAGTTTAACTATCCCATGTTTTTCCCAATCAAAGCCTTCACTTTAACTTCAGACACCAGGCTGGGTTGGCAGTTTAATTGGCCAGTGCATAATCCATGCTTCAGTAAGCCAACCAAATAAACAATTAGATCCTTTCCTAACCTCTTGAGCTGAAACATTGAATGAAGAATCCGTAATTCAGCCACTCTTACAATAGGATAATAGGACTTACAGTAGGACTCTGGGTTTGGTTTTCAGCAATATCAGCTCTGTTACTAGAAGAAATGAGGCATTCTTTCAGAGCAGAACTAGAAACATTGAGGTCTTTTATGCAGCGTTTAAGCTGTGACTCAACAGCCCTGAACTCATCTCGCTCGCTCTTTTACCACTTTGTCTAATGTAAGTAGGACCATCCAGCCACCTTCCTAATACTCCTAATGCTGACACAGTTGCAGAAGAGTATCAAATATGCGATCACCCAGAGCTTCACTTCTCAAAAGTACTTGATCTATTTGTGGTGCTATTTTGCATATTAATGTTGCCATCTCATGTCATGGATTAGCAGGACCCTCTTTACTAATAGAGGCAGGATCACCAGTGCCTTCATGATTAATCAAATTGGAGAACCAATTTAGGAAGCCCATCCTCTCTAGAACCAGTCATGGTACCAAATGTGTTAGACTGGGTTCTCTAGAGAAGCAAAACCAGTAAAGCTTATATATACATATGTTGTTGTTGTTAGGTACCATCGAGTCTTTTCCGACTCATAGCGACCCCATGCACAGCAGAACAAAACACTGCCCAATCCTGTGCCAGCTCCATGATCCGTGCTATACTTGAGTCCATCATCACTGCCACTGTGTCAACCCATCTTGTTGAAGGCCTCCCCCTCTTTTGTCAACCCTCTATCCTACCAAGCATGACATCCTTCTCCAGGGAATGATCCCTTTTGACAACATGACCAAAATAGGTGAGATGAAGTCTGGCCGTTCTTCGCTTCCAAGGAGCATTTCAGGTACACTTCCTCCAGGACAGATCTGTTAGTTCTTTTAGCGTCCATGGTACTTTCAGCATTCTTCGCCAGCACCACATCTCAA
>NW_006921622.1:17934524-17949108 GCF_000298275.1 Orycteropus afer afer | reverse complement strand
GGATCCCGATCCACAGAAGAGTGTTTCTTTTCCCAGGATTTCTATAAATATATTGGAACCAGGCCACATGCCTAGGGCAATTCCCATTCATTGGATTGGCTGCTCAAAACATACATATCCGATCCCATCATGGGAATAACCCCCTCACAGTTGTTTAAACCACACAGAATTGTGGTCTAGCCAAGTTGACACATCTCTAACTATCACACTGTGTCCCAGAGATTTTTGTAAGTTGTTATTCCATTCTCATTTGTTTCTAGGAATTTTTTTTTTTTTTATTTTACTCTTTTTTTTCTTCTATCACCCAGTAGTTTTTGAGTAGTGTATTATTCAGTTTACAGGTATTTGATTTTTTTTCCTTCATCATCTTGTTACTGATTTCTAATTTTACAGCATTGTGATCCAAGAAGATGCTTTGTAGTGTTTCAGTGTTTTAAAATTTTTTGAGGCTTGTTTTGTGGCCTAATGCATGGTCTATTCTGGAGAATGATCCATGTGCACTTGAGAAGAATCTATATTGTGCTTTTTTGAGTGGAGTGTTCTGTATATGTCTATGAGATCAAGTTGGTTGACTGTGTTGTTGAGTTCTTCTGTATCTTTGTTGAGGTTTCTTCTGTCTTTCATGGAAGGTAGTATGTTAAGGTCTCCTTCTACTACTGTAGAAAGTAGAATTGTCTATCTTTCTTTTCAATTCAGTTAATGTTTGCTTTATGTATTCTGGAGTGCTTTCATTGAATGCATAGATATTTATTATGGTAGTGTCCTCCTGGACAGTTGCCCTTTTTACATCATATAATGCCTTTCTTTGTCCCTTTTGCTGATTTTCACCTTGAAGTCTATTTTATCAGAAATTAATATTGCTACTCCTTCTCTTTTTTGGTTGCCGTTAGCTTGATAGATATTTTTCCATCCCTTGATTTTTTATTTATTTTTATCTTTATGTCTAAGGTGGGTCTCTTTTAGGCATACCTTAGTACACTCTGGGAGCTCTAGTGGTGTAATGCCTAAGGCATTTTACAGTTAACCAGAAGGCTGATGTTTCAGACCCACCAGCCACTCCTCGGAAGGAAGGTTGGGCATTCTGCTTCTTTAGTGATACCCCCTCGGAAACTCAAGGAGAGGTTGCTGTGAGTCGGATCCAACTTGATGGCAGTGAGGTTTTTTTTTTTTTTTTTTTTGGTTTAGGTACAGTCTTGATCATGCTGGCTCTTCCTGGTAGCGTAGTGCCTAAGGCATTTGACTGCTAACCAGAAGGCTGGCGGTTCAAACCCACCAGCCACTCCTCGCAAGGAAGGTTGGGCAGTCTACTTCTGTAGTGATACTGCCTCAGAAACCCAAGGAGGGTTTGCTGTGAGTTGGGGCCGACTCGATCGCACATAACAACAACAACAGGAAGAAATAAAATTGTATGAGAAGATCGTTAACACGGATTGTGTAGTAGAAGGAAGTTAAATTCCTTGGACTAAATATGAATTACATTCTGTCAGTAATATTTAAATATGTAACTAATTATGGGTTTAAATGTGGTTACCCTTTTTGGAGGGAGCTCTGATGGCGTAGTGCCTGTGGCCCTTGACTGCTAACTAGAAGGCTGGTGATTCAGATCCGGCAGCCAGTTCTCGGAAGGATGATTGGGTAATCTACTTCCGTAGTGGTACTGCCTTGGAAACCCAAGGAAGGGTCGCTGTGAGTTGGATTTGACTCCATGGCAATGAGTTTGTTTTTTTGGTTTTACCCATTTTGGAACTAGGTTTTTCCAGGTTTTGCAATGAGCTTGTTTTTAAAATTTAAGTCTTTGGTTATAGTGGATCTGATGGTAAAGGAACTAGTTTGAGAAAAGTTTCATTGACTTAGGGTACAATTAAAATAATACTTAAAATTTTAGAAGCTTTTTATCCAGTTATTATAAGTGCCCTGGGCATATAAATTGACTTGTGAAGGTTTAAAAACATGTTCTGTGTTAGTGTTGAATTTGGAATTTTATATAATAACTGCAATAGCAAGTTGATTGTTTTGTGTTAGGTCTACAGTTAAAGAAGAGAGAGTGCCACAACTCCTCTTCCTGCCCACCAAAGCTGTGTGACACACCAGGAAGCAGAGACTTCCCCTAGATTTTGTTGGTAATGAAAGGGAACTGGGAGTGCTCATAGGCTGTTAGCAATTGCTTAAGTAGGAGGAGATAGGGAGGAGTTGTGCTAAAATGTACAATGACTACATCTCAATCTCAATTGTTAATGTAAAAAATTATTCTTTTTGCTAACCTTGTGGGGTTTCTTTTTATGTCCTTTTCACTTTTATCGCAGTGGGAATTCTGTTGAAAAATAGATCCTTTCAGTGTTAGTTAGGTATTGAGTATATGCATATTCTAATCCCCATGACTCCATGCTTATTAATAAGTTCATTTGTCAATAGTGAACCAGCATTTGTCCAGTGTATTCTTTTTTTCTTAATCCCCTTATCCCTCTCCACAAAGTGACTGTGGTTCCTCCTGGGAAGTTTCTCAGGTGTCAAATCATCCAATTCCTTAGATTGGCCTCCAGCAAAGTAGATTTTTTTATTTTGTGTATTTTATGGGGTAAATAATTCTTTTCTAGTGACAGTTATTAAAACTTGAAGTTGAAATCCTTCCTGTTAATATTAACATACTACTTCTTGAAAAAGGCCTTTTTACCAAGAAATATTTCTTATACATTATATTTCATCAACTCTTAATACCACTCTCCCCAGCTCACCCCCATTCTGCTATCTTTGAAATTGGGATGCATTTTACAGTTGATGGTGTTTTTGAAAAGCTGCCAGGCAGCAGTCATGGCTCAATTGTCATATGCACATATTGAACTTGGTTGTTTTTCCTGGTAGCATAGATGGATAACTTCAACCTTGGGCTGTAGGTCAACAAATCATTTCAGAACGACTTGAGGAAGAAATAACATCCAGGTTTTTGTGTTAAAATCTTTTTGTTTGTTTGTTTTTTACATTTGCTGGTAAGATCAAGAAAGTGCCAACAAAATTGTGTTGGAAGCCTGGAAGATAGTCCTGGGAATAAGGGTTGAGTGTTCTTTAGAAAGAAGTTGTATCACCTGCAATGGGATGTTCACAGCATCACCTACATAGTTTTCTTGCCATTATGTTTAATCTGAATCTAACCATGAGAAGACAGACAAATCTAGATTGTAGGACTTTCTACAAGAAAACTGGCCTGGATTTAAAAATAAATAAATAGTGTATGACACGCATGCGTGCGCACGCACACACACACACACACACACGGTTGGAGGGCAGTGTTCTAGATTTAAGGAGACTAAATAGACATGTTTCAGCTGCAGTGAGCAATCTTTGATTGGACCCCATGTTGTACAAAATAAAATATAACATCTAAAGGATTATTTTTTGGGGGGGACGTTGGAGAAAGTTGAATATAAATGCTATTGTTACTGATAGCCATCGAGTCCAACTCATGGCATCCTTATGTATATAACAGACTTTATGTTGTTGTTGCGTGCCATTAAGTTGATTCTGATTCTTAGTAACCCCATGTGACAGAGTAGAACTGCCCCATAGATTGTTCTTGGCTGTAATCTTTATGGAAGCAGATTTATGGAAGCAGAAAAGTACATATATAATCTATACAGAAGTATGATATTTAGTGACTTTAAGTGAAGGTAAAATAGTTGCTGTGTTACCAACTCTCTTAATGGTAGAAAGGTTTAACAGAGTATCTTTTGACTACTCCAAGCTGAAAATACAGGTTCAGGAAATTTGAATTCTGAGTATGATAAAGTTTTAGGTGTACTTTAAGCAGTTTATTTTACGTTCTATCTCATGAGTGACCTATAAAGTTAAACATCTGAATAAATCCAAAAGAGTTTTGTCTATAAATATAAATTTTTATGATAAAAACCATTCAGATTTTGTTGAATTGACAGGGTTTTTTAGTTTCTAAATGATACATAAAAAATGGTGCATTTAACAGTAGCTGAATATGTTTGGAGTCATTGAAATTTGTTATGTTCTTATGAGCTACATTATTTCTTAGTGTGTGTTATGAAGTTGCTTCTATTGTATAATTGGAAAAACTTTTAAACATTTGAAATGTTCTGTTGGAAAAATACTGCTTTGGAAATATTTCTGGGAGATTTGGATTAGAGATAAAAGTTATAAAAGGAGATAGGATGTGAAATTTCTAGAAAGGGTGAGAAGAAAGGTAAACACTAGGAACAAGATGGCAGAAAACTTTTTTTTCTTTTCCTTTTTAAATGCACACAAAGTGTTATTTTGGGAGCCCTGGTAGTCCAGTGGTTAAAGTACTTGGCTGCTAATCTAAAAGTAATCTGTTTGAACCCACCAGCTATTCTTTGGGAGAAAGATGTGGCAATCTGCTTTCATGAAGATTTGCAGCCTTGGAAACCCTGTTGAGGCAGTTCTACTCTTTTGGAAGTGGGTTTTGGTTTTGGACCTTTGTTTTACCTAAAGGAGTTCTTGTTGGTGCAGTGGTTAAGGTATTCGGCTGCTAACCAGAAGATTAGTGGTTTTATCCCACCAGCCACTCTATGGGAGAAAGATGAGGCAGCTTGCTTCTGTAAAGATTTATAGCCTGGGAAGCCCTGTGGGGCAGTTCTACTCTCTCCCACAGGGTCACTATGAGTTGGAATTGACTTGATAGCAGTGGGTTTTGTTTTGTGGTTGGGACAGAAAGAAAGTACTTTTTCCCAAGCGAAGCTAATTATTTTCAAGTCCACTGTTGTTGTTATGTACTGTCAAGTCTGACCCGACTCATGCTGACCCCTCCTTGGGTTCCTGAGGCAGTATCACTACAGAAGTAGATTATCCCATCCTCCTTCCGAGGAGTGGCTGGTGGATTTGAACCGCCAACCTTCTGGTTAGCAGTCAAGTGCCTTAGGCAGACTTTAAAGAAGGATTCAAAGTGAGTAAGAGGAGGAAAACATTTTGTTACAGTTTATCGTGCTGCCTGGTAGACTAGTGGTTAAGGCATTTGACTGCTAACCAGAAGGTCAGTGTTTCGAACTCAACAGCTGCTTTGCTGAAGAAAGATGAGGCAATATGCTTCTGTAAAGATTTACAGACTTGGAAACCTGGCGGGGGGTCACTATGAGTCAGAATCGACTCAGTGGCGATGAGTTTGGATTGGAGTTTATAGTTTATACTATGATTCTGAAATGTTATTATACAAGCCAATACTATAAATATGTGCTAGATATTGACTTTATTTTCTGTATAGGACATCTTTCAACGTAGTAGTGCCTTAACTTTAGAGTACCATTTGGTGTTGGTGTTTGAAAATTGCTTGTGCAGCTAAAGTACTACAGTGAGGAGTTGGAAGAAAATTGTTCAGTTTATTACACTCACAAAATAAAAAAATGAATAGTTTAAATAAATCACTAGTACTCGTGTTTGAGGAAAATAAATTTAAGGGAGAACTGGTATTTTGGTACATAAAATGGTTCTTTAGTCCAGATTTAGTCCAGATCCTCACTTCCTGAAACTTGGTTTCTATAGGTAGAAGGTACAGGGAGGAAGAAGAGTGCTAGTTTTATGTATGGGATGTTCTTGAGGTTCAGTTATCTGAGGAATTTCCTGTTTAGTTTTTGGCTACATTGTTTATTTTGAACTTAGTCCTTTTAAATAATTAACTCTTTCTTTTAAAGATAATTTATTTCCATTTTAAGCAAATTTTATTGATGATATGAGACAGGAATGGTAAATGGCTTTCATATCTTGTGTCAGTGCCTAGAGACAGTAGTGAAGAGTATTCAAGTGTTTCAGGGAAGACTGCTATGTGAGTGTTAGCTCTTTGGAAAAATGTCTTCTAGCTTATCATCCATTTTGTGTGACCCTTGGAACATACTAAGGCAGCTTGGTGGTAATACAGTGAAAGCATCTAAGAATGAAGGAGACCAAATCTTGGACACTACAGTTAAAACTCCAAAATAAGTGACAAGAGCAATTCATGTGCAGAATTAACTTTTAAATTCAGGATATGGAAGAGATCAACTATGACAAGAGCTGTGTTCTCCAGTAAGGTAGCCACAAGCCACATGTGGCTACTGAGCACTTGAAATGTGACTAGTTTTACTGAGAAAATGAGTTTAAAATTTTTATTTCATTTTAACTGTTTTAAATTTAAAAAATGGAGGCAGTGTAAAAGTTTTTTTATTTTTCTGTTACCTTTATTGTTTTGGTAGGACTTCATTTAATTCTAAGGAGTCCTTGGTTGGTGCACATGGTTAAGCAGTTGACTAGTAGCTGAAAGATTGGCAGTTTGAACCCACCTAGAGGTACCTTGGAGGACAGAACAAGTGATCTGATTCTGAAGGGTCTACACACAGCCTTGAAAATCCTATGGAGTTCTGGTTCCACTATGCTCACATGGGGTTGCCATGAGTTAGAGTTGACTCCATGGCAGCTAATAACTTATTTGACTTTCCTATGGCATGGGAGACTGCTAACCAGAAGGCTGGAGGTTCAAACCCACCAGCCACTCCTCGGAAGGAAGATGGGGCAATCTACTTCTGTAGTGACACTGCCTCAGAAACCCAAGGAGGGGTCGCTATGAGTCGGGTCCGACTCGACGGCACATAACAACAACATGGCATGGGAAGTTTTTATGCCTAGACCAGTTATTTTTTCTAAAGAATCCTGGTTCTTTTGCACAGAAAATATGTTAAAGACTACATTCCAGGTAATAAGGGATGCTCCGTGGCCACCATTTACTATTTTTAGGCCTTTCTAGTGGGATGGAGCTAGGATAATGATCTATGACAAGGTATGGTAAAATACAGTTTGCTTTCAGTTTAAATTCAGAACTGTTTGTTTTTTTTTCTTAACCTTGTTTATTTTAAAACTATCTCTTTTTTGAAAACAGTATTGTGTTTTTGGTGAAGGTTTGTTTACACAGCAGTTTAACTTCCCATTAAACACTAGAAGACAAATTGTTCGGTGGTATTGGTTACATTCTTTACAATGTGTGAACATTCTCATTACTTCTGTTCCATTTCCATTAATCTAGTTTCTCCATCCCTTTACATTTTCATCTTTGTGTTAACTAGCAGTTGTTAACAGTTTGGTCTCATATAGGTGATTTTTTTAAGGAGCATAGTACTCACTGGTGATATTCTTTATTTTGTGAGTCAGTCTGTTATTTAGCTAAAAGGTGACCTCAGGGGCTAGTTTCTGGTCAAAGTTTAAAGAGTAGTTCAGGGTGAGAGTCTCAGGGAATCTTCCAGTCTCAGTCAGTCCAGTAAGGTTTTTTTTTTTTTTTAAATTTGAGGTTCTCGCCCGCATTCTTCTCCCATTCTATCAGGATTCATCTGTTGTGGCCTTAATCAGATCAGTCTATAGTAGTAGCCAGGTACCATCTAATCTGGCTAGTCTCCGGGGAGATGAGGCTGTGGTGTAGACTAATAAGTCCTGTAGATGAGTTCCTTGGAGTCTTTGGTTTCTTTCTTTCTCCTTTTGTTCCAGATGATTAGAGACAGACCAATAGTTTTGTCTTAGATGGCTGCTGCTCTCAAGTTTGTAAGACTCCAGATACTATTCACTAAACTAGGTGAAACTTATAGCCAGCAGCTGTCTGAGTGATGAAAAGCCTCTAGCTCCAGTGGGCCTGGAGCAGGAGGCAGAGCTGAAGCCCACGGTTGAGGGATTTTCACCCAGCCCCTAGAGCCTGGCACTTTGAACTCGAACTTTCAGCCTCCATACTGTAAGAGAATGAACTCCTGTTTGTTCAAGCCATCCCATTTGTGCTATATTCCTGTCAGAGCAGTACTAGGTAACCCAAACAAAGACACAGTTAGGAATGGAACTCATTTGTGACCTGGGAACTGCCTGCATATGCATATATTGCATATTTGCATATACATATGCATGCACTTATACATACGTACATATGTCCATACAAATATTCTTACACATATATTTTTTGGTTATTGTGGCTGATGTTTGAAAATTATGTATGCTATACCAATGACCAAAAAGTCCTTTTCTCTTGTGTACACTTAATGATATAATTTACCTTCAACAGGCTGCTGAGTACTTCTCCCTCATTCAGTGTTACCTTCTCCAAAACCAAAAATAACAAGTGTTTACTATCTATATATTGAATTTCCCCTGTCCCCATACATCCCTGGTAACAACTAATGAATGTTGGTTTCTGTATCTACCTATATGTGTCATTTCATAAAAGTGAGAACTTAAAATTTATTATTTTTGTGATTGATTATTTCACTTAACATAATGTTCTTCAGGTTCATCCATGCTCCAAAATGTGTTGGGAACTCATTTTTCTTTTTTAATCGCTGAGTAGTAGTCCCTTGAATATATGTACCACATTTTTCGTACCTTTTTTTCCATTGATTGGCACTTAGATTGTTTCCATATTTTTGCTATTGTGAATAGTGCTGTGAGGAACATAGGTGTACATGTGTCTGTTCATATCATTTAGGGTATACAAGTTGGAGTGGAATTGCTAGGTCATATGGCAGCCATACCTCTAGTTTTTTGAGGAACTGCTTAACTTATTTCCACAAAGGCTGTTACCATTTTATATTCCCACCAGCAATGGATGAGAACTCCAATTTCTCTTTGTTGCCTCCAACACTTGATACTTTCTTTTTATAATTTTAGCCGTCTTAGTGGGCATGAACTGTATCTCTTTTGAACAATACCAAAAATCTCAGTTCTCAATGACATAAATTGATGATTTGCTTTATCTCACACTACATAAACAACAATTTCAGGATAAACAATACCACCATCAAGAAAGAAACAACAATTTCAGGATTTTTGTTTGTTTTTTTCCAATTATTTTTGTCTTGAGAGTAAATCCCATTAAGAAGGTACAGTAAAATTACTGTGCTTCGAAGTCCGTTTTAGAATAGTTGCTCCCTAGTTAAACCGTTAATTGAATGTACACTTAGGCTCATTTGGTTACTTTTACAATTAATTATTGGAAATCCTATTTTAAATTTAATTTTGTTTCCTAATTGTGTAAATTATTTACATGGCTACAAAAACAAATCTACAAAACAAGATATGTTTAAAAAAGTCTAGCTTTTACCCTTGTTCCTTCCAACCTACTTACGTTCTCTTCCCTATAATTATTCTTTTTTTTAATGCAATGGTTTATCCTTCCTTTAGAAATAATATATGCCCATATTTTCTTATCTCTTCCTTTTTCATTTAAATAGTAGCATATGATACACATTTTTGCTCACCTTGTTTTTTTCACCTTAGCAGTATTCTGTAATGTTTATGTAAATAGATCTCCAGACTTTTCTTCCATGGAACCACTGAGTAGAGGTTCGAACTGCCCACCTTTCAGTTAGTAGCTGAGTGCTTTGCTGTTGTACCACCAGGACTGTGTGATGCAGTTCTGCTCTGTCACAGGGGGTCACTATGTGTTAGAATTGACTCAATGGCATGCAACAACAACAGGAACACTATTACAGAGATAATGGCGTAAGTGATAATAAAGATATTCCTCAGATATTCTTTGTTAAAGCAGTACAGTGCTTCATGATTTATTCAGCCAGCCCCCTAGTAATTGCATTGGTAATTTGGTCTCCTGATATTATAAACAGTGCCACAATGAATGACTTTGTGTCTGTATTTTTTTGTGTTTTTGCTGGTGATTATTTGAGATAAATTCCTAAACATGAGATTGCTACGTCAGAAGGTAAAGCCATATGTAGTTTTGCTACATATCACTAACAGTATATCAGAGATTCTTTCCCAGTAACTTTGCTGAATACATTGTCAGATTTTTGGATATTTGCCAGTTGAATAGGTGAGAAATGGTATCTCCTATTAGTTTGCATTTGTATTTTTTTCTATTTTGAGCCAGGTTGAACATCTTTTCAAATAGTGGTTTTTCAAAAGAGTGGTTGCATTGCTTTTTCTGTGAATTGTTAGATCTCTCATCTCATTTTTTTCCTATGGATTCTTGATTTCAATTTTTATTTTCTCTCTTACCCAGTCTTTCTCAGGGAGGGTGTTGTTCAGTTTCCATGTGTTTACTCTTTTTCTGTTGATCTTCCTATTGTTTATTTTTAATCTGATAGCATTATGATATGAGAAGATGTTTTGCAGTATTTCTGTGCTTTTAAATTTATGAAGGCTTGCTTTATGGCCTAACATATGGTCTATCATGGAAAATGTTCCATGTGCACTGGAAAAGAATGTATATTGTGCTGTTGTTGGGTGAAGTGCTCTGTAGATGTCTGTAAGGTCAAGTTGGTGGATTGTATTGTTTAGCTCTTCTGCATCTTTGTTGACTTTCTTTCTAGTTCTTCTGTCTTTCATTGAAAGTGGTGTATTAAAGTCTCCCATATGAGTGTGGAGTCATCTATTTGACTTTTCAATTCTTTTAAAGCCTGATTTATGTATTTTGAGGCTCTTTCATTGGGTCCATAGATATTTATTATGGTTTTATCTTCTTGTTCAATTGACCCCTTAATCATTATATAATATCCTTCCTTGTCTCACATGGTGGTTTTTGTCTTAAAGTCATTTTGATCAGAAATTAATATTACCACTCCTGCTCTTTTATGATTGCCATTTGCTTAATATATCCTTTTCCAGCCTTTGATTTTTAGTCTATTTTCATCTTTATCTCTAAAGTGTGTCTCCTGTAGACAGCATATTGGTGGATTTTATTTTCTTATCCAATCTGCAACTCTCCAACTCTTTATTTATTTATGTTTTTAATTGTGATTTGGGTGAAGATTTACAGAGCAAATTCACTTTGCATACAGCAATTCACATATACTTTGTCTCATGTCATTGATCACAGTTTACCACAATGCAACAGCTCCCCTCCCACTTCCTCCCCATAGTCACCTCTTCCCAGTGTCCATCCCTCCATACATTCCTGCCCCCTGAGCTCTCTCCCTGTGCATAAGCAGTCGTTCTTTCTCCCATGAACTCTCCATCTCTTAAGTGGTTCATTTAATCCACTAACATTCAATGTAATTATTGACAAGTATGAATTGGTTGTTGTCATTTTGTTAAGTGTTTTTTCATGGTGTCCCTGGTTTCTTTCTTCCATATTATTTTCTTTGCTGTGCTCATTATGTTTGTAACTTGTGTTATCCTTTCCTTTATCGCTGTTGTTTTAGTATTAGCTGAATATTTGTGTTTATCCTCTTTTTTCTTGTGATGTGAAGTTTATCATTTTTCTTTGAGGTTACCCTGTGATTTATAATTTTCTCCCCAAGATTAGAACAGTCCATTCTATCTTGCAAGTCTCTTGACTTTGTCATCATTTAGAAGTTCTGTAACTACGCAGTATTTTCCTTCTTTCTGGTTTGTAGTTGTCCCCACTTGCCAATTGATGTCTCTGGTTCCCTGTTTAGAATCTTGTAAGCTTATTTTACTTTGGATATGTCCATAGGTGTGATTTCTGGGTTATGTCATCTTGTGTATTGATGGTCGGTTGTTATTTGCTATTTTTGGTTCTCTGTTCAAAGGACTCCCTTTAGTACTCTTGTAAGGTTGGTCTGGTTTTAACAGATTCCCTTAGTTTCTCCTTATCTGGAAAACTCCTAATTTCACCATCATATTTGAGGGACAGTTTTGCTGGGTATATAGTTCTTGGCTGAAAATTTTTCTCTTTCAGGGTTTTATATATACCATCCCATTGCCTTCTCGTTTGCAGGGTTTCGCCTGCGAAATCAGAGCTTATTACTGGTTGTCCTTTGTAAGTAACTTTTTTTTTCCCGTGAAGCTTTCAGGATTCTTTCTTTGTCTTTGATTTTGATGAGTTTGATGTCTTGGTGATTTTCTTTTGGGGTCTATCCTGTTTGGGGTTCATTGGACTTCCTGAATGGATATATTGTGATCTTTTATCATATCAGGGAAGTTCTCCTCCAACAAATCTTGGAAAATTTTCTCAGTGGTTTTATTAATTCTCTTCCTGTTCTGGAATTCCAGTGATATCTAGGTTATTTCTTTTGATGGTACCCCACATGAACCTTAGGCTATCTTCATTTTGTTTTGATCTTTTTTCTGATTGATCACTATCCAAAGAAGTATTCACGTATTTGTCTTCAATCACATTAATTCTGTCTTCCATTGCATCAATTCTACGCTTTTGCCCTTCTAATGTGTTATCTATTTCTGACAATTTAGTATTAATCTTCTGGATTTCTAAATGTAGATTTAGAATCATTTCTAATTTTTCATTTATTTTGTCTTTTTGTTCTTATATTTTCTTCCAAATTCTTCTAGGGTTTAGTCTGCGTTTTCTTTGGTCTGGCTCTCAATCCTTTGAAGATACCTAAATATATTTCTTTTGAATTGCTTATCAGAGAGTTCCAGTGCTGCTTCCTCCTCAGGGATGTGTTCTGGGTCTGTATCCTGCTCCCGTGTTTCTACCACTTTATCTTGCTTCTTTGTGTGGATTATGATGGTCTGTTGTTGCTGAGAAATTGTGGCACTATTGTGTTAGATCTCTGTTAACTCTTTGTGAAGAGCAGCCAAGGGTGAGTCAGGCTGTTCTTGGTGGTTGTTTATCATAGGCCTGTTGGTGGAGAAGGAAGTGATGGCTCTCAGTAATTGAAGCTGCAGGAGGTATGTGTGTAGTTGTGTCATATGGGTACTGTTGTTGTCTTCCACTTAGATGAAAATAACAATTGAATAACCATCAAAAAAGTAAAAGCAAATGGACAAAAAATACAACGTGTAATCACACTGCAACAGTCATTAAAAAAAGAAAAAAGGGAAAAAGAAGAAAAAGAAAAGAAAACAACAACAACAACAAAAAAGAAGTATCTGGGGAGAAGGCAGTAACAGAAAACAGGTAGAGAAAGAGAATAATGAAGAAGGAATTGGGAAAACCGCAATAAGAAAAACAATGAATGGGGTTAACCGCAATAAAGAAAAAGGAAAAGAAAATTACAACCAGGAACAGGGAAAAGAAAAAAGCTGAAAACTTGAACCTGGGAGGAGAAGAATAAAGAATAGTAGTAAAAGGGACAAAAGTAATGATAATAGTAGTAGTTTTAAAACAGACAAAAACCAATAAAGAAAAAAACAGAAAAAAGAAAAAATAAGGATGGGGGCAGGGTAGGGCACCCAGGTTCTGTTCGAGCACACGGACTGGGGTGGAGTTCCTGCGGGCCCAGAAGATGGGTGGGAGTGAGGGATGGCCGCACCTCTGTTCACCAAGAGGGTGTGGGGTTTAGGAGTAACAAGGACAATGTCATCACACCTTTCCAGTAGTCTAGGTCCAGAATGGCCTTGGGGTCACTGGCAAGTGGAACCTGTTGTTAAGTCCCTGGAATCTGGGAGAATGCTGTCACTTTAAATATCCAGAATGCTCAAGCCACTTGTAAACATTCAAAATGGCTGCACCCTCCAGACAGACAGAACTCCACAGCTCAGCCCACTGTCCTCTTCGCTGCTTTCCCTTTTATTCCCTAGGCACCAGAACAGTCTTAAGTTCTTAAGTCCCTTGAATCTGGGAGAACACTGTTGCTTTAAATATCCAAAATATTTAAGCTGCTTGTAAACATTCAAAATGGTTGCGCTCTCTGGACAGAAAAAAGTCCACAACTCAGCCCACCATCCTCATCGCTGCTTTTCCTTTTATTCCCCAGGCACCAGAGCAATCCGTTGTGCTGTCCCTGGCTAGCAGGGCTGCTTTTTGGGTTAATTCTTAAGTCTTACCACTACTTGGTAATATCCAAGCTGTCTGTGACATCAGGATCGCTGCCAAACTGCCACTCTGTATGTCTCCTTTTTTGGTGTTTTCGTGCAAATTCTTCTGCTAGTTGGAGTTTAATCTACTTCTATATTATCCTTCCCTTCAAGGCTCAGGGGTCCAGGATTATCTTCTGTATCTGTATTAATTGGTTCCCCTTTTCTTTGTTGAAGAGTGTCTGTGCAGTCTTTCTGCCTATTCCCGCCATCTTCAGTCTTAGCTTTCCTGTGGATTCTTGGTCTTTCTCTTCACTTTTTACATTACATATTAGTGCTATTTACCCATTTGTAATATAAATTGTGGCATTCACTCCTCCTCCAATGTATCACTCATCTTTTAATTCTATTTCTTTTTGAGGAGTTCTCACCCTTTGACTCTGAGTTGGGAGTTTGGGAAGAAGCATGAACAAGGGATTGGGTCATAATATTTTGTTTTTATGGAAATGAGAGGCTTGGTCATAATGGAAAACAGGAAAGTTGGATTTCTAATGGTGACTAAGGTAACTAGGAATACATAAAGTGGAATGGATTTTGTCCATATCGTCATCAGTGGATTAGGAGTTTGGGGCTGACTTGATAGTTGTGGGGGTAGGCAGTCTAAACCAACTGTGACAGTATGCCTCTGATAATATTACAGTCACTCAGTAGCCCTTTTAGTAGACCTCACTGCATGTGCTAATCAAGAGGGAATGGTTCTATTGGTCAGATTAAGGATTTGTCATGGATTATTCCAGTGTCCTGAGAATGTTTTCTTCTTCTATTGTCAGACAAGTCCATTCATGTCTTCTGCCCATTTTTTAATTGGATTGTTTGTCTTTTTGTTATTGAGGTGTTGGAGTGTTCTATAAATTCTAGAGATAAGTCC
>NW_006921622.1:17924903-17932964 GCF_000298275.1 Orycteropus afer afer | reverse complement strand
TTTTCTTGATATGTTGTTGTAGTCTGTTGGCTAGGATTTTGTTGAAGATTTTTGCATCTATATTCATGAGGGATATTGGTCTGTAGTTTTCTTTTTGAGTGATGTCTTTTCCTGGTTTTGGTGTCAAGGTTATGCTTGCTTCATAAGATGAGTTAGGGAGGATTCCATCCTTTTCTATGTTTTAGAATAGTTTGAGTAGGATTGGTATCAGTTCTTCTCTGAATGTTTTGTAGAATTATCCAAAAATCTTCAACAAAATCCTAGCCAATAGACTGCAACAACATGTCAAACAAGTCCAGTGAGCTTTTTGATGGAATGAGTTTTTCTCTTAAAAAATTGTAGTGATAACTGCCTTTCTACAGAATATATGCTTAATAAATGTTAACCTGAATAATTATATATATTGTTTATGTTTTTATTTCAGGCTACAGACAAGAGAAAAGCTTTAGAAGAGACCAAAGCCTACACAACCCAATCCCTAGCTAGTGTTGCTTATCAAATAAATGCATTGGCCAACAATGTACTCCAATTGCTGGACATCCAAGCCTCTCAACTTCGCAGAATGGAGTCTTCCGTCAATCATATCTCACAGGTAACAGCTTGTAAAAGATTTTAAATTCACATTTAACAAACAGACAGCATATGTCAAAGGAGTAGATAACCTGAAAAGAGAGATTCTTTATTCATTTTCCTACTGATTGATTGTAGTTTTTATCAATTTCAGCTTCAGTTTTGAGTTTAGTAAACCTACTCTTTTTTAAAAGCACTTTATTGAGGTATATAAACTGTGCACAGTTAAAGTATACAATTTTATGTTTGACATACGTATATGTCTATTTTCCTGGTGGTTAATGATATTGAGCATCTTTTCCTGTGGTTTTCATTTTTAAATCTTCCACCTCTTGTATTTCTTTTAAACATATATAATTTTTCTGATTGTTGCTTGCATATACAGAAATACTTTTTATTTTTGTATATTCATTTTGCATCCTTATTAAAGTCACTTACTAGTTGTAGTAGTTACTGTGTAGAGTCTACTTTATTTTCTAAATAGAGAATCATGTCATCTGTCAATGAAGACAGTTTTACTTCTCTTTTTTCTCTCCTTTTTGTTTTTCTTTGCCTTACTGCACTGATTAGAAGATCTAGGACAGTGCTGAATAGGAGTGGTGATACTGGACACTATTGCCTTTTTCCCAGCCTAATGAAAAGAATTCAGTGTTTCACTTTTAAATATGATGCAGTCTATAGGTTTTTCATAAATGTGCTTTGTGAAATTGAGGAAATTGCCTTCTGGTTCTAGCTTACTGAGAGTTCTTATTAGCAATAGATGATGGATTTTGTCAGTTGTTTTCTATGCATGTATTGAAATTATCAGAATCCTCCCCCCCCCCCTTTGTTTTTCAGTTTGTTAATATGGTAAATTATGTCAATCTTCTTGGAATGTTAAGCCAGCCTTGCTTTCCTGAGATAAGTCTCACTTGACCATGATGTATTATCCTTAGCTAAAATTTTGCTAACAATTTTTGCTTCTGTGTTAATGAGGGCTATTGGCCTTTAGTTTTCTTTTGTTGTAATATCTTTTTCTGCTTTTGGTGTTGTGCTAATGCTTGTTTCATAGAATGAATTGGTCAGTATTCCCATTTCAATTTCATGGAAGAGTTTGTGTAGATTTGATACTAGTTCTCTTTTAAATGTTTGGTAGAATTCACCAGTGAAGCTATGTGGTACTGGGCTTTTCTCTGTAATTCAGTCTCTTTACTTATTATTGGTCTGCCCTGGATGTGGGAAGCAGGCACTGTACCTTGCTGTGTGAGTTCTGGGGATTGTTCTCTCCTTTTCTTTTGGAAGGATTTTCTCCAGTCTCAGGCACTTTCCTTGTACATTTGCACTGATCAATACTCAGCTAACAACTCCAGGGGGATCCCTCTTTAGATGTTCAGAGCTACCTCTTTGTGCAGCTTTTTCTCCTCTGGTACTCTTCCCTGTAACTCCTGCCCCATTAGCTTCTCTGAACTCTTAGCTTCCTCTCCTCAATTCAGTCAATCTCCTAGGCTACCCCTGACCATCTGTAGTGCTCATCTCCTTTATTTCTTTTCTCTCAGGGATCACCTTCCTTCATTGCATGAGGCTCATGTCTTGAAAAGCCATTTCTTCATGTATTTTGCCCAGCTTTTTATTTGTTTTAAGCAGGAAGTTAAATGCTGTCCCTGTTAATAAATCTTATCTGGGATAGATGTCAGTAAAGCTACTCTTTTTGAAAAATAATTTTATCGGATATAATTTACATAATAAATACTTCATCGTTTAGAGTGTATAATGCAGTGGTATATTTAGAGTTGGGCACTCATCATCATAATTTATTTTAGAACATTTCATTGCTCCAGAAGAAAACCCTATTCTCATTAACAGTAAATCTCACTTCTCCTAAATTCTCATCCCTGGGTGAATACCACTCTACTTTTAGTCCCTGTGGAGTCATCTATTCTGAATCTTTTATGTAAATGGAATCATACAATATGTGATCCTTTGTGTTTGGCTTCTTTTGTTAGCATGTTGTTTTCAAGGTTCATTCATGTTGTGGCATGTATCAGTATTTCATTCCATATTTTAATCAAATAACATTTCATTGTGTTGAATATTACCACATTTTATTCATCTGTTCATCAGTTGATGGCATTAGAGGGTTTCACTTTTTGACTATTATGAATAGTGCTGATTTGAACATTGTGTACATATTTTTGTATTACTGTTATCAGGTGTTGTCTAGTCTATTCTGACTCATGGCAACCCCAATGAGAGAGCAGAACTGCCTCATAGGGTTTCCTAGGCTGTAATCTTTACAGGAGCAGATTGTCAGGTCTTTCCTGGGTTACATGGTAACACAGTGTTTAACCATTTGAGGAACTACCAGATTGTTTTCTAAAGCAGCTGTACCATTTTTCATTTCGACCAGCAGTATATGACAATTCTAGTTTCTCCACATTCTTCCCAGCATTTATTATTATATGTCATTTTGATTATACTTACTTCTCACTTTTTGACATGCTTGGGTTCCAAAGACCAGGTTGTTATGTGAAATTGACATTATGCAAAAATGGAGGATGACCACATAATGTCACAAAATGGAAGATAACTACATCGTTACATAACTGCAAAATTACATCATTACGTAACTGCCACACCATTGAGAATCATGGCCTAACCAAATTGACTTGTGACCTTAACCATCACACTCAGCAACTCATGCCTTGCACCTTGGCATTCGTTACTACCAGATGTACATCATTAATGCGCAAAATAGTCTAATAGTAGTTTTTTTACCATCATTGTAAATGTGAAATATCAGATGAGATAGTTAATAAGCGAAGAACAAACCAAAAAAACCAAACTCACTGCTGTTGAGTCAGATTTGACTCATAGCAACCCCTCCTTGAGTTTTTGAGGCAGTGTTTCTATGGAAGTAGATTGCCCAGTCTTCCTTCCGAGGAGTGGCTGGTGGGTTTGAACCACCAGCCTTCTGGTTAGCAGTCAAATGCCTTAGGCACTATGCCATCAGAGCTCTTAAGTGAAGAATAGGTATACATATTTCATATTACTATTATTTTGTTATTTCCTAGTATGTGAGGTGATAAGTCATAGGGATTTTGATTTGCATAACCCTGATGTCTAATGATGTTATACATCTTTTCATGTGCTTATTGCTATTTGTATATATTGTTTTGAGGAATATTTATTCAGAATCTTTGCCCATTTTGAATATGCATTATTTTTCTTTTTAATATTTATATTAAAAAGTTGTAATATATATTCTAGACACAAATTCCTTATCAAATGTGTCATTTGCCAAAATTTTTCCCCATATCGTGGGTTAACTTTCACTTTCTTGATGGTATCCTTTGAAGCACAGAGATTTTTAATTTTGATAATGTCTAATTTATCTATTTTTTCTTATGTTGCATATGCTTTTAGGGTCATATCTAAGAAAACATTGTCTAATCCAAGATAATAATATAACTTTCAAAGGTTCTTGTTATGATAAAATATTGTACTATTATAACTCTTTGTTGTTGTTATGTGCCATCGAGTCGGACCCAACTCATAGCGACCCCTCCTTGGGTTGCCGAGGCAGTGTCACTACGGAAGTAGATTGCCCAACCTTCCTTCTGAGGAGTGGCTGGTGGGTTTGAACCGCCAGCCTTCTGGTTGGCAGTCAAATGCCTTAGGCACTATGCTACCAGAGCTCCTTTTATAACTCTATTATATGTTTTATCAGTATAGTGTATAATTTCTTATTTTTGGTTTTTGATAAAAGCTTAGAATTTTCATGTTTTATGGCATACTTTTGCTATTTTGTGATTTATACAAAATTAGTACAGAGTGGAACTTTTCTAAAGTAATTTTGCATGCAGAACAGAACCTAACTATAAAATGATTCATCCTGGGTCTTGGGGCCCTGTACATGCCTGGCCAAGACTGGTTTGCAGTAAGGTATTTGTTGAATTAAAAAAAAAATCTCTTCTGCAAAAGATACTTAGGAAAAGTGTAAAAGGACCTAGTTTTTAGTTTGTTCTATATATAGATGATAATCTAAGTATGGTTTGTTGTATGAAACCTGTTGGTGTCAAGTCAATTCTGATTCATATACATGGGCCCTATGTATTATAGAGTAGAACTGCTCCGTAGGGTTTTCTTGGCTGTTGTCTTTGCAAAAGCAGATTTCCAGGCCTGTTCTCCATGGCATTTACTAGTAGGTTCGAAACACTAATCTTTGGTTAATTTGAGCCACCCAAGGACCTTGAATAACAAATGTACAGTGACCAATCACCAGTAGACTTCGAAGTAACGTGATTGGTTATCAGTCATATTGCTCATCACTATTTATGGTGTGATTTGTGGACTGAAGAGTTAGCCATGAAGTTTGTAATTTATGTAATTACTTAAGAGTTCTTGTGGTAAGTGACATTTAAATTGTGTTGTTCGGGATCTGGTCAGAAGGAAGGTTGTTGGGCAATCTACTTATGTAGTGATACCGCCTTGGAAACCCAAGGAGGGGTCACTATGAGTTGGGGTTGACTCGACGGCACATAACAAGAACAACACAGTAATTGAAAAAGAGCTCAGGTGGTGTAGTGGTTAAGGCATTTAGCTGCTAACCGAAAGGTTGTTGGTTCAAATCCATCAGCTACTCTGCAGAAGAAAGATGAGGCAGTGAGGTTCTGTAAAGATTTACATAGCCTTCGAAACACAGCGGAAGTCGCTATGAGTTAGAATTGACTTAATGGCAATGAGTTTGGTTTTGGTTTATGGTAATTGAGATTCATGCAAATCAGTACTGGACAAAGTGAGAACTGCCTTTATTTATAGTCTCTCTAATAATCAAACATTTTTGGATTATTTTTCCCTTGTAAATGAGTGTTCCTGATGTTCTGAGCCTATTAAGATAAAGTTTACAGGATTCAGTTCTCATTCTATATGTTTTAGCTATCTAGTGCTGCTCTAACAGCAAATACCACAAATGGGTGTTTTTGACAAACAGGGATTTATTCTCTTACAGTTTAGCAGGCTAGAAGTCTGAGTTCAAAGAGCTAGCTCAAGGGGTTGGGCAAAGGCTTCTTGGGCCTTGGGCTTCAGCTCTGCCTCTTGCTCCCAGCCCACTGAAGCTGGAGGCTTCTCTTAATTCAGGCAGCTGCTGGCTGCTGATGCTGACAAACCCCAGGTCAACCAGTAAAATTGCTTAGCAACATAGCAGGCCACTAGTTCAAGTACAGAAACAGTCTCAGGATCGGCAGACAACGTGGCAGACTGCTGAGATGATGACTTGGCTAAATGCAAGATCCAGATGTGCCAAAAAGCTCAAGACCTTTCTCAAAGCGTCGTCTTATAGACTGGAAGCAGACCACATCCCTAAGGCAGCTACTTAGATGCTCACAGTAGATTCCCCCATGGATTTGATTACTAGTCTCATCATGGGGAATAACTACATCCAGCTGCCCAGACATTAGACCCCAGGCTCAGCCAAATTAACACATAATCTTAACTACCACACTATGGAAGATACTTAAATTCATATAAACATAGAGTTGTTTCAGTAGATGTTAATAGTAACTTCTTGAGAATCATGAAAAAAAGTTTAAAAGATTAAATAAAGGGATCTGTAAATTACACTGATGTATATGTTACTTTTAACACAGCATAAAAGGGTCTCATTGGCAAAATTCACTTGATACAGGCTTTTATGGGCATATATTACTAATTGGGGAAGCCAAAAAAAAAATCCCTACTACTTCAAATTCTTATTCTTTAGCCCTCCCTTCCCCTCCCCTTTTTTCCTTTCTTTCTTTCCTTTCTCTCGCTTTTTTAAAGTGAAGTGACATGGGTCAATGCATTCTTCTTTTTTTTTTTTTGCAGTGTTCCCTCCCTTCCCCTCCCCACCACTGGCGACCAAAACAAAAAAAGTTTCTGTCCATATATAAACCTTTCTTTGACCCACCACAACAACAAACTAATACTATATTTGTCCTTCTGTGATTGACTTCTTTCACTCAGCATAATGTCCTCTAAGTTCATCCATATTATGCGGTGTTTTGCAGACTACATTATTCTTTAATGCTGCATGGCATTCCAGTATGTGTATGTACCATAGTTTGCTCATCCATCTTCCACTGATGGGCACATAGGTTGTTTCCATCTTTTTGCTATTGTAAATAGTGCTGTGATGAACATGAGCATGCATGTATCTGTTCCTATCCTGGCTCTCACCTCTCTAGGATATATACCTAGTAATGGGATTGCTGGATCAAATATATCTCCAATTCCAGCTTTCTAAGGAATTGCCATATTGCTTTCCACAGTGGTTGTGTCACTTAACAGTCACACCAGGAGTGTATGCGAGTCCCAATCTCTCCACATCCCCAACAATATTTGTTATTTTTTGTCTCATTGAACCTTGCCATCAGTGCTGGGGTGAGAGGGTATATATCATATTGTTGTTTTGATTCACATCTCTCTGATGGCCAATGATTGTGAACATCTTTTCATGTATTTGCTGACCACCTGAATATCCTCCTTGGTGAAGTGTCTATTCATGTCTTCTGCCCATTTTTCAGTTGGATTGTTAATTCCTTTGGTGTTGAGGCATTGGAGTTTTCCATCAGTCTTAGAGATAAGTCCCTTGCCAGATATGTAATTATCAGCAAATATAAATTTGTTGCTGTCATTTTTGTCACACGGTTTTTCATTGTGTCGATTTCTTTGTTCCATATAATTTTCTATGCTGAGCTTGTTTTGTTTATGAATCATGTCATCCCTTCCTTCATTGCTATTGTTTTAGTATTTGCTTAATATTTTTGGTGATGCTCTTTTTTATTTTGATGGGAAGGTTTATCATTTTTCTTTGAGGTTACCCTGTGATTTATAGTTTTCTTCCCAAGTTTAGAACCATCCGTTCTGTCACGTAGTTGTCTTGACTTCCCTACCATCTAGAAAATATGTAATGACACAGATTTTTTTTCCCTCTTTTTGGTTTGTAGTTGTCCTCATTTGTTGCTTGGTATCTCTAGTTTCCAGTTTACAATCTTGTAGGCTTATTTACTTTGGATACTTCCAAAGCTGGGTTGGTTTCTGGGTTATATCATCATGTGTGTTAATGGTCAGTTTTTGTTGACTGTTGTTCTTTCTCTGTGCACAGGGCTCCCTTTAGCATCTCTTATAAGACTGGTCTGGTTTTAACAAATTCCCTTAATTTCTGCTTATCTGGAAATGTCCTGATTTCACCATCATATTTGAGGGACAGTTTTGCTTGGGTACATAATTCTTGGTTGGAAATTTTTCTCTTTCAGGGTTTTATGTATACCATCCCACTGTCTTCTCACTTGCATGGTTTCTTTTGAGAAATCTGAGCTTAGTCTTACTGGTTGCCCCTTGTAGGTAACTTTTCATTTTTCCCGTGCTGCTCTCATGATTCTTTCTTTGTCTTTGGTTTTGGTGAGTTTGATGATGATATGTCTTAGTGTTTTTCTTTTGGGGTCTGTCCTGTTTGGGGTTCATTGGACTTCCTGA
>NW_006921622.1:17913878-17916398 GCF_000298275.1 Orycteropus afer afer | reverse complement strand
TGGGAGGGGAGCTGTTGCATTGTGGTAAACTGTGGTCAATGACGTGAGACAAAGTATATGTGAACTGCTGTATGGAAAGTGAGTTTGATCTGTAAATCTTCACCAAAACACAATCAGTCAATCAGTCAATCAATCAATCAATAAAAATCGGGGAAAAAAAAAAAGGTTCTCAAATCCAGAGAGCAAAATGAATTTGACCTAGTATAATTTGGAATTACCACTGATTTGGTTTAGAATCTTAAATAGATTACTTATTGTGGTCACTAAAAATATTTTTGCCTGATTGTTCCCTGAAAAAGTTGAAGCGTGAGGAATTGAAAAATATAACCCAACAAAACAAAACTGTTGAAGCAGAGTAGAAAGTTTGATATTGCCAGTGTTTGCATTCCTCTCAACACTTCCACTCTGCCTAGCAATTCTTGTGAAATGACCATGCGGGAACTAGTCAGCCAAAATGCAGAACAGAGGATTGACTTTGGTTCTATGAAATTTGTTTTAATCTCTGTACTGAAATACTTTTATTTAAAGCCTACACCTACCTCTATCAGATGATGCCAGGTCATCCCTTAAACATTGCCTTCAGGACAAAGGCTAGATTGTGGGCATGGTATTGATGCAAGCATGATCTTGTCTCCTTTTGTCTCTCTACCTTCACTCCTTTCCTTTTCTTGCCTGCAGTCTGTGCTTCAAACATCCTAATTCATTTATTCCTACAGCAGTGTGCCTTTGTATTGGCTAGTCCCTTTGCTTGGAATGTGTGTCTCCTCTGTTTCCTTTCCCTGCATAACTCCTGCTCATTTTTTAGGCTTCAGCTTAATTATCTCTACCTGTTAGAAACTTTTGTCTTGGTTCCAGAAGACTAAGTTTGCTCTTTCCTAGTACTTCTGTGCATACCCCTGTATGGCAGATAACTTCTGTTTTATCTTCCTCATCTGCTCTTCATAACCGTCCCCCCAGTGTTTGCCCTGAGAGGCTTACCTTTATGTTTATGTCCATGGGAATATATACTTCTTTCTTTAGGTTGAGTTCAATCAGTGTGTGGAACACAGGCTGATTTTTTTTCCCTTTGCGTTCACCTTGGGCTCACTGTGTCCCCTTACAGGTCACAACTCCTCTCAAATTGGAACTTTCTCTATGTGACCTTTCTTTGCAGTTTGTGGTAATCTTTCCTACCTCCTTATCCCTTTGGATTTAGGGGTACTGTTCTTGCTGCTTGTTCCAGCTTTTCTGTCTTCCTGTGTTCTATTTCTCACTACTCCTTAGTGTTCGTTCCTTTGTAAATAGCCTAATTGGAAGATCTCATCAGTTGCTGATTGGGTGTCTGACTAACATATGCTATTGTGCATTATTTCTATTATTGCTTTTTCTTGGTTCAACAATTGCTTGTTTTTCCCTTTGCCTCTACTTCGGTAAGCAGGGGCTCATTTGGTGAGGTCCTAAGGCTCCCTTTTCCTGCTTTAGATAGAACTGGTACCAGTTGCCTTGGAGTTGATTCTGACTCATGATAACTCCATATGTGTCAGAGTAGAAACGTGCTCCATGGAGTTTTCAGTGATTATGCTATTTTGGAAGTAGATTGTCAGGCTTTTCAGGTGACTCTGAGTGGACCCAACCTCCAGCCTTTCAGTTAGCAGCAGAGCATATTAACCATATGCATTACCCAGAGATGCTGCTTTTGTTTTTATTATATATAGAGACTCTGTATAAGAGTTTGAAATTAAGGCGGAAGGAAAAGATAAAGTTTGAAAATCAGTGGTGTCAAGGAAAAAAAAATCTTAACTCTTTTTCATGGCATTTAAGGCTCTTCAGTGGTCTCTCACCTCCCTTTATTGTCAGCTTTATCCCTCATTACTGACCCATCTTGGACTTTAAAATTGCAGGCATAACAATTTCTCACATGTCAGTGTTTTGTCATATATTGTAAGACATGTTTTCCTTAACTCCCACTCATATCCAACACCCCTTTCTCTCCTGCTTTCCACCTCCATGTACAGATATGCAGACATATTATTAAGGTTCTCTGTTGTTTTTAAAGCATCTTATACTTTCTTTTCATAAAATTTATTATTTATACTACATAGTTACTTGTCCAATTATTTAATACCTGTCTTTTCATAGGTGTCTGTATGGCTGTGGTGGTTATGTTTGTGTGTCAAATTGGCTAGGCCTGGTTGAGTGGCTGGGCAGCTGGTGGTAGTTGTTCCCCATGATGAGACTGGCAGTCAACTCCATGGTGGGATCTACCACAAGCAGCTCAGTACCTGCCCTTGGGTATGTGGTCTGCTTCCCGTATATAAGCAGCAGCTTTGGGAATGGTCTCTAGCCTATGGCACTCTTGGACCGTGCATGTGGCCATATCGTTGTTCAGCAGCCTGCCATGCTCTGCCAATATTGGGACTTTTAATGGACTTGAATTAACAGCCTGCTGTGTGGTTTGGTAACATCGGGACTGTGCCTTTTTACTGGTCAACCTTGGGCTTCTCAGGCTCAGCAGCCAGCAGCTGTCTGAGTGAAGAAATG
>NW_006921622.1:17908071-17913778 GCF_000298275.1 Orycteropus afer afer | reverse complement strand
TAATTTTTCATTTATTTTGCTGTGTTGTTCTTGTATTTTCTTCTGAAATTCTTCTAGAGTTTTGTCTGTGTTTTCCTTGATCTGTCTCTCAGTCCTTTGAAAATACCTAAATATGTTTCTTTTGAATTCCTTATCAGGGAGTTCCAATGCTGCATCCTCCTCAGGGATGTGTTTTGGGTCTGTCTCCTGGTCTCTTGTTTCTCCTGCTGTATCTTGCTTCTTTGTGTGGACTGTGATGCTCTGTTGTCCCCAAGGCATTGTGACTTTTTGTGTTTATATTTAATTGGTGATTATATGTTGGAGTGTCTTGTCTACAATTTTCATTTTTTTTTGTTTTGTTTATATGTTACAGGCAAGGTACTGTGTTGTGCTCCTCTATTCACTAGTTGACAGCCCTTATACACTCATCACCTGTCTCCTTTCCTTTGTCGGCCTCTTGTTTGTCCTTGCTGACCCTGGCAAACAGAGCCTGTTTTTAGGTCCCTGGAATCCGGATGAGAATGCTATCACTTTAAAATCCAAAATGGTTGCTGCTTGTAAACATTCGAAATGGCTGCCCCCTCAGTCAGTTTAAATATCCAAAATGGCCGCCGCTTGTAAACATTCAAAATGGCTGCCATGTGTAAACAATCAAAATGCCTGCGCCCTCTGGTCAGCAGAAAGTCCACAGCTCAGGTTGTCTCCTTCCTTGCTGTTTCCCTTCTAGTCATAGGCCACCAGAGCAGTTGTCCCTGTGGCCCTTGGAGACAGGGACTGATCTTTAGGTCAATTCTCAAGTTCCTACACCACTTGGAAATATTCAGGCTGTTGAGAGTAGCTGATGGTCCGCAGCTCCGCTCATCTCTGTACTCACTGTTTTCGTTCAGGTTTCTCTACTAGTTGGTGTCTAATCCACTTCTATATAGTTCCTCTCAAAGCTCAGTGTTCAGGATTATCTTCTATATCTCTGTCAATTGGTTTTTCTTTTCTTTGTTGAAGATGGTTGGTATTGCTTGTCTGCCTATTCCTCCATCTTACTGGAAGTCCCTCTCTCTCTTTCTTCCTCTCTTTCTTGGAGCAGATTGTAGTAGTACTCAATTTTAATAATTCCAGACCCTAACGTGATACCTAAGGAGCTTTGCTGGCATAATGCCTAAGACATTTGACTGTTAACCAGAATGTTGGCAGTTCAAGTCCACTAGTCACTCCAAGAAAGGAAGATGGGGCAGTCTACTTCTGTAAAGATTTACTGCCTTGGAAACCCAATGGGGGTTTGCTGTGAGTCAGAATCGACTTGATGGCAGTGAGTTTGGTTTGGTTTTGGAACATAATACCTAGCATAGACTACGAACTCAATAAGTATTTTTTGAAAAATTTATTTGGGAAAGGCTGATATGTATACTACCAAATGTAGTACAGGAAAGTATATAATAATCACTGTAATAAAGGCAAAAGTCCCATGGGCATACAATTTGGGTGGCATTGAAGAAATAACATTTGAGTTGGGCCTTGAAGCAAGCTATTTGTCATGTTGACACGAAGTACAAATGCTTTTCAGCCTGCGGTAATATCATCAGACGAAGACATGGATGACTAGTTTAGTATAACTAGGATGTAGAGTGTAATGTTTGGAATGATGAGTGTAACTGGAGGTTAGTTTGGAAAATTAAATCTGAATTTCTAAATTACAATTTATTTCCCTTGGATTTGATTTCATTGATGAGGCTGAATGATGGCTTGTGTTGTGTTAGGGGAGTAGGCAGTATCCTTTTGCTTCTTTTCTGTCTCAAGCTTGGTGCTGGAACTGTTATAGCTGCTGAATCAGAGCAACATGTTTATCAGAAATAAAGAAAAGAATATCAGTCTTCCATAGCCATTAGATGACAGGCTGACATGATTAAGCCCTGAATCACAGGAAAGATAGTATTTTTTAGAAATTGGGAGACTTTATTCTTTTCATTCAAGGTAAACAGAAGCCTGTCCTACTTCTGTTTAATATGCTTCTTGGAAAAATGAGTCACTCAAGCCCACATTCTGCTTCAAATAGTCTTTTTGTAGGGTTGAGGAAGCAAGCCTCTAATCCCATCCCTCTCGGTCACAGAGATTGGGCTAATCCATTTCTTAGTTTAGTCCTAATAGTAGAGTAATGGTGGACTGTTTTCATCTCACTTTGAATGAGGACTGCCTTTTTCAAAAAGAGGCTTTGGAACCTTCCTTCTTATAGTCTGATGATAACAGCTGGTTTGAGAGTCTATCTTCCAGATCTCATACACTTTTTGTCTATAAACTGTTTACCAGGCTAAAGCTTGAACCTCCTAATTGGTTTCTGAAGCTTGACAATAGCCTAATTTTATTTCAAAGCCTGGAAATTGTTTTTCATTTCTTAAATTTAAAGTTCACATTCCTTAGCATGGCCATTTATATGGCTCTTTGTGATCTGGTCTCTTCCAACTTTCATTGTACTCCTGCCATGCCAAACTGTTAAAGTGTCTTAATACAGGATGTCTGTTTGTTGTACCTTGAATTCACTTTGTCCTGTCTGTTCTACTTAATATAAGCATCACTTTTTCTCTGAAGTCTTTGCTGATTAGTTAAAGCATTTGACTACTAACTAGAAGGTTGGTGGTTCAAACCCACCAGCTACTCTGTGGAAGGAAGATGGGGCAGTCTACTTCCATAGAGATATTGCCTTGGAAACCCAACGGGGGTTGCTATGAGTTGGAATTGACTCGATGCCAGTGAGTTTGGTTTGGTTTTGGAACACAGACTAAGCATTCAGTAAGTATTTTTGAAAAATTTATTTGGGAAAGGCTGATATATATTTACTGTGAAATGTAGTACGGTTGAAGTGTATAAGAAACAGTGTAATAAAGGCAAAAGTCCCATGGGCATACAGTTTGGGTGGCATTGAAGAAGTGACATGGTAGAGTTAGTACTGGCTTTCTCTTTGTACTAACTAAATTAGTTAGTACTAATTTCTGCCAACTTCTATTATTGACTTTGATGCTTCAAATTACATGGTTTTGTCTGCATGTACTATAAGCATGAGCTGTTGTTTTTGCTGCTGCTGATGTTTTTGTAGTTGCTGATTTTGTCAAATTTTCTGGTGTTTTAGCTACAATAATGTGATAATTAGTATTGGTGAACCTATATCAATAGCTTTTTTGAGAAAGAAGTGGCAGTTAAAGGAAGAAAGGAGAAAAATAATAAAAGGCTTTTGTTACTTAGTAACTAAGAATGTAATTCAGTATAGAAGGATTTTACAAAATTTTTTGTTAGTATTCATAGAATCTAAGAAATATTACATTTAAGCAGTTTACAACTATATCACATATTATTCTATGATTAAAATTGATAATAAATGTTAAGGATTCTGTATGGTCTGGTATGCACAAGATACATGGGGGAGTGGTTGACACCAAGCCTAGTGACTCCATTGAGGACTTGTTTTATTTATCTCTTGTGTGCTCCATACGTGGTAACTGGCATGTAGTAAGTGTCTCGATAAGTATTTGTAGAATGAGTAATGCAGTGTGAAATGGTGAGCATTGGAGTCATACAGACCTGAGTTTGAATACTAGTTTTGCTAATGTGTGATTTGAAATTACCTAACTTCTTTGAGTTTAGTTTTCTCATATCCACAATTGGGACAATAGTACTGACCTTACATATTATGAAATTTAAATAAGGAGTTACACATAAAGCATTTAGCCTAGCACCTAGACATAAAATGTTGACATTATAAATCTTCATATTTGTCATCTCTTCTTTCTCCTATGGTCAACCCCTTCACATTCCCCATTTCAATTAATACGTAAGCTTGTTCATATTTCTCATCTTAAAAAATGCTTTCTTTACCATACTCTTTGAGGTAGTACGTTTTCTGTCTTGACAGTTTACGGCCCAAGTTCTTGAATGCGCTGTCTCATGGCATCTGCTTCCTCCAAACACAGTGTATGCCTGAGTGCATTGTCTTCGGACTATGTCTCCCACTACCCTGTGGAAGGTGCTTTGGCAAAGATGGACAATGGTACCTTTGTTCTAAATCTAGTAACTTTTTTGGGGGAGGGGTCTCATCCTTGTTGCTTTTGTATGTACCATGTAACAAATTTGTAATTATGGTGTGTGCTTACTTGTTTAATCCTGTTCCTTTTGTTAGAGGTAAGTTTAATGAAGACAGAAACCTCAACTCTTTGTGTATCACTTTTGTCCCATATGGAGCCCTGATGGCGCAGTGGCTAAGTGCGTGGCTATCAACCAGAAGGTTGGTGATTTGAACCCACCAGCTGATCCATGGGAGAAAGATGTGGCAGCCTGTTTCCAAGATGAGTCTTGGAAACCCTAAGGGGCAACTCTACATTGCCCTGTAGGGTCACTATGAGTTGGAATTGATGGCAATAGGTATTTCACATAGGGGCTGGTATGGAGTAGATCCTGAAGCCTTTAAATTATCTATGTGGCTCTTTAGAAAATTCACTGTCATTTGTGAGTAGAGTGGAGGTGTTAATTTTGGTTTTAAAATCCGGCAAGATGGTGGACTAGAGAGAAAGACTGCACAGACCCTCTTCAACAAAGAAAACGAAAACCAATTAACACAGACACAGAAGATAGTCCTGGACCCCTAAGCCTTGAAGGGAAGGATATAGAAGTGGACTAAACCCCAACTAGCAGAAGAATTTGTGTGAAAATACCAAAAAAGGAGACAGATGGAGCTGCAGTCTGGCAGCGATCCTGAGTGATCCTGACGGCACAGACAACTTGCAGATTCCCGAGTGGTGGTAGGACCTAAGAATTAACCTAAAAATCACCCTGCTAGCCAGGGACTGCATGGAGGACTGTGCATGTGGCTAGGGAACAAACGGAGAAGGTGAAGAGAAAGGTGGGCTGAGCTGTGGACTTTTGCCGGTCTGGAGTGTGCCACCATTTTGAAGGTTTAAAAAGCGGCTTAACTATTTTGGATATTTAAAGAGACAGCGCTCTCGCGGATTCCTGGGGCTTAAGAACACGTTCTGCTTTCCAGCGACCCCAAGGACACTAGGGACCTGCAAGACTGACAAGGTACGATATTCCTCTTGTTACTCTTATATCCCACACCCGCTTCGTGAACAGAGATGTGCCCATCCCCCTCTCCCACCTACCTTCTGGGCCCAAAAGAACTCCATCACAGTCTGTATGCTCAAGATAGCCTGGGTACCTTGCCCTGTCCTCCACCGATTTTTTTTTTTTTTTTTCCTCTCTATTTTTTTCTTTTTCACTTTCTTTTTTCTGGTGATTAGTTTGCTTGTATTTGTCTGTTTTAAAATAACTAATATTATTAATAATTTTGTCCTTTTTATTACTATTCTTAATCTTCCCCTCCCAGATCCTAGTTTTCAGCATTTCTTCATTTCCCTGTGCCTGGTTGAAACTTTTTTTAAAATTTAAGGTATTTGTTTTTCTTTTTCCCCTTTTTTCTTGGGATTAACCCCGTTCCTTATTTTTATTTTTGCATTTTTCCCATTTTTTTCCTTCATTTATTATTATTCTTCCCTACTTTTTCTTTCTTAGTGCACTATCCCCCAGATATTGCAGGTTTTCTTGTTTTTTCTTCTTTTTTTTCCCTTTTTTTGGTTACTGTTCCTATGTGAGTACATGGTGTGATTTTCATCCATGGGCTTTTAGTTTTTTGATGGTTATTCAATTGTAATTTGTGTCTAACTGAGTGGGAGACAACAACAGTCCCCATAAG
>NW_006921622.1:17896021-17902861 GCF_000298275.1 Orycteropus afer afer | reverse complement strand
TCTGGTTAGCAGTCAAATGCCTTAGACACTGTGCCACCAGAGCGTCTACCTGGCATGCATGCGTGCATTTATTCAACAAATAAAAAGGAAAGAAATTAGAATGGTAAGTTGCAGAATATTTTTTGAAGGACCATGATGTAGAAGTTAAGGCCATTTGAATTTTTCATGGATTTCAATGGGCAAGTTTTAATAGCAATTAATGAAAAATCAGTGTTTTATAGAGAAATCTTATTGGTTGTCTTCTTCTGCAGATTAATGGGATATTGATCACCACATATCTCCACATTAATGTACTCTAAAAAATGTTATATACTCATTACTATGACTGGATAATAAAGATGACTTTAAATAATTTTGGTGGAACAATTTTAAACTTACAGAAAAATTATAAGTACAGAATAAAGAATTTTTTGTTTTGAACCATTTAAGAATGATACCCTATCACCCCTGAATACCTTAGTATATAATTTTCAAGAACAAGTAGATTCCAGTGAATAACCACAGTGCAGTCATCAAAATCAGATACTTTACCTGCTACCACCTACTCCTCAAGTTCCATTTAAGTTTCCCAGTTGTTTCAATACCTTTAAAGGAAAAGTATTCAGTTCAGAAATATGAGTTACATTTAGTTATTAAGTCTACTTTCTTTTTTTTAGTCAGGAACAGTTCTTCAGTCTTCCTTTAACTTCATCTGACCTTGACACTTTTGAAAATTATAAGCCAGTTATATTGTAGAAATGTCTCTGGTTATAGGGATGTTTGATGTTTTCTCATGATTAGATTCAGACTGAAAAAAACCCCCAAACTCACTGCCATCATGTCTCTTCTGACACATAGTGATCCCCATTGGGTTTCCGAAGCAATAAATCTTTACAGAAGTAGATTGCCCCATCTTCCTTCCACGTGGCAGCTGGTGGGTTTGAACCACCAACCTTCTGGTTAGCAATTGAATCCCTTAGGGACTGGGCCACCAGAGCTCCTTTAGACTCGGATAACGTTAAAGATAACTTTCTGAAAGCAGTAGCTTTCTCCTTACAAACAGCTTCCATTGTCTTACATTGGTGGTTTGCTTGCAGGAGAAAGATGAGGCAGTCTGCTTCTGTAAAGATGTACAGCCTTAGAAACCCTATGGGACATTTTTACTCTATCCTATAGGGTTGCTTTGAGTTGGAATTGACTTGCAATAATAGGTTTGATTTTTGGGTTATTGTCAGTTAAAAACAAAACCAAAACCATTTTTTTGTTGTTGTTGTTTAAATTTTATGTATATGTAAGTGTTTGTAGTTTTTGGGGTTATGAACCCATGATAATCTTGAGAGATGGAGGAAACCTTTAAAGAACCTGGCTTGCACAAAAGATAGGCATACGAGCTGAGCATTTACGTTAATTAGGTAGATACATTCCTTGGAGAGATCATCATGGGAGAATAGAAGTGCTGTGTATGCACAGGGAGACAGCTGGGGAGGGGCAGGAGTGCATGGGAGGGAACGACAGGGAAGAGGTAACTATGAGGAGGAAATGGGAGGAGAGCTGTTGCACTGTGGGAAATTGCAGTCAGTGTCTTGAGACAAAGTATATGTTTTAAAAAAAAAAAAGAAGAAGAAGAAGAAGAACCTGGCTTGCAAATTGAGGCACAACAGCCCTGAAAATATTTTATAAAAGACCCACAAAATATATAGTTTTAGGAATTTTTATTTTAACTAATCAAGAATAATTTACTTTGTTATATTTTGTCTTTAAAATTGTTCCAATTACAAGTTCTTTAGCTTCTGAATTGCAAGTGATACTTGAGAACTTCTATAACATAAATAAGTATATTGAATTACAGCAGAACTTATTTCTAAAATAAACCTCTTGATAAAAACAAATAGTATACATTTCAGCTCTGAAACATTAAAAATCCAGATAAAAGCAGTCAGAATCACTGTTCTAAGCCTATTTTTAGATTTTTTGGTTTATTTTCTAGCCACATGCAGTTTTATGTGCAATTGCATGTGTTCATTTTTTCTGAAACTATTTTCCCCCTTTCTTAATATGTAAGTAGCTTCTCTAATGCTTTTTATTTGTTCCTCTTGAAGAATAATGTGATACCAAAACCTAACCCACTGCCATTGAGTCAATTCTGACTCGTAGTGATGCTATAGGACAGAATAATACTGCCCCACAGAGTTTCCAAGATTGTAAATCTTTATGGAAACAGACTGCCTTATCTGTCTCCCATGGAGCAGCTGGTGGCTTTGAATCAGTGACCTTTTGGTTAGCATCTAGATGCTTTAACCACTGCACTACCAGACTGCTTAAACAACGTGATAGTTACCCATATTTATAATCAGTACAAATTATAAAACCTTTGTTAGTATTTAGTTTTATTTAAAAATATTAAAAAAAAAAAAAAAAACAGAATAAAGCACTCTTTTCCTCTAGTAGTTCTTTTGATTATAGTTTGTTTTGTCTAAATTAGTACACCTACTCACTTACCGACTATCTCATTATACAACATTTCTCATTTACAACAAGAGTGAAAAATCTATTTGACTATTTGTGCATTAATATGTTTGGCGGCAGCAAACACCAAGGTACCCACAGAGAGTAACACTAGCTCTGATGGTTAAAGTTGTATGTCACGTTGGCTGGGCTGTGATTCTCAGTGGTTTGCAGTTATGTAATTTGACAGTTAGTGTAATGATTTAGTCATTCTCCATTTTGTGATTTGATGTGGTCATCCTCCATTTTTGTATAACATGGATTTTTGCATAACAACCTGGTCTTTGGTTTTTTGTTTCACTGGTTTTATTGGTCATGTATCTAAAATACATTATATAAATCTTTCAAAATAACCAGATACTACAAGAATAGTTTACAGTTCAGCTTTTATTACACAAGTACTTGACACAGGAAACCATTTTTAGAAATACATATGATTTCTTATAAGAATATTTTAATAAAGAAAGTCTCTATACATCTTATAACAAATTTTATGCAGGTTTTTTTTTTGTTGTTGTTGTTCCACTGAATCATCACTTTGGGTTTTTCTACTACAAGTCTATCACATCCAATAAACTAAATTACAGTTTCCTGCTTCTCATTTTCTACTACTGTTAAAGTTTACACTCTTAAGAGTATTTAGGAATCTTTTCCAAATCTTTCCTGAACTGAAAGAATTCATGTATTCAGGCTCAAAGAGGTCATTTAAACAACATTACTTCTAAAATATAACCTCGAATTAGGGTAATCATTGTTCTCTATGCATATTATCTTTTTACTTCTCTTCTAAGCTAGACCAGCTAGTAGTTTCACTCCTACTTTAGAGAGGAGAAAGGAGCTCTCTGGTGGCACAATGCCTAAGGCATTTGACTGCTAACTAGAAGGTTGGCAGTTGAAGCCCACAAGTCACTCCAAGGAAGGAAGAGGGGGCAATTACTTCGTAAAGATTTACTGCCTCAGAAACTCAAAGGGAGGGGGTCACTATGAGTTGGAACTGACCTAATAGCAGTGAGTTTGGGGTTTTTTTTTTTTTTTTTGAGTGTAGTGGAGAAAGGGGTCTTTACATTTCTAAAAGTTTCTAAACTGCAAAAACAAGTTTCTAAATTAGAGTTAAATATAAATATTAAGAAAGCTAAAACAAGATTCTAGATAGAGTGGGAGAGCAATGTGGAACAAAACTAAAAATCATTTAAAAAAAAAAAAATGGTTTACTGGTCTGATAGAGCCTGGTGAGACCTTAGTTACCCTTTAGGCCTGGAACTGAACTCACTCCTGTTGGCATCCAGCCATACAACAGACAGGTATATAGAGTGAACATTTACATCAGGGAGATAAACTCTTTAGAGCAGAAGGGCAGTGTTTGTACAGGGAGATATCTTTGGTGGCTGGGGTGGGTAGGGTGGGGGGTGGAGATGGAAAGGAATGCGATGGTAGGAAGGACACAGGGAAGAGATAACTACGGGAGGAAGTGGGATGAGAGCTATTACATTGTGGGGAATTTCATTCAGTGTCCTGAAACAAAATGTGTGTGAACTGCTGTATGAAAAATGAATTTGCTCTATAAACTTTGACCCAAATCACAATAAAAATTAAAAAAGAAAGCAAAAACATCTGCTACTGATTAGAGCAGAGAACACTTACATTCCAGGTCTCTCACACGTTGAACACATAGAACGAAGTACAAGGATATAACAGTAGTTTACAAAGTATCTTAAAATCGAAAAGGTTAATCGCTCAGATCAGTGGTGTATCATTTCCAAAATGCCAGAGGAGACAGAATCTTGGACCCTGTGGTCAGTAGAACTCAGTGTTTGACATTCTTCTTAAGCTGTGCCTTTGAAATAGCATCAGAAACACCTACTTGTCCAGAGCAAGTAATTATTTAGGCCAGAGGACCTTTACAGAAACTGACCACGTTTACCTGCAGACACAGTGTCCACCATGAGAAACATTTGGTATCTCCTCCTTCACTGTTAATTAAAACACATCCATTTGTCAAAGCCTACTGTCTTACTCTTCAGGGAGCATGAACTAAAAGTAAGAGACTAGCAGTATTCTACAGTCAAATTCAAGTTCCTGAGTACTCAGCTCCAAGTATCCAGTATTCTTAAAAAAGTTCTCTGATCAGGCCCTTATTTAGTGAGAGGTTTAGCAGTACTAACCAAACCAAACTCACGGCCATCGAGTCAATTCCAACTCATCGTGACCCCCTTTGGGTTTCCGAGGAGGTAAATCTTTTGGAAGTAGATTGCCCAGTCTTCCTTCTGAGTAGTGGCTGGTGGGTTTGAACTGCCAACCTGGTTACAGTCAAATGCCTTGGGCACAATGCCACCAGAGCTCCTTAGCAGTACTTTAGGACTATGGTTATGTCACATTTCTCTTCCCTTTTATTTCTCTTGATTTTTCTTTCTCACTTTAGTGTAACAAGTTGCTACAGGTTTTACCAAAATACTGCAGCAATAGTTGTAAACCAGTTATTTTGCATTACAGAAAGTGTTCAATCACATTATTGCGAAAAGGACAAGGAGGCCACATGTTCTGACCTCCTCTAATCCCACAAGAGGAAGGCAGAATCACCATCAGTAGCCCAAGGCCTATTACTGCAAGGCCAGACATGCTGCCTCCCTCCAGCCCTTTCACCAACTGTTCCTCCCAAAGCACCCACCACCTCTCCTGGGTTCTATAATTCACTGCAGTGGCCACACAGAGCTCACAGATTATGGAGTTTATTAGGGAGGCACCACAGGCTACAATTCAAGTTCAGGAAAAAATGCTCAGTCTCTCTCCCAGCCCACCGTCCCTCAGCCAACAGTCTTTCCCAGCGGTGCTGGTCCCTCGGTGTCTCACTCAGCAATGCGTGTCTCTTGCGTCTCTTTCCCAGCAACGCATGTCTCAGGAGCCTGTGTCTCTTTCAGCAGCAGGTCTTCCTCAACCAGCAGAGTGTTTTGCCTCTAGGAGGCCTCCTTTTGAGCCCGGCAGAGTGGTCAAACTAGCCAATTATAGCATCAGAACTCCAAGTACTTGAGAGTGAGCCTCCCATAACATTGCGTTGTGTCACGCCCAACAGAAATAACCCAGGTGGATAACATTTACAATCAGGAGCTCCTCAGTTGCTCATTCCACCACTGAGTTTACAATGGCTTATGGGTAGAAAAGCCATACTAAGTAATTTACTACTCTGCAATTATAATGGATTATATTTGCATATAATAAGAGATAGCCAAATAATGTCTGCTGCAGTGATTGGGCAAATTTAGCTTAGCCAGTGTATCCATCATTATTCTTGTTGCCATCTTTCAAAACACCGTCTATTAAGTTGATCAGTTCATCTTTGTTTATTGATGGTGCATGTTCTTGCCCTTCCTCATTGTGGATGTGAGTGATGGCTATGGAGAGTTCTAAGCTGTCAGGCAAATTATTGCTATCATAATTGTGCATTTTGAAGTAATGGAGCTGCAGTTCTTGTGGGGACATCTGTGCCTCTGTCTTGTTGATGACACCTTCTAGAAGCTCCTTGATCTGCTCTTGGTTATGCACTGTGTTGTTGTCCAAGCCCACGTTGCCACCGTTTGAGAAGCTGGCCCCAGGTTCCTCAGCACTGACACCTGGAGCAGAGAAGACCCAGAGCAGGCTGCACAGGAACAAGGTTCTGATCAGCCACAGTGATCTCATGGTCACTGGTATCTCTCAGACCTCTGCCAGTAAACTGCTTTCCCCAAAACACGAAACCCTTTAGCAACAACCTGGTCTTTGGAACTGAACTATGCATGTAAGTGAAGAGTGAGTGTATAGTAATGTGTTGCAGGTTAATATATAGAATATATCTTTTCTATTTTCTTATTTTCAACTTTTTTTGGACCTTTTAGATAATGTTTTTTATAAGCATGTAACTAAATTCTTACAGTTTCTTTAACTTGGGGCATTTATTGCATTTAATTTAACTGTGCTGCTCCTGATTCTTATCCCTCAAGACTTTAAAAAATTAAACAATTCATGATAATATGTTACACCTGTGAATATATTACCTATATTCCATAACCATAACCACAGTCCTGAACCATAACCATAGTCCTTAAGTACTGCTAAGGATCTCTGGTAGCATAGTGCCCAAGGCATTTGACTGTAATCAGAAGGTTGGCAGTTCAAACCCACCAGCCACTCCTCGGAAGGAAGACTGGGCAATTTAACTAAACTATCTCAGTGCCATTGAGTCGATTCTGACTCATAACGACCTCCATTGGGTGGTAAATCTTTACAGAAGCAGATTGCCCCCTCTTCCTTCCACAGAGTGCCTGGTGGGTTTGAACTGCTAACCTTGTGGTTAGCAGTCAAATGCCTTAGGCACTGTGTCACCAG
>NW_006921622.1:17891353-17895876 GCF_000298275.1 Orycteropus afer afer | reverse complement strand
ATATATATATATATATATATTGACTCTGGCTTATAGTAAATTGTTTCCTTATGTTTTATAAATTTTGGTTGTGAGTTCATCCTAAGATTTCAAGAGCTCATCTTTAAGAGCTCTTTGTAACCTAAAGGATATATCATTGAAAAGCTAAACTGAAGATATATTTCCAGTTTTGTTGTGCTTTGTGTTTAGGGATACACTCAATCCAGTACTATGTATAGTTTTTGAACCTGAAAAATTAATGGGTGCATGTTATACTTTCTAGGACACCCCCCACCTCTGTGTGTTTTTGTTTCTTACTGCTACTGTAACAGGTTACCACAAATTTAATGGCTTAAAGTAGTTTTAATTGGAAATGATCCAAATTTACTATCTTACATTCTGGAGGTCAGAAATCTGAAATGTATTTCATGTTGCTAAAAGTAACGTATCAGCAAGATTGCATTCCTTCTGGAAGTTCTAAGGGAAATTTTATTTTCTTGCTTTTTCCAGTTTTTAGGGGATGCCTGCTGTCTTGGCTTGTGGCCCTCTCCCTCCATCTTCAAACCAGCAGTGGCCAGTTGAGCCTTTCTCATATTGCATCACTCTGACTCTCCTGCCTCTGTCTTTCACTATAAGGACATTTGTGATTATTTTAGGCCTACCTTGATAATGCAGAATAATTTTCTTATCTCAAGAGCCTTAACTTACCACACCTGTAAAATCCTTTTTCCATATAAAGTGATATATTCACAGGTGTAACATATTACCATGAATTGTTTAATTTTTTAAAGTCTTCAGGGATAAGAATCAGGAGCAGCACAAAGCTGGTTCCTATGAGGCACAAGTCAGGTGTATCTCTACCTTTCCATTTTCCTCTTTTATTTTTGACTCTATAGTCACACCCTGGTGGCACTCTCTACTTCTCTTCAGGGTTCAATAATTTGTTTCAGTGGCCACACAGAACTCATAGGCATACTCAGTTATGTGATTTATTAGAGAAGGAATAGGCTATAACTTGGGAGTAGGATCCATTTGGAAATAACATAAATAATTCAGGATCAGTGTCAGGAAACACAAAGGCAACATCTAGAAGGGTCCCTTAAGTGGAGAGCACACCTCTTCCTTCTTTTATGCAGGGCAGCTTTTGACAAGGACAACTATCTCAGCTGCTCTGTGCTGTCAGGCCTCTCTGCTGTAGGGCTTTTCCGCCAGTGGTCTTTCTGACAACAGGCCTGTGCTGTTGACTGGCTCTGCTAATAGTGTAGCAGCTTGCTCAGCTCTCTCTTGGTTGCTACACTCCTAGCAACAGCTCTCTGCCACCATTGGGCCTCTCTGCCATCAACTTCTCCACTGCTAATTTGCCCAGGTTATAGCCAGTACAGCAGTTGCTCAGCTCTCTTACCTGCTTGTCAGCCCTCCACCATTGGCCTCTTTACCACTGATTGGCTTAGTTCACAGCCAGTGTAGCAACTTGCTCAGCTCTCTTAAGTGCTCTCTATTGTAGGCTCTCCACCATCCACTTCTTCTCTGCTAACTAGCCCAGCTCACAATCAATGTAGCAGTTTGTGCAGCTCTCCTAGCTGCTCTTTTCTGTCAGACTTCTCTCCCGTCAGGTGTCAGGCCTCTCTGTTGTTGGCATCTCCACTACTCACTGGCCCAGCTCATAGCTAGTATAGCAGCTTCAGGAGCACTCAGATCTCATATGGCTCTGCTTCTCTGCCAGCCGAGGTCTGAGCCAGCATTTGTCTCTCAACCATGCAACCTTGAAAATCTCTGTGTTTCCTATTGTCTTTCAATTTCAAATGCTTTTAATTTAACCTAAATAAAAAAGCATCAGTGAATCTCATCCATAAAAGATTTTGAATAGATACATGCACATCCTTGTTCATCGCAGCAGTATTTACAGTAGCAGAGAGATGAAAACAACCGAAGTGGCCATCAACAGATGAATGGATAACCAAACTATGATACATACGGAGTACTATGCAACATTAAAGAATAATGAAGAATCAGCAAATCCTCATAGCATGGATGAACTTGGAGGACATAATGCTCAGTGAAATAAGTCAATCACAGAAGGACAAATACTGCATGAGTGTGTTACTCAAAGTCAGAAAAGGTTTACACAGGGAAGGAAATTTTCCTTGTTGGTTACCAGGACTGGCAAGGGAGGGAAAGTAAATAGGTAGTTAAGAGGCAGATTTGATATGGGTGAAGGGAAGAACAATATAACAAGAGTGTGACTAGTACAGTATCACTAAGGAAAAGGAAGACATAGAGGTGCACAAGAAGTGCAGACAAAGGCAAATACTATTGTGTACAAAATACTGCATTATTAGTAACAGCGAACACTGATCTACGAGTGGATGCATAGGTAGACAGGCAGATCATGTATAGAGAGGTGAATGGGAATATACCCATGACCATACAGAGGTTTGGAAGATGATATTCCTACATAAGTATTTGTGTGTGGTATAAAAATGTCCATGTACAGTTTAAACCTACTGAAAGGCAAAGTTAGGATAACTTCTTAGCCATAACTAAGCACTTGGAGGGAGTAAGTTGCTGGACCTCAGGCTGAGGACCATGGTTGCTGGGAAAATCAAGCTGAGTTGGTACTACATAGTATACAAAAATACTGTTCTACATCTTACTTCAGTGAGTAGTGCAATCTTAAAACACTTACTAGTGGCCATGCAAGATGCAACTGTGTTGGTCTCTCCTTGTCGGGAGCAAAGAAGAGTGAAGAAAATCAAAGATGCGTGGACTCTCAGCCTATTTGACCCTGAGACCAGAAGAACTAGATGGTGCCCGGCTACCAATGCTAGCTACTTGGAAAGGTTATCAAAATAAGTGCCCCTGGATAGAGTGGGAGAAAAATGGGAAAGCAAAATCATAAAAAGTACAAGGTTTATTGGTCTGATAGAGACTGGTGCAGTCTCTGAGACCTCGGCCCTAAGTTACCCCTCAGGTCTGAATTGAATTCACTCTTGTGGCTTAACTCTCAGCCAAACAATAGACAGGCCTGGGAGCTCAACACCTACTATAGCAGGGGATGTACTCCTTAGAACAATCAACCATAGATCATAACAGCATTTGCACAGGGAGAAAGGTAGGGAGGCAGGAATACATAGGCAAGAAGGCCACAGAGAAAGGGTAACCACAGGGAGGAAGTGGGAGGAGAACTGTTAAACTGTAGGGGAATGTAACCAGCGTCACAAAACAAAACAAAATATGTATGAATTGTTGAATGTGAAAGGAATCTCCTTTGTAAAATTTCACCCAAATCACAATAAAAGGTTTTGTTTTTGTTTTTTTTTTAAAAAAAGAAGTCTTGTCAGTAACTTTGATTATTGTCATTGCCTCTGTTTGAACACCCATTTCTACTCTTATCAGCAAACTCAGCCTGTTTTCTTTAATCTGACCCAGCTTGTTCTGGATTATTCTCTGACACTGCTACTTAACCAGACTAAGAATATCACTTACCACACCCTGTCTCCCTTCTTGACTGCCTGCTGCTGTTGTTCTTCTCAGTATTTTTACATCTATTTCTCACTTATTGACTATTATCTGACATTTCACATGTATGACAATAGTAAAATATGTATCTAACCATTTTGCATATTAATTTGGGTTCCTTCTCAAGTCTATATCCCAGCCTGTGGAGCCACCCGTGTCTGTCAGGCTCACAGCTGAAGCATCTAGCTCTCCAGAAGGCCCCTCACTTGTCCTATCCTCACTGCTGGACACTGTTGGCAGCTCTTCATGTGAAAGAGGCAACTGAGGCAGATTGTGAGGGAGCCCTTTCAAAAGGGCCTGAGAGTGGCTAGAGGGTCCAGGAGGAGGTGGGGATGGGGGAAGTTGCTGTTGTTGCTGTTCCCGTCTATTCATGTGACCTGGAGGGACCAAGTCCTTCATTGGAATGGGTACTGGAGGTAATTTGAGGACTGGGGGCTACGGCAGAAACTGGAAGCCGCCTCCTCCTCAAAGGCCTGGGCTGCTGAGCTCCTCTTCCAATCAACTGTTAGTTTCCAAGTTCTTGGCCTTGAATTCCAAGCCCTCCAAGAGCAGTAGCACTTTGGTCATTTCTGTGGTCCTCAGCCTGAGGTGTGGTAACAGGTGGCTTGGGCTGTGGAGGGGGCGGCTCTGGGGGCACAGGCATGGACAGCACCCCCCACCAACCATCTTGATCCCTGGCCCCACTAGCCATCCAAGCGCCAGTGTATTTAGTACAGCCTCTGGGCCTCAGGTCCACTTGAGAACCAGCCCTAACTGCAGGGCCTTGGGGTCCAGAGCACAGTGGTGCTGAGGACAGGAGTTCTGAGAGTCTGGGCTCCAGGGCCAACTCTTCTTCATCCTCCTTGCATAATTCTGATTTTACATAACGACCTGATCTTTGGAACCTAACCATGTTGGTAAGTGAGGAGTGGGTATATTTTCCCTTTTTCTGTCTGTCTCATTTGAGCTAATGGCATATTTCTCTCTACCTAGTTTTTATCATTGGCCTTCATTCCTCTCTTCCCTTTGTTTTTTTTTTTTTTTTT
>NW_006921622.1:17884007-17886558 GCF_000298275.1 Orycteropus afer afer | reverse complement strand
GGGAGGGGAGCTGTTGCATTGTAAACTGTGGTCAATGACATGAGACAAAGTATATGTGAACTGCTGTATGGAAAGTGAATTCGCTCTGTAAATCTTCACCCAAATCACAATAAATAAAATTAAATTAAAAAAAAAAAATGTCTCCACCATTTTACATTTTCACAGCAGTATATGAGGGTTCCAGTGTCTCCATATCCTGGAAACTCTTGTTATTATCTGTCTTGTTTATTATAAAAGTCCTAGTAGGAGCTCTGGTAGCATAGTGCCTAAGGCATTTGACTGCTAAGCAGAAGACTGGAGGTTCAAACCCACCAGCCACTCCTTGGAAGGAAGATTGGGCAATCTACTTCTGTAGCGATACTGCCTCAGAAACCCAAGGAGGGAGGGGATGTTATGAGTCAGGTTTGACTCGACGGCATTTAGTTTGGTTTTGGTCAGTGGGCATGAAGTGGTATCTCATTGTGGTTCTGATTCTGTTCCTCACTTTAGTAGTCTTTTGTTACCTGGTACTTCTAAATGTTAAGCTTCTCAAGTGGGTTTTTTTTTTTTTTTTCCTTTTAGGACAAATTGCTTTATTGTCTGCAGGTGTTTTAGATTCTAGCCTCTATTCTGATCAGTACTTATCTTGCCTCTATTTGCTTTCTGATATCCAAAGTTTTCCCCCCCCAATATTCTTGTCCATTTGTTTGTTCTTTCTCCATTTGCTCCCATTATCCTTCTGAGTGAGTGTGTGGTTGTGTGTCTGTGTGTAAATTCTTTGGCAGTCATTTTGGTGAAATCTAAGGAATAATAGAAGTATGTAATCACTTCTCTAAATTTAATCTGAAGTACCAATTTGTACTTTTAAATATCATATCTGTATAAATCGCCCAAAATGTGGCTGGTACTTGTGGGAAGAATTATAAGGACTAAAAATACTCCTGCAATGAATAGGAAAGAAATAAGGAAGCTTAGAAAGTACTGCTGTTGAATATAATCTAAACCCTTTCAAAGTGTTGGATTTGACTCTTTTTTGGTGAAAGTGATATGCACAGGTTGGTTTGTGTGTAATCTAGCTTGGACATCTTAAATGAACTAATGATTTTTAGTTTCCAAATTTGGTAATAACCAAAATTCAAACTCATTGCTGTGGAGTTGGATTCGACTCATAGTGAACCCCTCCTTGGGTTTCCGAGGCCATATCACTGTCGAAGTAGATTGCCTAACCTTCTTTCTGAGGAGTGGCTGGTGGGTTTGAACCACCGGCCTTCTGGTTAGCAGCCAAATGCCTTAGGCACTACGCGACCAGAGCTGCCCAATTATTTTGTGTTGTTGTTGTTGTTATGTGCAGTCAAGTCCACCCCACTCATAGCGACCCCTCCTTGGGTTTCTAAGGCGGTATCACTTTGGGAGTAGATTGCCCAACCTTCCTTCCAAGGTGTGGCTGGTGGATTTGAACTGCCAGCCTTCTGGTTAGCAGTCAAATGCCTGAGGCAGTACGCTACCAGAGCTCCTAAATTTGCTAATAGGAGTTATATTTATTATTGCCTGTATTTATTTATTTATTTTAAATAAGCCTTTATTGGTTTACTATCCAGTAAATGCAGTGTTAAATCACATGGGTACATTGGAGAGCAGAGAATAATAATAATAAAAGGTAACATTTACTGAGCTATTATCCACATGTCAGAGACTACTGAAAGTCCTTTATATGTATTAACTCATTTAGTTCTCACAATAACTGTGTGAGATTGATAGGATGTTTGTTTTTTAAATGTCATCTGTAAGGTAAGGAAACTGAGGCATAGAATGGTTAAATAACTTGCCCAAGGACACACAGCTAGTAAATGGTAGCGTCTACTTGTAAACCCATGCAGTCTGATTCCTGAGCTTATGCTTAAGTCATTAGACTCTACTACCTGACATTTCTATAGAAACTTACATATTTTATCTTATTTGTTAAGAAGTATGCACTGTATTTTTTGCATATAATGTGCCCACATAAATAATGTGCATAGGCATCGCATATGATGCACGTACTGTGCACAGGAATTTAATGTGTGAAGAAGTTGCACAGTTTGCAAAAAAAAAAGTATAATGTATGCATTATTTGTGTAAAAATACAGGACTCATGAAATTGCAAAGTAAATGTTAGAATAATTCTTAGGTAAGGAGTAGTAAGTCGAAGAATAAATACAGATTCATGATCTGATGTTTAGAAGATAAACTATGACCTAATGTTCTCTTGGAAGCTCTGGTACCATAGTGCCTAAGGCACTTGACTGCTAACCAGAAGGCTGGCGGTTCAAACCCACCAGCCACTCCTCAGAAGGAGGGTTGGGCAATCCTACTTCTGTAGTGATACTGCCTTGGAAACCCAAGGAGGGGTCGCTATGAGTCGGGGTCGACTCGACGGCATGTAACAACAACAACAATGTTCTCTTAAAAGTTCTTACTTAGTTCATATCCTAGTTTGGGTCAAAAATGTTTATCACTAAGTAAGCACAAAAATTTTCTTTTTGAGATGAGAGTGTAATTACTATGTGGAGTGTTCTATAGTGTGTCTTCCTAA
>NW_006921622.1:17881363-17883295 GCF_000298275.1 Orycteropus afer afer | reverse complement strand
TTTTTTTTTTTTTTTTTCTGATCAAGATAATACATCAATGTAGTTAAAAGCCAGTCAGGGACTACCTAAGGACTTACAATGAAAAACCAAGTGCAGTCCCATTTCTTTCTATCCCCAGTCTTGATCTCTAGAGTACTAGTATAGTACTTAACTGTGTACTAAGCTTTTTACACATAGAAACATGTATGAATTCTTTCATCATCACAAAAACCTTATTTTACAGATGAAAAAGCTGATCCACAGAGAGGTTTTGTGACTTGCTCAAGGTCATACAGCTATTAAATGGCATTATTTGAGCTACGCAGTCTGGTTCTAAAATCTGTTTCTTGTTCCTATGCAGTATAATGCCTTTAGCTTTAGTTTCTATTTATGAAAGAGCACTGGCATTTTGAGAACATGGTGAGTGAAGAACTGGAGCTCTACTGTTCTGCGTGTAGACCTCACTTAATCCTTCCCCTCCTTTTGTATTTTTATTTTTAAAGCTATGTTCCTCAATTAAAAAAAAATAGTTTTATTGAGATACAATCCACATACCATACATTTCACCCATGTAAAGTATACAATTCAGTGGGTTTTACTATATTCAGACTTAAGTATCACCATAATCAATTTTAGAAACTTCATTAGTTCAAAAAGAAACTCCACATCCCTTAGCAGTCATAGTACCCCCTCCCCCAGACACACACACTTTCACTCACTGCCGTTGAGTTGCATTCACCTCATAGCAACCCCTTCTTGGGTTTCCAAGGCAATATCACTACAGAAGTAGATTGCCCAATCTTCCTTCCAAGGAATGGCTGGTGGGTTTGTACTGCCAGCCTTCTGGTTAGCAGGCAAATGCTGTAAGGCATTATGCCACCAGAGCTCCACACACACACTTCAGGCAATCACTAATCTACTTTTTGTCTATATAGGTTAGCCTTTTCTGGACATTTCTATAAATGGAACTATGCAATATATAAGAAGCTCTGGTAGTGCAGTGGCTAAGGCATTCAGCTGCTCACCAAAAGATTGTTGGTTCAAACCCACTGGCCACTCTGTGGGAGCAAGATAAGGCAATCTGCTTCTGTAAAGATTTACATCTTTGGAAACCCTGTGGGGGCAGTTCTTTCTGTCCTATGGCATTGCTATGAGTTAGATTCGAACCAATGGCAGTGGGTTCTGTTTTTTCTATACAATGTATGGTCCTTTGTGACTAGCTTCTTTCAAATAACATGATGTTTTCAAGTCTCATCCATGTTGTAGTATGTATCATTACTTTTTACCTTTAGTTGCCAAATAATATTCTGTTGTATAGATATACTACATTTTATTTGTCCATTAATAAGCTGATGGACATTTGGGGTGTTTCCACTTTTTTCATAAGCTATTATGAACACATTTGTATTCAAGATTTTGTGTGGACATATGTTTTAGCTTCTCTTCGATATATACCTAGAAGTAAAATTGCTGGATCATATGGTAATTCTGTGTTTAACATTTTGAGGAACTGCCAGACTGTTTTCTAAAATGTCTTGGGAGAGTTCCGGCAAGATGGCGGACTAGGCAGAAGAACTGCACAGACCCTCTTCGACAAAGAAAAGGGAAACCAATTGACACAGACACAGAAGATAATCTTGGACCGCTGAGCCTTGAAGGGAAGGATACAGAAGTAGACTAAACCCCAACTAGCAGAAGAATTTGAGTGAAAATACCAAAAAAGGAGACATACGGAGCTGTGGTCTGGCAGGGACCTAAACGCCCTTGACGGCACAAACGGCTTGGACATTCCCGAGTGGTGGTAGGACCTAAAACTTAACCTAAAAATCACCCAGCTAGCTAGGGACTGCACGGACTGACTGTGCATGGTGGCTGGGGAACAAACAGAGAAAGTGGAGAGAAAGGTGGGCTGAGTTGTGGACTTTTGCCGGTCTGGAGGGCGCCGCCACTTTG
>NW_006921622.1:17830474-17875202 GCF_000298275.1 Orycteropus afer afer | reverse complement strand
AAAAAAAAAAAAAATTGGCCATTGGCAAAAGGGTTAGTGACAGATCCAATTTCTACTAACATAAAATATTTCAAAATAATTTTGATCCAAGTGTTTTATATTATGTTTTTCTACCAGAGTCTGATTTTGCAGCTCATCTTTTCTAAATAGATCTATTTTATAGTGTGTATATATAGGTCATTCTGAACCAAGTTAACTTCACAGTTGTTTGGGACCTTGTTTCAAGCTTATTGAACAAAGCTCTGTAACACAGAATTTTGGGCATAGGGCCATTTCCAGAGTCTGGTCCAAACAAGCAGTAACAAAGATTGCCTCTTTCTTGGCTGAAGGCTTTCTCTGTGTAACTTGTCTCAGGACTCTTTTACACTTTTTTGCCCTTTTCATAGCCCCTCTCCTTTTTCTATTTAGGGCAAAAGTGTTTGAATTTTCATTCTGTGATTATTCTTTCAGTAAACATTTATTGTGCTTTTACTTAAATATAAGATTCTTTGCTTGAAACCTGTAATACCCTTCCTGTTGGTATTGGCAAAGGAAGTTTTGAGACTAGTAGGCCTTCTACTATAGTATTGTACAAAATATCTGAAATACTAAGGTAGTGTTACTATGCCATGTCTGCCTTTCTGTCTTCTGCTAACTGGAAAGGATTTTTTTGACAATTTCTAAAAACATCATATGCATTTATTCCCCCCCCCCCAATTGGAAAGGGAAAGGAAGGAGCACACAGTTAAAATAATACAATAGTTTTAAATAATTGTAAACCAAAAAGTCACTGCCTTCGAGTTGATTCTGACTCATAGCGACCCCTCCTTGGGTTTCTGAGGCAGTATCTCTGTGGAAGTAGAATGTCCCGTCTTCCTTCTGAGGAGTGGCTGGTGAGTTTGAACCACCAGCCTTCTGGTTAGCAGTCAAGTGCCTTAGGTGCTACGCCACCAGAGCATCTTAGATAATTTAATAATCTTGTCTACTTACAAAATTCCTCTTTATCTGTACATCCTTTTTAGAAAACAATGTTTTCCTCTCCACGTAGGTTTGCTTTTGGAATATTTTAATCATTCCTTACAACTTTTGCTTTCCACAGAATTTATTATTCTTACTCAGTTCCCAATCTGCTCTTATTTGGGGCCTGCTTGACTCTTTAATAAGAAATTATAAAGTTTGTTTTCCTAATTTCCTTTGTCTTTCTTTAATTCTTATTAAGAGTAGAGTTCAGTATATTATTTTTACTTTTAGTTAAATTTATTTTTTGTTCATACTGTTTAAAATTTTCTCTTAATCTTTGAGCAGGTGTTTTATTTTCAGCCTCTTTGCCTTTATTTATGCTGTTTCCTCTGGTTGGTTTTTCTTTTTACTCAACTCTCTTTTCTTCTCTTTGACCTGTCAAATATAACTGGCTGAAATGAGGCTTCTTTTATGGAGTCTTTTGAAGCTGCTCCAGGAATAGTCATTCTTCTTTCTGCTGAATTTGTATTTTGTGTACAATTAAAGACTTTCAGAAATTATCTTAACACATTCAAAGGCATAAGTGTAATATATAACAATTTATTGGAAACAAACATCTATGAATCCATCACCAAAGTTAAGTACTGGAAAATGATCAATTCTGTTTGGTCTGTGTACTGCTCTCCATATCCCCAAGGGAATGTGTAGCATTCTCTTGCCCTTTAAACAAGTTTTTATCTACATAAATGTATATACTTAAACAATTATTGTTTAATTTTGCTTGTGTTTGAATTTTATAAAAATGAATTCATGCTGTGTGTAGTCTAGTGTGACTTGCTTTATTTTATTCAACATTCTGTTTCTAAGATTTACAGACATACTTCAGTTTACTGTGCTTCGCAGATAGTACTCTTTTTACAAATTGAAGATTTGTGGCTACCCTGCAACAAGCAAATCTATCAGTGCCAGTTTTCCAACAGTGTGTTCTCATTTTATGTCTGTGTCACATTTTGGTAATTCTCACAGTATTTCAAAATACTGTTGCACACTTAATAGACTACAGTATAAACACAACTTTTATATGCATGGGAAACCAAAGTATTAGTATGACTCTCTTTATTACGATACTCACTTTATTGTGGGGGTCTGGACCTGAACTCACAGTATCTCCTAGGTATGCCCATATTTATTTAGTAAAACCTGTGAAAGTCAGGACCTGTGTGAGTTGGAAACCTGTCAGAGAAAGAAAACTCAAATATTTATTTTCTACTAAAACGAGCAATAGCAAAGTGGTAATACTGTCTGCTGTCAAAGGCAGAAAACTCGCAAGACCTAGAAAAACTAGGCAGACCTGTTGCTTTCTGGCTCTTGCAGGTTTCACTGTATTTCCTATGGCTGTAGTTAATTTGTTCTCATTAATATATAATATTTCAAGTACAGAAACACCACATTTTTGTATTTACATTTAATGAATCTGGAATTGACTATTTTCTAGTGGTGTGAGATAGGGATCCAATTTCAGTGATTTTCCTTATATGGCAAAGCAGTGCATTATTTGAATAATGCATCCTTCCCACTGTGCCATCACTGTAAGATAGTAAGTTTTCTTTTAAGCATGGGTATGTTTCTGAGTTCTCTTTTTTATTAATTTGGTCTATTTATTTAACTCTGTGTAAGAATCCTGTTGTCTTGTTTGCTGTGGCTTTAATAATAAATCTATAGGCCAGCCCCCCATACTTATAAATTTTTCACCATATTTTGGCCATTCTTTCCCCCTTGCCCTTTATTTTGGAACTATGAAAAACCCTGTTGAGATTTTTATTGGGATGTATTGAAGCCATAGGTCAATTTGGAAAGGTTTGTTATCATTCCTGCAGTGGGTGGGATTAGGTGATGGAGGTGTATGCTGGGTAGGGGTGTGTTGGTTTTGAAGGCATGTAATTTTTGCTTTTTCAGGTTAATCTGCCAAAATCCTATTTCACTGATACCTTATTTCTTCTATTAAGTTGAGTTGTTTTTTTCAGGATGTTTTGATAATTTTTTGTATGTAGAATATTTCCATTGGTTATATTATTTTTTCCCATGCTGTAATTGTCTCATGACGCTCAATATTATTTAAAATTACCATTTGGGTTTATCAGAAGTTTTCTTATTTTATTAGCTCTAGATTATGGCTCTTAAAACCAATAAACCAGTTGATATCCAGTTAATTTTTTTGTTTTTTTTTTCTGATGTGCTGAGAGTACATTCAGAAAATTATTTTTAAATTGTGGAAAATCCCACCAAATTAAAACATTTTGTGAGCCATTTCATAATTTCAGAACTGGACAAGGGAGTTGTGAAACTGTTTATTTTCTTGTCATTTGATGTTTCACCAGTAAATAGAAGCACCATTCTTTGTTAAATTTAGTTCCTGAATTTTGTGAACTTTGAATTATAAAAGGTCTTCAGGAATATATCATGGCTTAACAGATGTGACCCCTCCTCTCCCATTCAGTCTGTTTGTTATTTCTAAATTTATCCCATGAGTATTCTATCTTGACCTTATCCCTTCTCCTTCAATAGTCAAATCATCAAGCGTAGTCTTCCTTTATTAGAACTTGTCTTTGGGTTTCTATCTTTTCTCTAAGTTTGTCCAACCAGTCTCTACACCTATAGGACCCTGTCTTTTTCTTTTAAATGTATTTTAGCATTTAGAACTTGTTTATCTTGGAATCATAGTGTTTTCAAGTTGCAAGGACCTTAATGCTCATTAGACTGTCTCTGAGGAGTCCTCTAAAATGCTTTTGCTAGTAGCAGAACTAGAGATTTGAACTACAATTCACACTCAGCCTCTCTTTAATACACAGTATATAGTATGTCCGTGTTGTATCTTAACATTTAAAAAATGCTTTTCCTTAATTTCAGGCTGTAGACTGGATAGTTTGATAGAAAAGATTCAGTTTTGGCTATTATTTTTTGGTACTTCCTTTGCGTCAAGCAGTGTTTAAGTTCTAATACTGACCCATCTCAATTTTGTATAAGCAAAATGGAATCTTAGTTAATTAAAGCTTGTGTAATATTTTAAAACTACTAAGTGAAAGAACCAGTATTCATACCTAAGTTTTCTGGTTTCAAGTTTGTGTGCTTTTTCTTAATCACTGGTTTTTCATTGTGCTCTATGGATGTAGGCATTGCTGCAGGTGGCCACCTGGAGCTTCTAACGAGCAACTAGAAGTAATTAAAATTAACTTTTAATTTTATCTGTAGTGTGTTATAATTAAAAACTAATTTTCTTTATAACTAACTGCTTCTTTTGCTATTAAAAATGAAGAAAACAGTGAGAATGTAAGGAAATTCAAGCATGAGAAAGGAATTAGTCCCACTGAAAAAGCTAACTTTGGCTTGGTGAACATATGCATGCTGTTGTTATACAAATGTTCCAAGCTTGTTCCCCTCCTCCTCCTTTACTTGCTCAACCTGCCATATGGAGGATTGTACATTGCTGGATGGATTGTGATTTGGACTTTTGTGATTCAGAATTGGGAGAATGAGGAGGGTAGACCTGAAGAAGAATTTTTCAAGGAATTTGAAATAGTATCCTATCTCAGTTCTGCACTGTGTAAAGGAAGTAGGAGGGATGAGAAAAAAATGACTTTAGGAAGGAGAGTTATTGATCTGCATGATGTTTGATAAAAGCAGGGAAAGAACTTGAGCCATTTTAAATTTATTTTTCCTTTGAAGACTAATGACCATGCAGAATGCTCTTTTAATAATATTTAAACAGGTGAGATATCTTCAATTTGTTTTTGCTTTCTCAAATCTACTTTTTTGGTAAAGATCACCATAGTTGCACCATGAGAGCAGATTGGGAAGAGGCTAGGTTGTTGTATGCAGGTGGAGCAGCTAGAAAGCTATTGCAATAGCCAAAATGAGAGATGACAATAGATGATATAGGATTAAAATAGTGGGAACAGAAGGAAACATGTATCTAGTACATTTAACAGGATTTTGTGATACTGAGTATGAAGTTAATGAATGGTAGGTGTGTGACAAATACAACTTCATAGAGAATTGAAGGAAAACATTGAAATAAGATTAGGTAGACTATGTATCTGATTTGAGGCATATTCACTTTGAGATACCTTGAAGAATGTTAATCAGTTTTATGTATGAGTTTGCAGTTCAGAGGAGAGGTCTAGAATAGAGATAGAAAAGCTTATCTGTGTGTAAATGATAATTTAAGCCTGAATGTGGATGAGCTTGCTAAAGAGAAGGTACAAGGAGGAAAGATTCTAGGACTAAACCTGGAGGCACTGCATATGTGGAGAAAGATGGCCTTGTAAAGGAGACAAATTGAGTATTCAGAGAGGTAGAAACAAACTCAGTTGAGTGTTGGTCCATGTATTTTACCTTCCAAAGAAATCTCAGTATTTTCCATTCTTTGGAGTTATGAATTCCCAAACTTAATTCCATGTCAAGCAGAGTTTAGTTAAGTTTTACTAGTTAAACTTGTTGTTGTTGTTATGTGCCATCGAGTTGGACCCAATTCATAATGACCCTTCCTTGGGTTTCCAAGGCGGTATCCTCGGAAGGAAGGTTGGGCAATCCTACTTCCATAGTGATACTGCCTCGGAAACCCAAGGAGGGGTCATTATGAGTCGGGGCTGACTTTACGGCATATAACAACAACAACAACAAATCACTATGGAAGTAGATTGTCCAACCTTCCTTCTGAGGAGTGGCTAGACCTGTTAAAAAAGGAAGGCATTTAAATATGTGTAGAGGCATTCCAAAACAAAATGTAGCTCTTAACTACAATGTATAACATCAGTGACCCTGTATCAGATAATCCTCAAAGTTACTGAGAGAGCAGGTGGTCAGAAATGTTATTTGTTTCATTATAAAAACAGATCTGGTTTGTTATGAGAACTGTGAAGGGTTCGAAATTTTTCCCTACATGCAAGCTAACAAGTTATCTTGCCAAAGTTTTATGGATGGATAGAGTATTCAAGTCTTTTGGTTCATAGATTTAGCACTTGATGACTCATGTCAATAACAGGATCCAGAGTGTTAACATTTGTGCCAGTTTTCCAAGCCCCAGATTCCATAGAACCATGTGAAGAGGTTCCAAGCAATGCCTGTGGTGATACCTGTCAGGTAATGCAGTATAGTGTACTACAGGCAGTTAGGAACCCAAACTTTTATAATGAATGATAAGCCTACCTGACCTTTGCCCTAGAGGGAGATGACATCTTTATTAGACTGGACAGTAAACAGACCTACCCTTTCATCTGAGGAAGATACTATTTCTGTCTTTCCAGGCTGTTCATTTTACAACATACTTGAAAAAATAGTCTAGAACAAAGGGAGTCACTGCCTCTACTTACAAAATACATAGAAATGTGAGGGATCTAAGAATAATTGTTTCCCTATAACATTCACCCCTTGTTTCTGTACCTTGTTGGCTTCTGGTAAATTTTCCCATGATTATGCCATTTTATTGGTCATTCTTGTTGTCTATGGGCAGAGGCTGGGGCCAGATCTATTCGGTTTATCTCAAAACGCATTTAATTAAGGTTGTTATCAACAGGAAAGGAGCTCTGATGGTGGAGTGGTTAAGCACTTGGCTGCTAATGAAAAGGTTGGTGGTTCAAGCCCACCTGCTGTCTCCACAGGAGAAAGACCTGGCCATCTGCCCCCATAATGATCACAGTCTAGTATACAGTAAACTCTTTGGGGCAGTTCTCTGTCACATGGGGTCAACATGGGTTGAAATCAACTCAATAACACCTAAGAACAGTGACATCAATAGGGCAACAGAATGAAGCCAAACTGCAATATTGACTTCAACTTAGGGTCTTGGACATACTTAGGGTAACGGGTGTTGTAAACTATCACATCTACCTTAGAAAGCCAGGAGACTTTCTCCTTAAATTTCTGTATTAACTTTCTACTTGATATGAGGCATCAACCTAGGTACTGCATTATGTATTAGCAATTGCACAGTCTTTGCCTTGGCCTGCAAGGAGGAAGTCATCTAGGGCAATTCTGTCATCCCTAACAATCTTGGCCAGTGAGTTGAGACTAACCTGAATGCCTCCAGCTCAAAGGTGATGTCATTGATCTCCTTAGCTAACCTCAGAGAAAAATTTCAACCACTTTTTCTATTTGAATTACTCCCATTGTAGGGATAAGTACCTCATAGTGTGAATAATTAACAAGTCACTTATCCTTCTGGGAGTCCTCCCGTGTGGAATAATCAAGAATAGTCTCATTCTAGGAAGATCATGGTTGTCTGTGCACTACATGATCTGTTGATGATTTCTTAAATGCTTAAAGGTTTCTTATGAGCACCCTTTAAGGTGTATGTCATCACATTGTTTAGGAGGGTTTAGAAGGGAGGCAGGTTAATTCTGGCTTTCACACAAGGAGTACTCCCAGGGCTGCATATGGTGCTCTGAAAAGAATGTATTATTTGGAGTTTTTGTCTGCCTTCTCATTTCAGGGTGAGATCTGTGTCAGTCAAGGGGCACAGGCTGTAAGGCTGGTAATTTTTCTAATGGGGCCTTCCTGATGTCTGATAAGCCTCAGAGTTCCAGTTCATTTTGAATAATCAGGTGTAATACTTACTTTTGGAGGGACTACCTGAAGGCAATCAGTTCAGTCTATTTTGGCATTCATCTACCCCTTCAAATGACTGAATGATGGCTGCAGGAATGGAGGTAGGAAAGACATTTGGAAGTATTGACAGGTGTTTTGCCTGGAAGCTGTAGAAGCTAGAGCCACCTTCTGTTGTTTCAGAAAGACTTCTCTGTGAGGCTAGAGTGAATAAGGAGTGAGGAATGGTAACTTAGGTTCTGAATAGAGCAGTCTGGCAGGGTATGGCTGACCCAGCAAGCAGTTAAATATAAGGTGCTTGCAACAGTTTGGAATAGCGGCACTAGGACATTTTCCTTTGTAAAGAAAGCTCCAGGGGAGTTTGAGGAAAACAGAGATCATTAATGTTCCTCTTTCTTCCTTACCTCCAGTAGATCTAAGGTGTTCTTCCATAGATACCAAGATTGTTCCGCTGCTATAAAATCAGTGTATCCCTTGCCAGTAGCTGAATTTTCCTTTCTTTTTCCCCAATCATCCCTGACTTGTACCTATACCTTTTATCTGAAAAGGTCATGTGCAAAAGGGACAAGGGCATTTTTATTAAACTTACAGAGATCGATTATGTCTTTCACTTTGGTCCACATGGGCCAAAGACCCTTTACACATTACAAAGACTTGTACTCAAAGAGACTTGTAGTCAAAGAGTGATATGATGAGTAATATACTTAATCAAGTGATCATTATCGTTATGATTTAAGACCATGGAATCCAACAAGAGAATCAGGTTTTTTTTTTTTTTTTAGGCCACCTAAAACCCTGTGTTATGTGTCGAGATCATCATTGGTGGCACTGTCCATTTCTGTTTGGAGATGTCTTGATTCAACAACTACAGCCACATTGCTGCCTGGGGCCATGGGTTTGCACTTTTTGGCAGACTCACACTTTTATCTACACAATGACAACTTTTTTTAAGGAGTCCATCTTAATGTGACTACTTTTTTTTAGGAGTCCACATAATTGCAGAACATTTGCTGCTCCATTATTAGGTTAACATCTCAAATTCTTGCTTGATTGCAGCATAGTATTAGTGAGTTTTTAAGGCCTCAGGGTTCACAGCAAGAATTGATCTAGATTTCTCTGGGTTAGTTTCACATTCTCCAATGAATCACCTTCATGAGCATTTTAAATACCATTCAATACAGTGAGCCAGAAGGTAAGTCCATAGGAGTTTGTCTCAGCCCAAGCTCCCTTATAGCAGATAGGACCCACTGCAAAAAAAACACTAAGCCTTTTACTGTCATCTATGAGTCAGAATTGATTCCCTGACAGTGGGTTTGATTTTTGGTTTGCTTTTAGAAAAGATCTATTGTTGACATGAAAGACTGATAGAGGTATGAGCCCTAAGCCAGCTGTTGCCATTCTTCTTTAAAAAGCATTACATGCTCTGCCATCTCTTGTTCCGAACAAACTAGCCAAAGCTAAAGATTCACCTGGTCAGCCCATATAAGACCCAACTCCCTATGTTGGAGTTGATTCCAGCTCATAGCAACCCTATAGGACAAAATAGAATTGCCCCATAAGGTTTCCAAGGCAGTAAATCTTTACTTTGGGAGCTCTGGTAGCATAGTGCCTATGGCACTTGACTGCTAACCAGAAGGCTGGTGGTTCAAACCCACCAGCCACTCCTCAGAAGAAAGGTTGGGCAATCTACTTCTGTAGTGATACTGCCTCAGCAACCCAAGAAGGGGTCGCTATGAGTTGTTGCCGACTTGACAACACATAACAACAACAACAACAAATCTTTACTGTAGCAGACTGTCACATCTTTCTCCTCCAGAGCGGTAGAATGTCTTAACCACTGTACCACCAGAGATCCTGTTTATGCACATTGTGATTGTGAATATTCTTCCCCTCATGATTGGTATGGTAGTTGAGGTTGTGTGTCAGCTAGGCTAGGCCTGGTTTTGAGTGGCTGGGCAGCTGGATGTAGTTATTTCCTATGATGAGACTGCTAAGCAACTCTGTGGTGGAATCTACAGCTGAGTAGCTGCCTTACGGGTGTGGTCTGTTTCCAGTATATAAGGAGAAGCTTTGAGCAAGGTCTCTAGCTTTTTGGTACAGCTAGATCAGGCATTTGGCCGAGTCTTCATCTCAGTGGCCTGCTGTGTTGCCTCCCGATCTTGGGATTGTTCCTGGACTTGAACCAGTGGTCTGCCATGTTACCTGCCAATCTTGGGTGTGCCATTTGACTTAATCGACCTTGGGTTTGTCAGCTTTAGCAGCCAGCAGCTGCCTGAATTAAGAGAAGCCTGCAGCTTCAGTGGGCTGGGAGCAAGAGGCAGAGCTGAAGTCCAAGGTTAACGGGCTTTCACCCAGCCCCTAGAAATGGCCCTTTGAACTCAGACTGCTAGCTAGCTTCCTAAACTGTAAGTGAATAAACTCATGTTTGATAAAGTCATCCACCTGTGGTGTTTCTGTTGTAGCAGCACTAGAGAACGAAAACACTTGGTATGGGAGTTGTGTCTCTCTGAAGCAGTGTTTGTATCTGTTGTCTGAAGGAGGACAGAATCTTCTGCCACACACACATACACACATCTTAGTACTAATTGTTCACTGGGGCAGAATGATGAGGTTGACTGTCAGCTTGGTGAGGAAGTTTCCCATCTGGGAGGGTTGGCAATAACCAGACATTATGCAGGCAGCTGTCTTTGAAACTACTTTCTGGTACTTAGCCTGAAATTCACTTCAGCCTCATTAACAGGGAGTAAAGTAGAACATTATTTATTTCCTAGTTTGACCATACAGTTTGGTGGACATCTGCACTCACAGTTCCCAAGAACTTCTCTCAAGCTCTGTTAACCAGCCTTTCCTTCCTATTCTAGATTGTCTTGTCTTTTTCAGTGTTCTATCCACAAAAGTGTCAAAAATTGTGAGTGTTCTGAGATTTACCCTTTTTGCAGCTAAAAAATTAGCCTGGCATAATTTCATGGGTGCTGTAAAACATAAGACTCCTTGGTTCCAGACAAAGAACTTCATTACTCATGGTGATAGCATTAACCAGAATGTCAGCATTTGTGCCAGTTAACCAAACTCTGATGTCTACAGGGTGGTACTACATAGGGATCCAGCTGATACCTGCACACATAGTGAGGTGCACTGGAGGAAAGACAGACAGAGACTCTGAGTTTAGGGGACCAAAAACATTTTATAATGGGCAGCATGCCTTCCTGATCTTTCCTGTGCAGGGAAACTTTATACTAAACAGTAAATAAACCTGCCTTTTGCTCTCCAGGGAGACTGACTCTCTCTCTCTCTCTTCTGGGCTGTTTACTGTATCAACATCCATGACAAAAGGAGTTACTGTCCTATCTTACAAGATGTGCAGAAACACTAGAAACCTATGTTGTTGTTGTTGTTGTTATTTGCCATGGAGTCAGACCCGACTCACAGCGACCCCTTCTTGGGTTTCCTAGGCAGTATCACTACGGAAGTAGATTGCCTCATCTTCCTTCCGAGGAGTGGCTGGTGGGTTTGAACCACCAGCCTTCTGGTTAGCCGTCAAGTGCCTTAGGCACTTCCTATGCCTTGAGTTAGAGCTTGGGGAACATCTGTGTTTATAGATTCTTTTCCAAATCAGTTGATTAAAATTCTGGTGAAATAAGGCAGAATCTTAAAAGATCTTTTCTACATATAACATTAAGCCTGATTCTTTTCTGATAATACCTTTTTATTTTTCCCATTCAGTTCAGATCCTGCCTTTCTCTTAGCTGTTGTAGTTCTTGTTAGGTGCCATAGAGTCAGTTTGACTCATAGCAGCCCACTACATACAACAGAATGAAACACAGCCCTTCAAATTCTTCTTCAGTCTTACTCATTATAAGCTTTCACATGCATATAAAGTGATTGAAAATATCACTTGGGTCACTTAGTCTTCAAAGTAACCAAAACCAAAACCAAATTTACTGCCATCTAGTCGGATCCGACTCATAGCGACCCTTCCTTCTGAGGCAGTATCACTATGGAAGTAGATTGGCAGTCTTCCTTCCGAGGAGTGGCGGCTGGTGGGTTTGAACCACCAGCCTTCTGGTTAGCAGTCAAATGCCTTAGGCACTCCACCACCAGAACTCCTTTTCAAAGTGACAGCTTTGCTTTTTAACACTTTAAAGAGTTCTTTTGCAGCGATTTGCTTAATACAGTATGTCATTTGAGTTCTTGACTGCTGCTTCCATGGGCATTGATTATGGATCAATAATGATCCATACTTTCCAAAATGAAATCCTTGACGCCTTCAGTCTTTTTCCATTTATCGTAATGTTGTTTATTGGTTCAGTTGTGAGGATTTTTGTTTTCTTTATGTTGAATTGTAATCCATATGGAAGGTTATAGTCTTAGATCTTCTTCAGTATGTGCTTCAAGTCCTCTTCACTTTAAGCAAGCAGGGTTGTGTCATCTGAATATCGCAGGTTTGTTAATGAGTTTTCCTCCGATCTTGATGCTGTATTGTTCTTCATATAGTCCAGTTTCTCCGATTATTTGCTCAGTTTACGGATTAAATAAGTATGGTGAAAAGATACAGCCCTGATTTACATGTTTTGTGATTTTTAAATCATGTATTGCCCCCTTGTTCTGTTTGAGTAAATTACCTCGTGGTCTATGTACAGGTTGCTCATGAGCACAAATAAGTGTTTAGAAATTCCCATTCTTCTCAATATTATCCATAGTTTGTTATGATTCACACAGTTTTATAATACTTTCACATAAGTCATACACGTAGGACTGTAGTACTTAACTCATTGTGTTGTAATTACTGATTTTTTTCTGATCTATGTCGTTGCTGCTGTTGTTATGTGCTGTTGAGTCGGACCTGACTCATAGTGAATCCTCCTTGGGTTTCCGAAGCAGTATCACTACAGAGGTAGATTGCCCAACCTTTCTTCCAAGGAGTGGTTGGTGGGTTTGAACTGCTAGCCTCCTGGTTAGCAGTCAAGTTCCTTAGGCACTATGCTACCAGAGCTCCCTTCTAATCTGTATGTCCAGTAAATAAAGTAAAAGCTCTTCAGTAGAACAGGGCTGTTTTTCGTAAGCTGCACCCTTATTCTCCCATTCAGACCTTTAGGAAAGAACATTTCCTGCCTGAGAATCGTTTAGGATCAAATCCATTAAATTAGTTGGTGCTTTTTAATCACATTTCTCTGTTTTGAGCCTTAAGGATAATTTGTTTAATTTAGAAAAGACAAAGTATCCACTGGCAAATAGACATACAGTACAGTCCTATTGCCCAACCTAGTTGTGACATCACATATATTATTCACTATGCCAAATAATATTTCTTACATTGTTCAAATTTAAAATACAGACTGTGGACATTCATAAAGAAAAAGTGGCTCGAAGAGAGATTGGTATTTTGACAACAAATAAGAATACATCAAGAACGCACAAAATAATAGCACCTGCAAATATGGAACGCCCTGTAAGGTATATTCGGAAACCTATCGACTATACAGTTTTGGATGATGTGGGCCATGGTGTCAAGGTAAGCATTTCTATATCACGTTAACTCGAATTAATTTGCATATCTAACAGTTATTTTGTATAGGAGATATGGTGATAGTTTTCTTAGTAAATTCTGATTAACTAGCAACTGGCTTAATTTACATAAAGTAGTTTTTGAATATTTAGTTGTTTTATACTAAACTTGGGGCAAAATTGTACCTGTAGAATGGGCTGTAGTCAAGACAATATTAAAACTTGAAATGGATACTCACTAAATAAGCCATTTGAATCCTCGACTAGTCATAAATTTGTGTTGTGGTGCCATCTTTTGCTTTTACTGTTGAATGAATATAAAATAAAAAAGTGTGTATGTTTCAGAATTAGTTTACAAAATCACAGGTATTTTTATACTTTTATTCTTTATGTGTATACAGATACATGTATCTCTGATGTAATTCTAGTGACTTTAAAAAATCAAAATTATATATAGCTTTGTCTGTGCACTCCCCACCTCAACAGACTTTTAGAGAGAAAGATTATATGTTACCCATGTCCGTTTCTTAGAATGGTACAGGTAGGTGATCTTGAAGGATGCCTGTACTCTTGTAACTTTTGTGTATTGATGGATCATATTGCAAGCATCTAGAATGACCTGAATTATTATTATTATTTAAAACTTTAAATTGTGATTTGGGCAGAATTAAACTTTACAAAGCAGAGTAGTTTTACATTCAGCAGTTCATACACATTTTGCTTTGTGACACTGATTATATTTCTCACGTGTAACAGCTGTTCTCCTATTTAATCTCTTGTGGTTACCCTTTTCCTGTTTCCTTCCCTGTGCATTCCTACTTCCCTACCTTTTTCTCTGTGCAAATGCTGCCCTTCTAATCTCCCATAGTTGATTGTTCTAAGATGTGCATCTCCCTTGGTGTAATTGATGGGCTCATAGCCCTGTCTCTTGTTTGGTTGTAAGTTAAGCCACAGAAGTGAGTTTGATTCCAGGCCCGAAGGGTGACTGGGGGCCATTGTGTTAGGGGTTTCTCTAGTGTATATCTGACCGTTAAACGTGGTCTTTTTATGCTTTTAATTTTGCTCCACATTTTTTTCTCCCACCCTATCCAGGATCTCTACTTTTGATCACTTTCTGTGTGGTTCGCATTGGTAGCAGAGTACCATCTAGTTCTTCTAGTCTCAGGGTCATATAGGCTGAAGTTCTCAGATGGTCCATTAGTCTTTTGGGCTGTTCCCCTGCATCTCTGATATTCTTCACTCTTCTTTTTGCTGGACAAGGAGAGACCAATAGTTGCATCTTAGATGGCTGCTTGTAAGCTTTTAGGGCTCTAGTCTCTGCTCACCAAAGTTAAGATGTAGAACAGTGTTTTTGTGCCAGTTGAACTTGATGTGTCATCCCCCATGACCATGGACCTGAGCCCACAGGACAAGTGACTCACTCCCTCAGGGTACTCAGTGGCTAGGAATTTATCTTAATCTTGCCCTATTTAGCTTTATACTTCATATGGACATTTTTATAGCACATACAAATATGTATGTTGGAATATCATCTGCTAAACCTGTGTGTGGTGGAATGATCTAAATTCTTCAGCCATCTCTGCTTAGGATAAAGTAACTTTGATACTTGTTGGTTTCTTTTCTAGAGACTTTATTAGATTTTGCTTTTGCTCTACAGAATATTTTTCAATAATTTTTAAATGGGGTCAACTAGAATCTTGAAGTTTTTTCTAGCTAGTTGATCTAACTGGTGACATTGCTAGATCTGTAGTATTCTGCATTTCTGGGGTTCTTGATTGAAGGGAGTATAGTTGATAACACTTACTCTACTCTTCTCTGAGACTAATAGTATCTCCCCTTCACTTTCATGCTGGCATGTTACATAGAAAGTTGGAACATTATGCTTACATTTTGCACAGTCCGAGATTAATATTCCATCATATTTTCTTCCTTTGTGATGTAATTTTTAGTGTATTTGTATATGATATATCTGCGTTTCTATTAAATAGCATTTACTTTGCTGATGCATTTCATGCTATGAAATAGATGATATTTATAAGTTTAGTAGGAATTAAGACTATGGAAAAAATATCCTAAGGATGTTTAACTTGATTTCTGGAAACAGTATAAGATATGAATAAGAGAATTCCAGGACAGAGAAATTATCAGAGCAGCATAGGCGTGAGACAGAATGGAAAGATGAATCTTATACGAGATTTTGCATAAGATTTCAGAATAAGGTGGGATAGAGACTCAAATGTGTAGCAGAGAAGTTTAAATTTAGTTTTGATAAGTTGTAATAATAAACAGTTTTATAGCCTGGTTCAGAATTTACAAAGTACTTTTCTTTTATATGTTTCTGTTTGTTTTTGAAATTCAAAAATACCATAAGATCTAGGAGTTGTTTTATTTTATTACTGGAGGCAGTAAAGCTTTATAATATATATATAAAACCAAAACCGAACTCACTGCTGTCAAGTCAGTTTAACTCATAGCAACCCCTCCATGGGTTTCCGAGGCGGTGTCACTATGGAAGTAGATTGCCCAACCTTCCTTCCGAGGAGTGGCTGTTGGGTTTGAACTGCCAGCCTTCTGGTTAGCAGTCAAATAAATGCCTTAGGCACTGCACCACCAGAGCTCCAAATATGTACATAGGAAAGGAAATTTTATATATATGATTTGGGTGAACATTTGCAGAGCAAATCCATTTTTCATATAGCAGTTCATACACATTTTGTTTCATGACATTGACTGCAGTTCCCCACAGTGTAACAGCTCTCTTTCCACTTCCTCCCTGTACTTACCTCCTTCCTCTGTGGTTTGTTCTTATACATTTCTGCCCCCTGAAGGAAATGATATTTTTAAAAAGCTTTCTATTTGTTAATTAGAGGAGTAAGCCAATAAATATTTCGAACAAAGAATTGACCTTTGCATAATGCAACAAACATTTAGTACCTATGGGATGAGAAGCTTATGATCTTGAGGATAGAAAACAGGGAGAAATCAAAGAGAATTTTATTGTTTTCAAGCTAAGATTGCAGGGGAATGGAAAAATTACTCATTCAGGAACATATATGATAAGGAAATGAAGTGAGACTTTAGGGAAAAAAGCAGTCTAATTTTGGATATGTTTTGGGGACATTTAAATGAAAAAAATCTTGTAATTTTTTTTTTTTTTTTTTTAAACAACCTATATTTTGAGCTGTAAAATACAGAGATTATTTCCTACCAAGACATTTGTACCCCGACACATTTTCACACACAAACAACACTTGGTAGAGTAGGAAACTGAGCCCTATAAGAGGTTGAAGGTTACATAGATTGCGTAGTGGCAGAGTTCGACTGGAATTTTCATTTCTAATCTGATTCTCCTTTCATTTCCTCATTTGAGACTAACCTATACTTGAATGATAGTTGTGGGTTTTTTTGTTTTTTGTTTTGGTTTGTTTCTTGTTCATGTTAAACAACAAATGAGAGAAAATGTGTGGTAATATTTAGAGTATTTTCTTTTTTCAAAGTAGTATTTAATGTATTGTAATGCTATCACATTAGTATATACTGTCTTCAAGGAGCCTAACAATTGTTATACAGATTTAGTTTTCTAAATCCAGATGTGAAATGTAAAGGCTGGGTAAGGTCTTATATACTTTTTTTCTGATAGAAATAAGCAATATTACTCTAAACAAAAATTAAAGAATATAACAATTCTGTTAAGTTTCTATGAATGAAAATATGTCTAATGCAAAATAAAATCTTCGTTTGGATCATTTCCTTAATGTTGCTTTTATAGTCACCCCAAAGATGATAGATTCATATTTAGAATAGCAAATGTTACACAAAGAACCTGAAACTGAAAAAAAAATCTGTAAGAAGATTAGACCTGTAACTGTAGAACCCCAAGATGTTGTCTCCTGAGTGGTATAGTACAAATCCCTAGGTGGTGCTGAGGGTTAAGCTTTTGACTTGTAAATGAAAAGTTGGCAGCTCAAATCCACCTAGAGGTACCTTCCAAGAAAGGCTTGGTGAGCTGTTTCTAAAAGGTCACAGCCTTGAAAGTTCTTTAGAGTGCAGTTCTTCTTTACACATGTGGGGTCACCAAGACTTGAAATCGACTTGATAGCAATGGGATAGTACAAGTGATGCTTTAGGACTGTGCACATTGTTTCATTTATATAGATAGTCATCTTTCATAGAAGTAGCCTTTACGATCAAAGCACATTTACTTCAGTTTAGAATCTTGACTAAAGTGGGTAAAAGCAAAACTGAAAACTAATGCAACCTATAAACTTGTGTTGGGCTGCTGAGGATTGGGTTCATCGGTTAGAAATGAAAGGGTTTCCTGGACCCTCCTTATTTATTCCTTGGTTAGAATTTGGCTAAGATATTATTGTTCACAGTGATTTCATTTTAAACACTGCAGTGCTAGGTCTCTTTCTGAATTGAGGGCAAGCTATGATTTTGAATTTTGACATTTACAGTTTATCACATGGTTAGGTTCCAAGGTCATTAGGTGAAAATCTGCATTATGCAAAAATGGAGGGTGACTACATCAGATCATAAAAGGGAGGATGACAGTCGTTGCATAACTGCCAAGTTATATCATTACATAACTGCCAAACCACTGAGAATCATGGCCCAGCCAAGTTGCCACATAATCTTGACCATCACTGCCAGGTTACTGCCAGATATATGCTGTTAATGTGCAAAATAGTAGGATGGTAGATTTTTTGCAGTTGTTGTAAATGAGAAATGTCAGAAAATAAGATGGTTGATAAGTGAGGAGTAGGTGTACTACCATTCAAGTAATGAATACTCACAAGTTTGCATTCATAATCTGGTAAAGTCTTAGGTCTTATACACTGATGTATTAAAATAACCTTGCATCTGAAGTGTTAGAATACTGTTTCTGCTTAAATCAAAACATATTTTTAAAAAATCATCTGTGACTGCTAACCAGAAAGCTGATGGTTCAAACCCACCGGCCACTCCTCGGAAGGAAGGTTGGGCCATCTACTTTTGTAGTGATACTGCCTTGGAAACCCAAGGAGGAGTTGTTATGAGTCAGGTCCGACTCGACAGCACATAACAACAACATAGTGTAAAGTACCGACCTAAGAAATTATTGGGCCTCCATTAAGTTGGCATTATTAATTGGTGGTTTCCTTATGAATATATTCTTTTGAAAAATATTGAAACACAGGAATACTTCTCCACTGCTTATGAGTAACTATTTCCTTATAAAATATTTGAAATACTACTGGGTAAAAACTTTTTAACATGTATTAAATAATTATAAATGTAAATCTGTCATATCAGATATAATTTATTTAGAATTAATTTCTACTTTTTTCCCCCTTTTTTGCCAACGTAAAGTGGCTAAAAGCCAAGGTAAGAGACATCATTTATCCTTTGATCCACAGTATTTCCTCTATATTGATAGAGGCTGCAGAGCCACTAAAATTGAAAACTCTTCGTATGTCTGTCTGCTTTTTCTCCATAGGATGTATGTAGAAAAAATAAACTCAAACTCAATTCAAATCAGCAACGTTCAGCCTTGGATGTGTTAATATATCAAAGATATATTGACATCTGCATTTATATAGGAACATTAATTTTTCTAACATTTATTGCTTCACTCATTTTTTGATAGTTGCCTTGCTTTTATTGACTTAAAATTAGGAGGTTTCCCAGACATCATATGTGACTTTGTTACTCATTAGAATTAAAATGATTCTTTAGATAGATATTTAAACACATAGTAGAATCAGTGATTGATATTTATGTACACATTTCAAAAACAATTGTTTTTAGGTTCCTGGGTGGCATAAACAGTCTGTGCTTGACCACTATCCTAAAGGTTGGTGGTTTGAACCCACCCGGCAGTGCCATGAAAGAGAAGCCTGGTGATCTGTTTCCATAAAGATTACAGCCAAGAGAACTGTGGAGCAGTTCTACTCTGTGACACATGGGATCACCTTAGGTCACAATCAACTCAGTTGCGAAAGGTTTTGTTTTTCTCAAATATTTTAGGAGACACAGTATTTGAATGCAAATAATTTTGATTGCAGTGAATACACTTAACAATAAAATAATACATAAACCTCAGTAATCTTACCTGTATTTTTCCATAAATTGGTATGAATGGCACAAAATAATAGGAAAGGCGAAATACAAAAGGTTTCTTTACTTTTTAAAATGTAGTACTAAAGTTTGCATTAAAACTGTCTGGGAATCCTCACTTCACATTCTGATATTAAAAAAAATAATACATTATGTCAAAACACCAAGAGAACAATTTGATATAAAAATAAGAGCTTTTCTTTCCACATTTTAGCATGGAAATAACCAGCCTGCGAGAACTGGCACACTGTCGAGAACAAATCCTCCTACTCAGAAACCACCAAGTCCTCCCATGTCAGGCCGGGGAACATTGGGGTAAGAATTCTGTGACATTTTTATAAGAGAATTTGTAAGTTAAAGGAAAAGATATTTTTCTTATTTAAGTAAAGATATGGATCCTTTCCTTGGGACCCTGTCCATGTGATTCTACTACATACAGGCTCGTTTTGGTTCTTTTTTCCCTATGCAGAATCCAGAATTATAGTATAATATATTCTCTGTTTACATTTATAGAATATTTATAATGTTCTCTATAGAAGTCTGTGCTAGAAAAGTCCTTTTATGTATTTATAAATGAGGATTATTTATTTTTGTTCTAGAATTCACTTTTTAAAGTATAAATCTGATAATAAGTTTTATCATATGATATGACCAGAGCATTCATGTGATGCTTTCAAATGTGTTTACAATATTTATGTTTGTTATAGACTTTGAATAAGTGGTCTACTGTATGTAGTTTGGCTTGGTAGCCTGTGGCCCTTTTGCTTTCCTTATTAGTTGGCACCTGAGATTTCAGGATTCTCACCTGGAGTGCTTCTAACTGTGCTTCTGTTGGGAGGTTTAGGCCCCTTCATGCTAGAGTGGCTTTGTAGGAAGGCCAGTTGGGGAAGTAGACAAGGTAAAAGTTGGTAGCTTTTTTCTTCTCAGTTCCTAAGATAATAAAAACACTGAGCAGACATTTCTGAAGATTGTTCACCTTAACTTAGAAACTATTATATTAGGTTTCTTGTTTTTGGTGGAGAGATATCGTTACTGTGTAGTAACAGGGATCAACAATAAACTTTTTTGAGGATCTTAGTTGTAAATGTTATTCTGTAAATTCCCCTGCCCCTTGAAAAGCATGTGAAGTTATTAAATAAAGAAGTAAAAATCATTTATTGAGAATTTGATGGTATCACAGTTAGGATCAGAATGTCCTTCTCCATATATTTCCATATTGAAGTAGGAATAAATTGTAAAGGATATTTGGCTTCCATAATGTAAAAGACAGTAGTTTATGTGTACTGAGCTGGGAATAATATATATTTCAAAGTTTGATATGTTCAAGCATTTAAAAAATTATCGCCTTTATTTTTGGAAATAGGGTTGAGACTTTAAATTATCCTAAAAACAAAACCAAACTCATTGCCGGTGAGTCGATCCTGACTCATAACAACCCTTCCTTGGGTTTCTGAGGCATTAACTCTACAGAGCTCTGGTAGCGTAAGGCCTAAGGCACTTGACTGCTAACCAGAAGGCTGGTGGTTCAAACCCACCAGCTACTCCTCAAAAGCAAGGTTGGGCAAGCTACTTCCATAGTGATACTGCCTCGGAAACCCAAAGAGGGATCGCCATGAGTCAGGTCCAACTCCACGGCAAATAAAAACAACTACAACATCTCCACGGAGGTAGGTTGCCCAATCTTTCTTCTGAGGAGTGGCTGGTGGGTTTGGACCACCAGCCTTCTGGAGAACAGTCAAATAAATGCCTTAGGCACTATGCCACCAGAAATCCCAAATTATCCTAAGAAAAGGTAACAAATTTTAGGTTTTATGTTACAGTAACAAAATCGATAAATCCCAATTACAACTGCATTTTAATTTTTATTATTATTAATATTATTATCATTATTATTTTACTGTGTTGCATTTGATCACAAAGAATCACAAATTTTGGGAAAAATACTATTTTATCTCTCATCCATTATTCTTTTCTCTGTTATGTCCTTTAGACGGAATACTCCTTACAAAACCCTGGAACCTGTTAAACCCCCAACAGTTCCTAATGACTATATGACGAGTCCTGCTAGGCTTGGAAGTCAGCATAGTCCAGGCAGGACAGCTTCTTTAAATCAGAGACCAAGGACACACAGGTAAACCTTGGGGTCGAACATTTGAACACCTGACAGTGGAGGTAATTTACTCTTCACAAACTGGTGCTGAGTAAAGGTAAAGTACTACTCTTTTGTTAATATAGAATATAAAAGGGAGGGCAGTAATATCATACATGTTCTTTAAATTTTTGCCAAAATTTCTGTGTTTCAGGTTTTTATATCTATGTTTGTTATTAACAGATTGTTAGTTATCTCTCCTTTTGACAGAGGTACAGGTGTATATTTGGATGAAGGCTAAAGGTTTTTTAACAGTCTTTTGAAAAAAGAGTAGTAACCACTCTTAAATATTTTTAGACAAAAGGTTAAATGTCACCGAAATTATGCAAAGTGCGAGAATAGATGAAAGAAGACTTAGCTTAGATCTGAGGAAGAATTACTTATAAGAGTTGTTATAATGGAATCTATTGTTTTAAAAAAAATTCTAGAAATCATCTACCCAGAAGGTAATTCTTAAAAGTTGAACATGGAACTTAGCATATGTTTAGAAAAGTATATACCTTATTAAGTATATACCTTGATGGAACAATACAAATTGAACACATCCATGTAACCATCACCCAGATGAGAAAGTAGAACATTACTAGTAAACTAGGAGCCTTTCTCATGGCTCAAGTATAGCCTTTATCTTCTTCCCCAAAAGAGAAACCATTTCAGTTTTTGAGCACTTCTATAAAACGAGACAAATTTTATTATATGTCTTAATTTGTTTAATTCGTCTGTTTCATTCCTCACTTAATACCTTGGGGAAGTAACCTGTATTAACCTTGAGTTTTAGGTTGGTAAATTGGAATTAATATCTTAACAAAACTATTTTTGGAGATTCAGTTAAATAGGGTATAATCAAACTTTTAGTAGTATTGTTGCTATGGCTATTAGTAAATAAATTGTTATATTGATATCTGTAGATACTATATCAGGTCAAGTGCACTGAGGATGAAATTGTTCTCTCTCCATCTTTGTTACTATTGACGTGTTAGATTGAAAGAATGATGTTTCTCTATAGTGCAAATAGTAGTAGTTTAATCATATTAAATAACCAGTTACTAAGAATTCCTTCATTAAACATGAGGCATATACTAACTAATAAATAAGATATAGTTCATTTTTTAGGAAGCTCAATTTGTTCTAACAGGGATCAACAAAATTCTCTTACAAAGGGCCAGATTGTAAATACTTTAGAATTTTTAGTCCATATGGTCTCTGTTGCAGTTCTGTCTTTATGCAAAAGGAGTCATAGACAATATATAAATGAATAAGCATGACTATGTTCTAATAAAGCTTTATTTATGGATACTGAAATTTGAGCTTCATGTAATTTTAATGTGTCACAAAATACGATTTTGCTTTTGCTTTTGATTTCTTCCCCAGCCATTTACAAAAGGTAAAAACAAAAGAAAATGTTGTTAGTTCACAGGCTGTCCAAATCAGGCATTGGGCCAGATTTGACCCATGAGCCATAGTTCACCAATTCTCATGCTAGAAAAGATCATGTAAGCTGATAATTGCACTAGAGCATAATAAGTGCAAAAAATATTCTTAATGTCTGTAATGCCATGGTGGCAGAAAACAGTATTGAAAAACCTTTGCTCTTTTTGTTTGTGGACTTAGCAAATGATGTTGATTTTGAAACATAATATTGTGCATATGTGTGTGCATACACCCGTTCCTTTACTAGATAGTGAGGAGTCTTACACCTAAGTGGTGAGTAGGAGCAGTAGGGAGTTGGTTAGAGTTTAACAGTCATGACTATTCCAGAATGCCCTACCCTGAAATTATACTACTTTCATTTATGCCATTATAACCATTTTCCAGGAAATTTCCATTTTATCATCTTTCTTAGTGGTGAGAGGAAGTTTTCATGTTAATTTCATATTAGGATTGTTTTCCCTTTTAATTTACTTCCATAGCATCTTGTACATTCTCTTTTATACCATCCCTCACACTTCTTTAGTGTCTGTTTTCCTGTGCTCATCTATGAGCTGCTCCATGTCAATGTGGATCATGTTGTCTTGTTCATAGTAGATTCTAAATAAACATTTGTTGACCATACTATAAAATTTTATTGGTAATAATTTTTTAATACATTTGTCAAGGTGATCTCTTCTGACAGTTCAGAGTACAATGTTTAATCACATTGGTTTTCATATAGATTGAGAAGTAGAGTGAAACAAACGAACTACTTCAGATATTAAGGTTCAGATTTATAATGAACACTTTATAAATTACATATATATATATATATATATATATATAACATATATTATATATACATATATATCATAAGAGGAGTTTTTAGTGGTCTTAGATTATTAGCAGGTTTTTTTTGATAAATCTTGAGAATTGTTTTTATCCCTAATTTTTTCTTTTCTTTGTAGTGGCAGTAGTGGAGGAAGTGGAAGTCGAGAGAACAGTGGAAGCAGCAGTATTGGCATTCCCATTGCCGTGCCTACACCTTCACCACCCACTATTGGACCAGGTGCATAATTTATTAATCTATTTTTAATATGTAGGAATATTTATGAGCTTTATGATGGAAGGCTGCAAACATTTAAAGTTATGTTGGATAAAATTGTCTATTAAATTTATGTTATTGTTGCCAGAATAAAAGCTAATAACATTTCCAATTCTTTTTAGATTCATTTTCACAAAGGCTTTTGAATTTTGTCATTTTTTCCTTACATATAAAGTGTGTTAAATGACTTTATTAAATGACTTTTTGGCCATTTTGCTTTAGAAATAGTTGCCTTGTGTAGTGGTCAAGAATGATTTTTATTATTGCAAGAACAAATCAATATTATATGATGCTCCAACCAAAGGATCAGTGTCTATAAATGTGAATTATGTTTCAGAGAGTTTTAATATTGCCTATTAGACTAGTATCTCACTTCTGGTATTATCTTATTATGTGACTTTACTATTTTTATGTATGATATTCAGTGCATATTTTAGTGAAGTGCCATGATTTTAAAATTAAATTAAAATAGGAAATGTATTTTACTCTTTAGAAAGTACAAAAGTTTAAGAAATCATCACAGAACATTAAATTAGCCCCTTGATTTTCAGTAAATGAAATAACTTCTTGCACTATTAAAAATAAAAATTTTAGAAGTATGATAATCAGAACTGTCAGGGAAAAAATTCTAAGATATTGTTGAAAAAGGAGAAAAAGCTACTTATAAATACAGATGTAGTTTATATGCAAGTATAAGCTCAATGGCCTTCTTACCTGGTAAAACTTGTTCATCTGAACATGCCTTACATATGCTTGTGTCATTTTCTTTTCTTTTGCATACATTGTACTTTCTTACTATTTCAGAATGTTTAGTTCTCTCTCTTGCACCCTGACCTGAATTATAAACTATTTTATTAGAAAACATTTCTGTCCCTCCTCCTTCTGAAGCTCCACCAGCACCACCACTTCCACCACTTCTCCCAGTGAACACTGTGATAGGTGAGATTGCATAACCATTGGAGTCATTTAACTTAACTTTGCATAATTCATAACTCCTCTGTATGTAATAGACTATTAGCTTTTATAGTTAGCAAGTTGTAGGTGGTAATACAAAAGGTTAAAGTATTTAATCTATACTAATTTCTTCTGGTGAAAAGGCCTCTGAAGTTACATTGCAAATATAACATTCTCTATAATGTGAAATGTTTTCAGACTTGGTTTATTACCAGCTTAATGTGTTTTTCTCATTTGTTTAGATTTTTCTAGGAAAATTATAGCAGTGATTGTTCAAAACTTTTTTAAAATTAGTAATGTAATCTTATTTTCTTGTTGTTCTTTTCAAGTGAAACTTGATTTGGAACTCCCTGGTATATATAACAGTCAAGGGATTGGGGTGAAAGTTGGGACAGGAGGAAGAAAAATGGAAAGGAAAATAATGTGTGGTGTTGGGTGCTTGAAGGTTTTCCCACAGATCACAGTGTGAAAAACTGATACAGCCTAGTTTTTATGACATCTGAGGATGCTGTAAAACAGGTTTCTGAATAAAATGCATTTAAATTATTCACAATTGGGCATGGCTGGATTCAGAGTATAAGGAATTCTAAGTATAGATTCAGCATAAAAACTCTTCAGCCTAGAAATATACAATAATAATCATCTCTGGGTATAGATGGATAATGAGATGTTTCAGATATAACCACTCCTTGCTTAGCAACATGGGTAGGTTCCTAAGACCAGGGCATTGTGTGAAAATTGGCCTTAGGTGAAAGTGGAAGAGGACAATATAAGATCACAAAATAGGGATGACTACATCATTTCTTAACTTCTAAATTACATCATTACATAACTGCCATATTTCATCACTATATTACTGCCAAACCACTGAGAATCATAACCTACCCAAATGGACACATAACCTTAACCATCACAACCAGAGTTACTTTTACCTCACACCTTGATGTTTGTTGCTGCCATACATATGTTATTAATGGCAAAATAGATAGTAGATTTTTTTATTGTTGCCGTAAATGGGAAATGTCAAATAACGAGATAGTTAAGTGAGGAGTATGTGTAATGAGAGCTAAGCTGTACAACATCTTTTCAAAGCAACATGTGAACTTATATACAAAAGAAAAGAGGAAAGAAAATATGTGAAAAAAAGATCTTATTAATAGAAATTGTTGATAGAACATTTATGTGAATAAAAATGCCCTCACCCTAATTAATGATCAGGAAAATGAACATTAGAATCACAGTGAGATAAAATTTTTTACCCACCAGATAGGTAAAAATACAAAAGTCCACTAGTATTAAATGTTGGTGAAGATATGTAGTGATAGGAAAATATTTATTAGTTGATACAATTGGTGGGAATTTAGTGGTTGATATAGTTAACGTTAGAAAGTAATTTGTTATTACTTACATTGAACATGTACCTACTGTAGGTTCGTCAGTTTCATTTCTAGATATTTATCCTAGAGTACTAGTTCTCAGAATACAGACATTGGACCCCTGGGGGGTCGCTAAGATCCTTTCCCAGAATCTGTGAAGTCAGAACTATATTCATAATAGTACTAAGACATTAAATGCCTTTTTCATTCTCATTTTGTCACAAGTGTACAGTGGAATTTTCCAGATGTACATGGTATGTGATAATCATTGTTCTGATGGCTAATGGAGTATATGCTTGTATATTCATATGTTTTAAACATGTATCAGTTTTAATTTCTAATAAGGTAATTACTGATAAATACAACTCACATCAACAGAAACATTTTGAGGTTCTCTGATTTTTAAGTTGTGGATCCCAAACCAAAAAGTTTGAAAGCCATTGTTCTACAGTAATGGCTTTTAGAGTGTAAATCCTAGACCAGCAGCATCAGCATCATCTGAGAACTAGTTAGAAATGTCAGTTCTCAGTTCCTAATGCACACCTACTAAATCTGAAACTCTGGAAATGCGGCCCAACTTATTTATGATAATAACCCCTCAAAGTGAAATTCTGATCAACACTGAAGTTTGAGAACCACGTTTAGGCATGTTCACAATAGTAGTAGTAATAATAGTAAAAATATGGCTTATAGCCCAGGTATCTAATAATAGTAGATGGATAAATGTGGTATACTTTTTGTACAAATAAAGCAGTGAAAATGAATGATCTATTGATATATTAATCAACATGGATAAATCTTAAAATTAATAACAAGGGAAAAGAGCAAGTCACCAGAATACATACAAAATCTTGCCATTATAAAGTACATAAATTTGCATAACTGTATTGTTTAGGGCTATATAGATGTCTGTAGTAAAGCTGTAAAGAAAAGGAAGAGTATACTTAAGACATACGTGGTAGGGTTTGAGATCAAGGATCTCAAAGGAAGCACATAGGAATCTTTGATGCTATTGGTAATATAGTATTTCTTGAGCAGTATTTTTCTTTAAATTGTTTATATGTATTTCATATACCATTTCATATATGAAATTATTCCATAATAAAATATTAAATTTTAAAATAGGCATAGTTTAGAACTGGTGAACAGTTGATTTTCAGCTTTGAATCACCAAGAAAAATAGCTTAGAATTTATGTTTTTTATTTAAATCCAAGAAATAGAAAAAATATTTTACAGAGATTTTTATTCAATATAGTTAAAAACTTACTTCTTAGCTCTCTAGTTGTCCAAAATTATACATTCATGAAGGTTTTGATTAGACTACTCTTTTAAAAAATCTTTTTCTATTTAGGAAGTGAGCATGTGAATGATTCAAAGAATAAGTGACTGACTATGGCTTGGGAGCTCCAAAATGTTAAATAATTAGCAATGCTTATCAATGAACAACCTCTGCTGTACAATTCTGTCTAATGATTTGTGTGATATCTAGGAAGCAGTAGACAGCTAAATGACGGATAAAGTCGGATGCAGTCATTTTACTTACCTTTTCATGCTTTGGTATCTTTGGGTGGGGAAATAATAAATGAGAAGTGAACTTTAAAAATATAGTTAACTTTAGAGGCTTTATCTCTGTTAACCTTTTAAACATTAAACCTCTGAAATGTTGATAAAGTTGACATTGAATAAATTTTTAAGTATTGTTAGTATTTTGGTCAGTTTAGATGTTGTTAGATATATGATGAGCACAGTAATTGAAAAAAATTCAGATTGCTTTGTGTCTAATATGGAAAAGGAGCCCTCCAGATACAGAGAAAGAATGGATTTTCTAAAACAAGCTGCCTTAAAATGTCCTTATTTACACAATCTAAAAATTTCCTGTTTGTCAGTTGCTAAAAAAAAATAGAAAAAGTATATTCATCTTGAAAATTGACAGATGCACAAATATGATATGTAATTGTTTTCAAATGATTTTACTGTAATATCTATTGATAATAATAACTGCTAATACCATTAAAAATTCAAATCAAATAAAAATGGTAATGTTGTTGTTGTTATGTGCCGTCGAATCGGACCCGACTCATAGTGACCCCTCCTTGGGTTTCCGAGGCACTATCACTACTAAAGTAGATTGCCCTACCTTCCTTCCGAGGAGTAATAGATGTGGGAAGTATACTTATTAACAGATTAAGTTTTATAATTTAACCTGGATTTGTCTAGATAGATTCTTACACTTTTGCAGATTTTTACAGTGGAAAGAAAGAAGTTTGTAAAGCAGATATCATTAATACGTTCACATCTAAAAGGTGAAGCTTTCCCCCTTAGACTGTCTTTTGGTACTTACTCTGTTTGAAAGACACAGTTTATATGTACAGGTAGTCCTCGATTTACAATATATTGAAATTATGACGAACTACTCTTATGACCATCTCTTTTTTCTTATATTATCTTATAGTAAGTAATATGTACTACATTCAGTGTTAAAGTATATTTGTAAGTTTATATGTAAGGTTCACAACCCCCAAAGACAGACAAAGATGGGATTTATAAAGGTAGTGATAATAAAAGGCAATAATAATGAAAACTAAAATAAGAGGTATTCTATTTACATGAAAACCGAGTCATCAAAACGGATCCCCATCGTAAATCAGGGACTACCTGTGAAAGCTTATGTATTTTAAAATGACACAGAAGAAAAAAATTGATGTGTTATATTAGTAAAATAGCATTTGAGATTATGCTTATTTAAAAGACTTTAAGAATGTTACTTATTTTTGTAGCTTCCCATCCAGTGTCTGTTTTCTTTTCTCTTCTGAACATGTGAGGTAGAGCTTTTTGATTTTTCTGTTTTTCTGTTTAAGACTTTTCTCTTTATTTTGTGCTGTGGGCTTTAAAAAGTAATACATATTTTTGAGAGTCCCCCTTTCCTGTGCTGCCATCTGAGGTGATTTCCAATGCTCAAGTCTCTTTGTTGGTTGCCTTTGACTAATGCTTTTCAGCAGCCCCGGGCTCAGCTCCTGGTTCCCAGTATGGCACAATGACCAGGCAGATTTCTCGGCACAACTCTACCACTTCTTCGACATCTTCTGGTGGATACAGACGAACTCCTTCTGTGACTGCTCAGTTCTCTGCTCAGCCTCATGTTAATGGAGGTCCACTTTATTCTCAAAATTCAAGTAAGCTTGTGCTTTGCAGGCATACAACAGTGGAGCTCCGTTGGAAGGAAATTATCTGAAACTGTAAATCGTGCTTGTGATAGACAACAATTGAAACCATACTATTTCATATTTTTGCTTTAGAAAGTTATTAGTCCTTGCATCATATCATCTTAAGAATAATTGCTTATCACTTTCTGCCCCCAAATTCAGATTTATCAGTTATATTTAGTGTACTAAAATTTAAGTGATGCTTAACTGTAACAGTATTTTTATTATTATTAAAAGAAATGAAAAATCACTGAAATTAAGCTGAATTAATGTTTATTGGCACATTTCAGATAGTTCAATAATAGTAAAATTAAAGACACAAACATTGTGAAAAATTTTCTTTAAAATACTATAACAAAATTGCTGGCTATCACTTAATAAAATTGTTAACCTATAGTTAAATGAGTTTAAGACCATTAAAATAGATTCCTGATGCCTGCTTACTCTGTCTGAATAATTCTAACAGTGGGAAGGATTTTCTTTTGATTTCTCTTCTGTTCACCTCAAATTGCACATCTCAGCACTAACTGCAATTAATGTTTAAAAGCTGGTAAGATTTTTAAAAACTACTTTTAGCATATAACATCAGGAAGTTTGAATTACTTAGGTAGTCATTAATTTCAGCTTCCATACTAAAATGCTTACTCCAAAAAAAAGAAAGAAATGAAATCTGAAATGATCCTATTTTCCAGTATTTTAATTGGCTTAAAGCAGTGATCACTACTGGGCATAGATATAAACATACTTTCCCCTGTAGCTTTTTTAACTGCTTTTTAGAGCTGCAACTATTTTTGTATTAGTTTACTTATAAACACTGAAATCGTCATGGACTTCTCTGTATTCATATAGGAAGTTGGTTTACAGGTTTTTTTTAACTTAAAATGCATTATATTTTGAAGCAGAACTAGGCAGAAAGTTCTTTTTTTATTTATTTTTCATTTAAATCTTAATGATCAATTGTGTTACAGCAAAGATTTTTTTAGAATTGAAAACAACTTCAGCAGAAATGTCAAAATTCACAGATAATCTCAAAAGTTAAAACAATTCTTCTTCCACACTAAAATTTTATCCAAGCTTTTGAGAAGTATCAGACTTTACCAATTAGAATTTTATTTCACATTTTTCCTAATCCCCTTTTGGTAATGAAAGGTAGACAGCATCAGAATATTCCACAAATTATCAAATTATCACCCTCACAGATTTTATGAGGTTTAGGTTTTTTTTCATATTCTGATGTATTTTTAGATCCTTTCTGTATCTGTTCATTGCTTTTCTTTTCCCCACTTAGATATTTAATTTACTCTCTAAATGGCGTTTTTAGTAACTCTTAACCTAATACATGTTTGTGTACTTTTATTTTAGCAATCCTTGGTGGTTTGTTTGTTCTCAAACAAAACAATTTCATTACTGAGTGTCTCAGTTCTTTGGATACCCTAAAGCAAAATTGACCTCAAATTTAATTATCTTACTATGTTTTGTGAAATCAATTATCCTTCACTCTCACTTACTCTTGGTGTTGTAGTATTAGTACGTAAAGTGTTTAGTGTTTTGATGTGCATATTTTCCTTCTGTCTAAATGTGGTGGTAATGGTTAGTATTTTCACAGCATAGCTTTTCTTTTCCTTTATGTACTAACCAGCATGGCTAGTTATTGAGGGTCAGTTCTGAAAAATTCTGTTAAGACTGTAGGAGTTTTTTTTAAAATATCAAAACCTACATTTTATTTATCTCAGAGCCTTATATGCACAGAGTATCAGAATGAATGAGAGCCAATTTCATAGTGAATTGAATGTTATTTTTAGCCACAATATGAATATTAATGCACATATATTGCTTTGTTACTAAGTTATTGCTTCTTTGCACACTGAGCCACTTTCAAATTTTCATGATTAGTAAATTTTTACATTGGATTAATTGAAACATCCATTTGATTAAGTGTTCCTTAAAACCCAGAAAATTCCACTGCCATGAGTCAATTATGACTATGATAATTATGTAATTATCATAGCAATCCCGAAGGGTTTCCAAGGCTTTAAATCTTTACAGAAGCAGACAGTGTCATCTGTCTCCTGTAGAGCAGCTGGTGGGTTCGAACCTCTGACCTTTTGGTTAGCAGCTGAGTGCCTTAACCACCGCACCACCACTTAGGAGCCAAAAATTGTTTTTCTCAGTCAATTTAACGTCACTGCTTGGTAACTATCAATAAACTAAGTTTCACTAGCCAGTCTTACTGACTTTTTCTGCACAGTCTTTAACAATTGTCTTGTTAAAATGAGACAAAGTGGTAATAAGCATATGAATATGCCTTCTAGTTTGTTACAGTTGCTAATACATTTGTTGTCCACAGTGAGCCTTTGGTGTCAATTTCCTACAAATTATATCCTGTCCAGAAAGAAGTTAGAATATGAGCTCATTAGAAATTACTCCAATGCAAAATACTTGCATATTTTAACTTACTGGTAATCAAGTCTTCTTTTTCTTAACATCAGGCTGTTTTTGAGATATCTTAATCCCTGAAACTCAGTGAACAATTTATGTGGTATATTGAGCACTCTTATTCCCTAGTAAATTTAGGAGTGATGCCTTTAAAATTTTCAACATACAATGTGATGATAACGTTTTACAAACAAAGGCTTTACCTGGGAAGCTGTGCATAAATCTAGATTAATAATTGTTTTTAAAGGAAACCTGTGATTGATATGTTTACTTACAGAAACAGCTGTTCCTTAATGTGTTTGTTTATCTGGGTTTATTCACAACATTATCTTAAAATTGGACAAGCTTGTTAGGTTACAGAGATATAGTAAAGACAATTCTATTGAAACTTCTATATGTATGGTTATCTAATTTTTAGAAGTCTTTCCTTAGAATTTGAAAACTACATTTCGCAAAAGTGAATATGATGATAAATTACAACTTCCCCAAACAATGTAACATTAGCATTAAACTAAGTGTATTTGTTCTTTTATAAAATTAACCAATTGGCTAAGCATAAGTCAGCCTTAGGTTTTCACTCATAGAAAATGAACTTGAAGAAGGTTCTGCAGGTTTTTGTTTTGTTTTTTTGTTTTGTTTTGTTTCATTTGCAAACTGTTCTTTGCATACTTAGTTTGTGGTCCTTGTAACTGACTTCTGCTTTTTGTTTGTTTCCTTTTCTTTCCTTTATCTGTTTTACTTCCCCCCATACCATGTTGTTGCTACCAGTTTCTATTGCTCCACCCCCTCCCCCTATGCCTCAGTTGACTCCACAGATACCTCTCACAGGCTTCGTGGCCAGGGTGCAGGAAAACAGTAAGTTTGGAAAAACTGAGCTACCAAAGAGTAGAGGCTGTCTCCTTATAGCATGCATGGCTGATGAGTCATCATTTTCCTTACCTTTATTAAGAAGCTAATCCTATCTTGAAAATAGGGGCAAATATGTTATTGAAACTGAAGAGCACGGTCTTCAGTTATTTCTCTTGTGTGCATGATTACTGACCTATATAAATTTCAAACTGCAACTTTCTTAGGTATTTAAATGATCTAGAACATGAAATCAGTTCTTTGCAGATTCTTAAGGAAAGTGTAATCAAACACAAAATGTCAAATTGTATAGAAACTACTAGTTCTTACAGTTATTAAGGGAATTAGTTAGAAAACATTGTGTATTTTGTTTCCAACAGGTTTAGTAATATAGATTAATTATAGTGTGAGAGTAAATTTATTATGCAATCAGGATAGGACAGCCCTCCCCCCCAATAATAAAAATTTTAGAAAAAGCCTCAGAATTTTACACATAAATGATTTTGAACCTATATAAAGGTTTCTTATTAGGATAAGAATGAGTCTTCAAGAGTGAGTAAATTATATCCATGTATGGGAGAATGATCGATCAGCAGTTTGGGGCCCTCTTCATGTTTTGCCTACATGCAGGCCCTTAAAGGTTAATTTTGACAAACAACCCTGTAGACTTTGTTAGGTCTTTCCTAAATGAAGGTCAGGCTTAATGATATTTTTTTGGGAATTGTTTTGCATATATGAGTTTAATTAGGATAAATCAGCTTATCTTACTGTCTGATCATTTTGAGGTGCCAGCAGATGTATAGTCCTAGTACTTGATTGCAGTAGACATTGTCAGGCAAAATGAAAAAATCCACCATGACTGAATTATATTGTGCCAAAATGGCTGGTGTGATTAAGATGGTCTCACTAACTTTGTTTGAGACCAAACCTCGGCATGATATGAACAAATGTGCAGTCCTCTTGACCAGCCCATTTTTCAGGAGACTATATTGTGAGAAATTCTATTCTTCAGCTTTTGCTGAACTTTTTGTGTTATTCTCCCATTCCCTCTCTTCCTCCAGTTGAATACTTGTTTATTTAATGTTACATGCAGGGCTTTAGAAAGAATAACAGTAGTTTAAGAAAAAGTCCCTACCTTTTAGAAATGTATGATCTGATGGGCTTTTTATTAGAATTGTAATTTCAAATCACTGAGTGTAAACCAACCTTATTGTTAAAACCTTTTTGAAAACTCTAATGTATTTAAGCATTTTAAAGTAAATAAATCTTTTCCCAAATAAGTGAATAAGAATAAATTGTTAGTCCTTACTGCTGCAAGAGTTTAAAAGCTAAGGCTGTGAATTTTTGTAAATATTTAAAAATAGGCTTTATGAAACATGAATTGTGTGGATCCAAAGCTCATTGCCTAGCTTTTTGGTGGCTCTTTTTATAGAAATCTAGTATTAATGTACATTTTTCTAGGCATCCATGGTCTTTGTGTTAGTTCATTTTACCAACCACATGAACTTACATTGGTGAGTTATTCCTGTGTCACAGATTTCCCATCACTATATGGCATCTATGTTGTAAAGGTATATTAGGAGAGTTGGTGATTATATATCACTACTTTAAATATCATAAAGTAGAAATTTTACATGTCTGTCATCTCTTAAATATCTGGTTTCTGATAGCACTCAGAAGTTGGTGATTATGAATGCATGTAGCAGTTAACCTATTAAGTGTGTTTCAGTTTGAAGGAATGAGCCACTGAAAAAGTCAGTAGAGTATTTACATCTGTTTATGATTAACACCAGAAAGCATTGTTGAACTATCTGATTACTCTTGCTCCTAGACAAAGTATTATGTACAGAGAATGAGAATGACCAAACTCCTGCCACTGTGTACATAATTTGAAGATAAGCCATTGTAGTCACAACAGTTGGCACAAATTAGTAAGTTATGTGTATATGCAGAGTAAATGCAGTTTAAGAATTCAGGCAAGCATATATAATTTACACATAGTCATATTAAGGATATGAGCTGTGGCTAGTTGATGCCAGGACCCATTTTTCTTTCCCCTTAATAATACCAGAAGGCTTTGTGGAAGAGGTATGGGCAGGGATAAAATGAACTCAGGATTGGGTGGAAAATAAATTGTACATCTGTTTGATAGCTATTGGAGTAAGCATCACCATACAAGATTTGTCTTTATAAGTGGTCTTTTTCATACCCCAAAACAGAAATCATAGACTTGAAGGGTGATTATCTGCAGATGCTTTAAATCTGGTTCCCTGGCTTATATTCTGAGCATATTATTATAAGTAGGTGGTAATAAATTTTGAAAATGTATATTACAAAGAGATTATGTTTGCTTCCCCCTCTCACATAAATAGGCCTTAAAATTGGCACAAGTCAGTGTGTTTGTAGAATGAATGTCTCCCCCTGCATCTGTTGTATAATTCCTGTATCATTTTGTATCAGATCATTTTTGTGTCTTTTATACTTCTAAAGATATTTGTGGATCAGAAGTTTAAATTACATAGTAGCTGTATTCCAGCTTCGAATACCTTAGTATTGGATGCATTTGTTACTTGGTAAAACTTGTGAAAAACCAGCCATTGAAAGCCCTATGGAGCACAGTTCTGCTGTGACACATATGAGTCACCATGAATCAGAATTGACTCAAAGGCAGCTGGTTTGATTTATCATGATAGTTCAGTGAACGTAGTTCTAGACTGGCATTTTCCCCTTTACTGTTTACTCCATTGATTGTTTCAAGCACGTACTGCAGCCATCTAGAATTTGCAGTATGAATCATTTTTTTATTGTTTTGCACGGTATATGCTCTTCTATGTTTGTTTATTGATTTTTTTAATTAACTCTTCCCTCAACACTTTATTTTTTTAAGTCTCATTTGTGGGTTTATCCTTATAAAATTGGATCCTTATGATCTAGTCTTTCCCTCATCCCATGCCTATGTTTTACTAGTAATAATATAAAATCTTATCTTGGTTTCTACATTAAAACATTAACTTTAGAATATATTTAATGATATTATCTACTAGTTGGGAATTACTTAATTTTTAAATTTAATTTTCTTTTGTTAATTTTAAATAAAGAATAGAAAACCTACACATAGGAGATCTAATACCCCTTACCCCTCAAACAATAACAAATAAACAAAAATCCATCCATTAAGACTTATTTGTAGTTTTCTTACAAATAAGTAGGAATTAAAACAAAAAATCAGGGACAGGAATGAGTACAAGGTTATGAAACCATTAATGTTATGTTATATATAACATTACTATGGTCCAGATGACAAATAAGACATAAAACTTATTTTAGACACCTAATCTAAATGATCTGAATAATCTGTGTGTCACTAATGAGTCTTAACATGAACCTTGGAATAAGGAAATTATTCCTATAATCCTTACGAAAAGAGACATTGTCTTTTAACCTCTTGCATTGATAAATTTGTAGTACTTCCTGATGCTGTTATTTTTAGCTCACTTTATTGTTACAAAATTATTCTTAAATGCTACTAGGCATAAGCTTTAACACACCAAGCTTTTATTTGTAATCACTGCATGTGTTATTATAGTGCATGCTGTATATGAGTTAGAGCTTTCTTAAGTTGTTAACTTACAAATTTCCATTTAGTCTAATTTCTGATTCAAATTAATTTTCTGAATCCTTTCAGTTGCTGATAGTCCAACTCCACCACCACCACCTCCACCAGATGACATTCCCATGTTTGATGATTCTCCACCTCCACCACCACCACCTCCAGTGGATTATGAAGATGAGGAGGCTGCAGTAGTTCAGTATAATGATCCATATGCAGATGGAGATCCTGCTTGGGCCCCCAAGAATTATATTGAGAAAGGTATGTTGCAGTCATTGAGTTGATATGAAGGAAAGTAACCTAATTACAGAATTTTAGAAATACAAAGACCACCTACTTCAATGTTTCTCAACCTTTGAACTGCTTAACAGCCAAGATAAAATTTAGTTGAACCTTATTTTCTGTACTTTGTGTTATTCTCCAATAAAATGGGAGGAGTCTTCCTTTATTTTTTAAAATTAAAGTTACAACTTTAGAAATGCTTTTTCAAACTATATATGCACCCAGCTGGAGAATAACTTGCTTATTCTGTCTGTTTCATTTTATAAATGAAACAACTAAAGCACCAAAAAAAAAAAAAAAAGTAGTAGTAAAGTCTTAAAACTTTAAGTAAATTCTTACAACTTAAAACTCTTTTTCTAGCTCTTATAATGCAAAAAGGACAAGGAGGCCACATGTTCTGACCTCCTCTAATCCCACAAGAGGAGGTCAGAATCACCATCAATAGCCCAAGGCCTATTACTGCAAGGCCAGGCATGCTGCCTCCCTCCAGCCCTTTCTCCAACCGTTCCTCCCAAAGCACCCACCACCTCTCTCCTGGGTTCAGTAATTCACTGCAGTGGCCACACACAGCTCACAGATTATGGGGTTTATTAGGGAAGCACCACAGGCTACAATTCAGGTTCAGGAAAAATGCTCAGTCTCTCTCCCAGCCCACCGTCCCTCAGCCAACAGTCTCTCGCAGTCTCTTTCTCAGCAGTGCTGGTCCCTAGGTGTCTCACTCAGCAATGCGTGTCTCTTGCATCTCTTTCCCAGCAACATGTGTCTCAGGAGCCCTTGTCTCTTTCAGCAGCAGGTCTTCCTCAACCAACAGTCAGAGAGCGTTCTGCCTCTAGGAGGCCTCCTTTTGAGCCCGGCAGAGTGGTCAAACTAGCCAATCATAGCATCAGAACTCTAAGCACTTGAGAGCGAGCGGGCACCTCCCAGAACATTGTTTTGTGCCACGCCCAACAGAAATACTCCAGGTGGACAACTTCAGCAATCAGGAGCTCCTCAGTTGCTCATAGAAAATCCCACCTTGGAGTTTACAAAGACTTATGGGTAGAAAAGCCACACTAAGTAATTTACTACACCACATATAATAAAAACAAATCTTTTATATCTAAATATGTTTAAATGTATTGGTGAATATCATGGAGAAAAAGCCTCTGTTAGGTTTTCAGTTAGGATATTTTGTACATGGGAAGATAAATCACTAGCAGTTTATATCACAAAATTAATTCTAAAGTCCACATTAGCAGACATTCACTTTAATTATCAATTTAAGAAATGGTGGGTGGGAAGAATCAAAACTTGTTTCTAGAGAATTTATTTGCTTTATCAATTCAGTGTTATTTTTGAATCTATATCTGTATGGAATTCTGAAAAACGCTTATAATTTAATTGATCACATTTGATTCCTTTGAAATTTGAAAATTGAGTTAAACACATTTTAAGCAAGTAGCTGTAGCTCTTGAGAACTGAGGTATTCTCTCTTAGCAGTTTTGAACATATGGATAAAGTAAATTTTCCACTTTCTATTTTTATATTCTAAACAGTAAATATTTTACACGTTGTTCAGAAAGGCTTAAATATTCAATTTTACATTTAGATTCCCATGTATCTTAGAATATGTAAATCAGTAGGGTGACTGTTCCAAAAGCCAGATAAGTCTTAGGTTACATTAACTTAACTTCATTCTAATAGATAGTCTTATGTCTAATTCTGAGTACCACATTTCAGGATCTTGTAAACAGGAATGACATCAAAGGCGAATAGTCAGAAGGATGAATTATCTAAAAAGTGCACCTATAATGAAGGATAGTTAGAAAGCAGTTTCTAAATTTGGGAAAAGAAGATTGCAGAGGGATTAGGTGGCTGTCTAAGTCCCTGGGTGGCATAAATGATTTATACTTGACTACCAGCTCATCACTATGGAAGTAGATTGCTCAATCTTTCTTCCGAGGAGTGGGTTTGAACCGCCAAGCTTCTAGTTAGCAGTCAAATGCCTTAGGCACTACACCACCAGAACTTCTAATGGGACTTTATTCACTTATTCCCCCCTTTGAAAACAAACAGGGAATAGCCACATAAATGACATGAATATTTTCCTTGGGTATGAGTGGGATGATAGTTAATTCCCAGTATGTGTATTTTCAAATCAGGTAGCTTGGGTTGCCTGGTTTACTGAATAGCTATGCGGCTTTACCCAGTAGTTATTTTTAAAAATGGTGCTTTACATATAGTAGGCACTTAGTAGATACTTGAATGAATAGAAATAGCTAATAAATCCCAAAATTCAGAGACCTTTTCCAAGAGATTGGTAGCAGTTGTTGAATTTAATCTAATTGATTTGCTAATTTTGCCCTAATCAAGCCAATGATGTTGGCCTCTGACCCACATATACCTGCACATAGTAAGAATTAAGAATCTTCATTAAAATGGTTGATTTTGCTGTATCTGTGGATTTAATTGGCATTAAATCATAAAACTCAAATTTTTGATATAATGCTCTCATGTACTATTTCAACTCTTTTCTCCATAGTTGTTGCAATATATGACTATACAAAAGACAAGGATGATGAGCTATCGTTTATGGAGGGTGCAATCATTTATGTCATAAAGAAGAATGATGATGGCTGGTATGAAGGAGTCTGCAATCGAGTGACTGGTCTGTTCCCTGGGAACTATGTTGAATCAATCATGCACTATACTGATTAAATTTTTTGCTTTTAAAGTAGATTCTCATTATTACTCAGTCATACTGTGGGACTATTATGGCTAACAGAATTGTCTTAATATGTTTTCAAACGTGCCCATATTTTCAGGACATGCTGTTTTATCGGAATAATTGAATGTCTACCTGTAAGCATAAATCTCTGAGGCAGTTTGTATATTGCTGAACAGCAATTTATACAAGAAGCTGTCTGTAACTGATTATGCTTATGTATTTACTTATGCATTGTTAACTTCATGACCAGCCTAAATATTCTGGGGAAGTGGGGTCTATTATTTAAATCATGATTCAGATTGTGCCATTACATCTTTCAGTGCAGCATGGTTACTAACAGTCAGGCTAATACTAAAATCAAAAAATGTAAATGCTGGTGCTGGTCAGATTTTTGTTTGTTTAGATTCTCTCATTCTTGAACTATACTATTTGTTTAAAGCATGCATACAAATTTACGTATTGAAATATACAAAAATCCAAGATGCTTCCAATTTGTGTATTATTTAACTTGGAGTACTCTCTTGAAATGAATTGAGTCTCTAAGGTCTCCATGTGAAACAAAACAAACAGAAAGGGTGATCTGTAATATTGTAATTTGTACCTGAGTTTTTCAATGAGTGAATTTGCATTATGAATTTTTTTCATTCATAAATACATAAGTGAACCAAAGGTCTTTGTCCTTGCCTTCATTGGTTTGCTTTTAAAATAAATAAATAAAAGGTGATTTATTGGAGAATTACGGTTCTATTTTCTCAGTATATTGACTTTGGAAAAAAATTTAGCCTTCTCTCATTCTGTCCCCATAGCAATGTGACTGATTATTGCAGATTTAAAATCTGAGATGGTTACTTACAAGCCAATCTACTGAACTGTGGTTTTCAAAGCTAAGAAAATGTGTCATGAATGTATACATTCATTCTTAAGGATTGGAAGATCCATCCTTCAGTTTTATAACAGACTGTTGTATAATGGTTCAATGAAAAGAAATTATAAATATCTTTTACATATTACTTTTGTAAAAGTGGATGCAGTTAATTTTTGAATAGGCACTATTTAATCCCTTATCTGGCAGTAGCAACATAAAAAGTTTAAAATGAAATAGTTGGGGAAAAAAGGCGAATCATTAATCAGTGAGCAGGGATATACCTAACCACGAGATTTGTATTGTCTTTTGACATAAATGAAATGCAAAACATGCACTTTGTGAGTCTCCTCTTAATTGAAAGGAGGGTTAGAGGGATATTTTCTCTTCTTACCTTGTGTATAATTCTACATTGCTTAGGATATTAGAGTACTCAAGTGTGGGTTTCTGTGTATTGAGGATTTGTTTGGATTTCAAATTAATTATGTACTGGATGATACAGACTTCTAACAGCATAATGAATGGTAAGAATAGTGGATGGAAAACATTTATTTCTGAAAATTAAAGACCATTATTACTACCAAATCAATGGACTGTTTGATATGCATTTTACCTTTCTTCATTTTAAACATGACTTCAACATCATTAGTGATTATCTAGCTGTCTTCTGCTTTTCATTTTTTGAGTGGAATGTTCTCTTAATTATTTGTATAAAATCGTTGTCTTAATTTTATGTACAGTCTTTTATAATAAACCATTCTCCTCTATAAATTCTCGATACTGTTTAAGCTTAACTAATATGGACTTAAATGTAGTCTTCACGGTTCTCTCTGACCATCACTCCTGTTGCACTCTCTTTACCTTTTCAGTAATGGTGAAAACAAGACAAACATTTGAATTTTAATATTATTTATTTGCATAATGGCTTTACATGTGGGTATTAACATTGTAAACAATACCATATAAAACCATCAAGATATCTTGATTATAGAGTTTATGGGACCAGAATGACAGATTCAGATGGTGACATAGTTATGGCTTTCTTCAATACAGTTTAGTTTTCTGAAAAACTATGCCAATTTTTTAAAAAAATTGCTATCAGTAAGGTTGAAATGATTTTTGGTTATCTGCACGTGAAAACAAACAAAGTGTATTTAACAAATTCTTTAGGCACAGTCTGGTAAAATAGCTGCCAGAAAGAACAGAAGGAGTTGTCATTTATCTCTTGTGAGTACAGTTTCTGAAAGGTGAATTAGGGCATCTCTTTCTGGGGATGACCGAAGTTTACTGATCTCTCTTACTGCTTTATGGCAGTACTGCTGGGCGAGGTAGGTTGTTTGTTGCACACCATCACTCTGGGGAGGTATAGAAGAGAACAGATACGTGTCATTGATTGGATCAGCTCATAAATTCCCGCTATAATAAATTAAAACACACTTTTAAGATGAGATGAGAAGTAAAGATAATAGCCCAATTATGTTTCTAATGCTGTCTTTCCAATTTACAGTTCTAGCTCTCTACTTACTTCTATTAGGCCCTTTTCTCAGAAGCAAATTTTTGTTCTATTAGTATACAAAACATCTAACTTATTGAGTAGACACCTCTTACCCTTTTTTTTTTTTTTTTTTTACTGAAGTGTTTTTAAAAAGTTCTCCATGCAGGAATTAGCTATACTGATTTTTTTTTTTTTTTTTTTTTAATGAAAGTATCTAAAGTGAAAGTTTTGCCTCTAAAAAAAAAATATATATATATATACATAAAAAAGTGAAAATCAACAAGGGCTTATGATAGAAACCATCAGTTCTCATAACCTTTTCCAAAGGCAGCAACTTTACCCATTGGTTTTGGTCCTTCACTTAGCTCATAGCTTGTATTACTGTTTTCTTACAATCAATTTCAGTTCTCTGTTGCCTTTCTGCTAAGATGAGGATTTAGCGCACCTATAATATGCTTGTTCATTTCATCATTTTATCACTGTCTTCTATTGATTAACGTTGTCATTTTGTAACATCAGCTTCTGATTTTATGAATGGAGTAGTGCTCATGTCCACTATACACAGGGATTAACAGCATTTGTGCTCTGAATTCTGTAACTATGTTTTATGTTGGTTGTTTCTAAAAGCTGAACACTAATAAAGTATTATTTCCATGACATAAAAAAATTTCACTGTAGAAACAAATCATGTACTACGATTTTACTTTCATGGTTACAAGTTTGTGATTGTTCTGCCAGAGTCAAATATTCCTAACATGCATGGAAGGCTTCTGATACTCTCCACCAGGTGCTCAAACCTATGACACATTTTAGCTTGCTGTTCCTCATTGTACAGATTCATTTCTGAATGTAACTGTTGCTGCTCTTCCTTTTGGGGAAAGTTGCCCCACATTCTTAATATTGCCTGTGTCTTAATTATTCTGTTAACTGGACTTTCTGGGGCTTATTACAGTACTGCCATTTAGGATGTCTTATTATTTATTTATTTGCCCCTAATAGATCAGCAGTCCATGGACATTGATAGTTTGACTTTAATGGTTTATTCTCCCTTCCCCTCCCACTCCTGGTAACCATCAGAAATATTTCTTTTTGTGTGAAACCCTTGACTTTTTATAAAAATATTGTACGTAGCCTCATACAATATTTGACCTTTTGTGACTAATTTTACTCAGCGTAATGTTCTTAGGTTCATCCATGTTATGTTTCCCAGGTTCACTATTATTAACATTGCATAGTATTCCATTGTGTGAATACACCATAGTTTGTTGATCTGTTCCTCCACTGATGGGCATTTAGGTTGTTTCCATCTTTTGCTATTGTGAACAGTGCTGTGATGAACATAGGTGTGCATATATCTGTTTGTGTCATGGCTCTTATTTGTCTAGGATATATATCTAGTAGTAGGATTGCTGGATCATACGGTATTTCTATTTCCACCTTTTAAAAAGTATCATTCTGTTTTCCATAGTGGTTATATCATTTGACAGTCCCATCAGCAGCTTATGAGGGCTCCAGTTTCTCCACACCCTTGCCAGCATGTTGTTTCTCATTGTTTTTGAACTTTGTTGTTAATGCTGGGGTAAGATGATATCAATATTGTTTTGATTTGCATCTCTCCAGTGGCTAATGATCACAAGCATTTCTTCATGTTTGTTAGCTGCCTGAACATCTTCTTTGGTAAAGTGTCTATTTGTATCCTCTGCCCATTAATTAGAATATTTGTCTTTCAGTTGTGAAGTTTTTGGTTTTTTTTTTTTTAAATAAATTTTAGAGATTAGCCCCTTCTCTGACAGATCGTTGACAGGGTTTTTTTACCCCAATCTGTGGGTTCTCTTATTACTCCTTTGGTGAAATTTTTTGATGCTTGTAGTGTTTTAATTTTTAGGAGGTCCCAGTCATCTTTTTGTCTTCCGGTGTTTGTGCATTTTTAGTTATGTTTGATAGTGTATCTATGTCATGAATTAGGGCCCTAAGTTTGTCCGTTTTTTCTTTGATGGTCTTTATGGTTTTATGTTGTCTTTGATCCTGCTTCTTGAGTTCCTTTTTTGTGTAGGAGGTGAGACACAGGTCCTGTTTCATTTTGCTACAAGTGAGTATCCAGTTTTGCTAGCATCATTTATTAGAAACTATTTGTTCCCCATTTAATGCATTTTAGCCCTTCACAAAGATCAGCTATTCCTCCATGGATAGATTTGCTTCTGGGTTGTCAATTCTGTTCCAATGATTTGTATGTCTGTTGTTTTACCTGTACTGGCTGTTTTTAGTGCAAGTGGCTATGTAGTAGGTATTGAGATTGGGGGCATAGAGTGTTAGGGTAGTAGGTTTTGAGATTGTGGAGTGTAAGGCTTCCTACTTTGTTCTTCTTTAGTAGTGCTTACTTACATCCTAGGATGTCTAAGACTATCTTATCTGGACTCACTTATCTTATCTGGCTCATTCCACTGGTTTTGATTACCTACTTTTTCTCTTTCTTGGTGTTTCCCACATTTGATGAGGTATGTTCACAAGTAACCTACCTAAAAAGGGTGTATGGGAAATCAAATTTTTAGCCCTTATATGTGACAGTGATGTCTGCCTTCTGATTTAATGGGGGGTTTGACGAGGTATAAATCCTTCATCGTTTGAACTTTTGCTAAACACTGACTTAATTTGTTTTACTTTTGTAGATGACCACTTTTTTTCCTTTTGTGATTTCTTAGGATTTTCAAGGAGCTCTGGTGGGAAAGTGCCTAAGGCATTTGACTGCTAACCAGAAGGATGGCGGTTCAAACCCACCAGCCACTCCTTGGAAGGAAGGTTGGGCAATCTATTTCCATAGTGGTACCACTTCAGAAAACCCAAGGAGGGGGTAGCTATGTGTTGGATCCCACTTGACGGCAGTGGGTTTGGTTTTTTTGGTTTTATCACTTATCTTTTTTAAATTTTATTTTGATTTGGGTGAAGATTTACAGAGTAAATTCACTTTTCATACAGCAGTTCACATATACTTTCTATCATGATATTGACCAAAGTTTACAATGCAGCAGCTCCCCTCCCACTTCCTCCCCAGAGTTACCTCTTCCCAGTGTCCATCCCTCCATACTCTCCTGCGCCCTGAGCTGTCTCCCTGTGCATAAGCAGCCCTTCCTTCTCCCATGATTGTTCTCTCC